>NC_091432.1:118159343-118499006 GCF_964237555.1 Oryctolagus cuniculus
CAATGAAATGAATGAAAGAGAAATAAGAGTCAGAATGAAAGAGAAAATACAGTTGTTGGTGGAGATGTGGATGATCTGGAATTCTCATACATCTTGGTGGGGTTATAAATCGCAACAAACACTTATGAAAACTGTTAGGTCGTTTCCACTAAAGCTAAACATACAACTACATATGAGTTGTATAAACATACAACTATATATACCCTACAACTCAGCAATTCTACTCGTAGGCATATCTGTAAAAGAAATGTCCCTATCTGTTCACCAAAAGTCATGTATTTGAAACCTTAATGCTCAATTCATGAAGCACCAATGGGGCAGAGTTGACTGAGTTGGTTTGAAAATGACTGAAGTGTCTATGAAAGTTAAATAGACAAACAAATTGTGGTGTAGTCATACAATGGAATAACACAGCAATGAGACCAAAGATAGATGAAACTTGGTGTTCAGTAAAGGAAGACAGTTGAAAGCATGCAAATGATTACAATTATATAAAATTCATGATAGGCAAAACCAATCTATTGGAAGTTAGTATTCCACTATAATTCGGCAGGGAGGACGGTAGTAATTGAAATAGTACATGGGTGATTCTGGGCTACTGAAGTGTTCTATTTCTTGACCTGGAAACTGATTACATGAGTTTGTTTACTTTTTAAAGTATATGAACTATGCTGTTTATACTGTATCTTCATTCTAAATGCATTTTCCTGTGTGAAATTTTCAATTACCAAAAAAAGGTAGCACCTACTACACAGAAATGAATTTCAAAATAAAAGGGGTGGAACCCAGGCAAGGGATTTGTTCCTATTGGGTCCCTAGAGAATGGAATACTAATAGGATTCTAGCAAGTAAAACCTTGAAAGTAGATGATCTAGGTTTATGCCATGCTATGCTTATGTCTTTCAGTTAATGTCCTAGCCACAGGAAAAGCCTTCTTTGAATGTTCCAAGAATTGTGATGTAATGAACTTAGGAAATTCTCATTTGTCCACATCCGGGTCATAGCATCAAAGACTGAATAATTGTTTACCTAAGGCCAGTTCAGTGATCACTACCATTGCTCGAAAGATTAAGGTAAATCTTCAGGAGCTAGGGTCACACGGTTCAGTGCCCTTTTTAGGGCCACATCTTAAAAACTACATTTCCCAGTTCCCTTTTCAGTTACGGATAGCGTGTGACTAAGTCAAACCATAGAACTAGTAGAGGAATTTGTGCCACTTATAGTCTTGGTTGAAGGGAGATTTTTCTCCCTTGAACATTACCATTCCTCTTTTTATCGTTTTAATTTTCTACATGGAAGAGATAGAAATAAACCTAAAGAAAAGAAATAGAGATGAAACTAAAGAAAAGAAATAAACATGTCAAAAGTCATAATCGGTAGAGCACCATCGGCTCTACCATCATGAATCAGGGCCCTTCCTTATTCCAGGTCTAGTCTGAAACTACATTGGACTATCACACAGTTTATGCCAAGAAGTTAAATTTCAGAATTTATTTGTCATGTGTACTAGCATTTTCATAACCAAAACATTAAGAATGACAAGGATTCCTTATAGGATCTCACCTCTTATTATTCTTTAGTTCATACCAGTACAATGACCTGAGACTGCACTTCTCTCTCACCTATTATAAGCTACCACTGGTATTTTAGCATAGTTTATATTTAGATTTTTTGTTGTATATATGAAGTTATATTTATTCACACAGAAGACCCTTTGTCATCCTCTGCTTTTGCCTGGTCACACTGGATGACCGGATCTTCCTGTAATTGTTTTCCTTACCATTTAATGACCTAAAAGACCTTGCATGGGTATCTCCACTTTGTATGTTTGATTGTGCCCGTCTCATTCTCTACTCACTGTCTCCATAACTTCCCTTCTCATTATTTCCTCAACTCAATGCAATTTACACTGAGACAGTAACCTCCTAACTTTAGGTTCTTATTACACAAGATCTCTTTGATGCATTTTATGGTGTTGATTTACTCCTGAAAACTCAACTCTTGACTTTCTGGTTCTCCTTCTATTTCTCTAACAGCTTCTTCTTGGTCTCCTCAATGGGCTTTTCATCCTTTACAATCTTGGGGTTACTTGATGTTCCATTTTCAATCCATTTTTCCCTCCTCTTAAGGAATAACGATTCTCATTTTTTAAACTCTCACCTATGCACTAACAGCTTCCAAATGCCTCTTCCTAACCTTGACTGCTCTGCCACTGAGCTTCAGGTTGTTTAATGTTTTCATATGAAGCCTCATAGGCTTCAGTCTAAATATGTAAAATACTAACCACCATGTCACTCAACCCTACCTCATTTTTTGTTTACAGTTTTACATAGAAACCCTACCACCCACTCTGGATCTTCCCAATTCCTATCAATCCCTGGGTCCTGACTTTACCTCCAAAATTTCATATCAATAGGCCTTATTGCCTACCCTTACTTCAAATCCAGTCTGTGTTATTTCTTTCCTATACTGTTGCAATAGCCTTGTTAGGGGCTCCATTGTGTTCACCCAAAATTCATATGCTGAAGTCCTAAACCCCTCGTCCCACAGAAAACGACCTTGTTTGGCAATGGGATCATTGCAGATTTAATAAGATCAGCTCATACTGGAGTGTGGTGGGCTTACTCCAGCATACATTCTGATAAAAAGGGAATTGTGAACACAGATATGCAACCAGGGAGAGTGTCATGTGAAGACTGAAGTTAAGCTGCCTCAAGCCAAGGAACTAGCAGACCCTAGGAAGAAGACATGTAGCAGACCCTTGTCTTGCACCCTCAGAGGGAACATGGTCCCACTGCTTCTTCAGCTCCAACTTCTGGCTTCCAGAACTCAGATGGTGAATATCTGCTGTTCAGGCCACCCAGCTGCTGGTGCTTTATCACAGCAGCACTGGGTGACCAGTGCAAGCTTCCTCTCTTATTTTGTTTTCTTCTAGTTTCCTGTCACCACAGACTGGTGCTACTTGAGTAGCTTAACCTTGCCAACCCCCAAACTAACAACCAATGGATTCCCTTTCCCTGCCATCATTTACAGGTGATATTACAGGTTCTTGAGTATGGTTTTTGAGGTTGCTGCCTAACGCAGTTCACGTTTTCCTCCCCTGCAATGGTGAACTCTTGGGCTCCGCCTAAACACATGGTGCCATTTCAAGCTGTTGATCTTTGCCCATTTCCCCAACAATAATGCCCACTCACATTCCTACCTATTTTTCTCATTCTTTAAAATTCCATGTAGACATTCCTTCTAGCATGAAGCCATTCCTGGTATCCCCACCCTCACCCTGCGTGGCCAGATCTAGCTTCCTGGTAGATGGCCTGATTCCTATGCATTCTCTGCAAACATGACTCACAGTAGCTCCTGCATTTTATCACAACAATCGCTGCATCTGTCTGCCCATTGAGTTGTGAATTCCTGGCCTCTCTGTATTGTGTGTGTGTGTGTGTGTGTGTGTACACAAAAATACATGAGTGCATTTAAAATAAGATCAATTATCCAAAGAGTTGGCAGGGGGCGCTACAGGAGGTACGTGTCCGTGGCATAGTAGAGTGACCTGCAGATAGGTTGGTATGAACTACGCCAAACCAGAAGGCTCATTATCTCCAGGGCATCGTTCATCTCCCTATCTGTTTGACACTCTATGAAGCTAGAGTAGGGGCCGGGGAGGCACAAAACCAAGATTTCCCCTGCCCCTCCCTCCAAGCCCCACCATTATCCCTTGGAAAGAATGCCGAATTGTCGCACGCCAGCAAGTCATCCCATAAGACATGGCCCAGTGCCCTCCATCTAATGCAGTGAATGCCGTGGGAGCTCCCAAGTCATGCCGCCTTTGAGGGGAGGGGGACCAGGGCCCGGCCAGAGGCTCACGGAATGAAAAAATACATTCAACGCTAATGCCTGGATTCACTGAGATTCTTCCCACGACAGCTGGGCTCTCTCCCTCCTCCCACCCCAAAGGCATTCGGGCCCTCCACCCTCCCCTCCCTCTCCTTTGCAAGCCCTGGGGCCTTTCTCCAGCCCCTTTCTTCCCCTTCTGGTCTCCTACCTGTCTGGATCAGAAGTAGGTAGACAAAAGGAGCGAGGTGCAGGGCCCTGGAGGCTCTGGACAGGGCTCCCCTTTCTCTCTTCATTTTGGGTGGCGTTCTCCAGCTCTGGTGCAGACAATTAGCATGATTTCTCCACTCTGAGCACGTCCCTTTGTACCACTCGGAGTTTCTCTGCCCGAACACAGCTCTGCCAACTTCCCTCTGAATACACAGAGCTCTGTGTGTTGCTGGGCTTGTTCTTTCCCCTCTCTCAGACCTAGCATTTTCTAGTTTCCAAGCTCTACATCCCCAGTATGGAAGGGGGTATCTATCTGCTTAAGAGATAATCTGCAAGGCAGGTGCCAGAGTGGGGGGCAGTGGTGGCCCAGCAGTTCGTGGCTTGTCTGTGCTAAGCTCCACTGCCAGGGCAGATGAAGATCCGGGCTCAATGAAGGCACTGGGTTGAGACACACTCTCAACTTGGCCCTTGTGTCCCAACCTCTCCTGTCTCCACCTCACACTCCTGATTCCTGGGAAGGAAGGTCTGTGCCAGGACAGACCTCCAATAAGCTTTGCAATGGGAGGGGGAGGAGCTTTTAAAAAGCTGGAGAGACTCCAGAGAACAGCTGAAGAAATGCAAAATCCCCATTCCATCCCAAAGGATAAATACCTGAAAATGGCTTTGAATTATCTGATTTTCACACCTGACTTTGTCCTGGTGGGAAGGTCTGCTATGGCATAATCATAGATGCTGGGAATCTCTTTCCAAGAGCCACTCTGCTCACTACCCTGATTCCAGCCAATTTCCTAGCACATGTCAGAGCAAAGTGAAGGGAATGCCCCAACAGCCAGCTTCCTGGGCTGTCAGCTTAACTGCTCAGAGGGACCCCCTCTCTCAAGGCTGCAGAGAGGAGAATCATCTCTACCCTGGCCCCTTCTCGCAAGAGTGGCCAGGGGCATGTGGCCTTAGTCACTGAGGTGTTGGGACTGGCTCACAACCTCTTTGAGCCTCTGATTTCACATCTGTAAAATGGGATAAACAACTGCTGTCTTGGAGGAGCTGATAGGGAGGTAGATAAAGTTCTGGGATAGGAGCATGCTTACCAAATTCTTTCTTAAAGAGATGACCTTTACAACTTTTATTTTTTTATATCTGTCCCATGGATCTTTTTTAAAAAATTTTTATTTATTTATTTTTACAGGCAGAGTGGACAGTGAGAGAGAGAGACAGAGAGAAAGAGAGAAAGGTCTTTCTTTACTGTTGGTTCACCCTCCAATGGCCGCCGCGGCTGGCGCACCGTGCTGATCCGAAGCCAGGAGCCAGGTGCTTCTCCTGGTCTCCCATGGGGTGCAGGGCCCAAGCACTTGGGCCATCCTCCACTGCACTCCCGGGCCACAGCAGAGAGCGGGCCTGGAAGAGGAGCAACCGGGACAGAATCCGGCACCCCGACCGGGACTAGAACCCGATGTGCCGGCGCCGCTAGGTAGAGGATTAGCCTATTGAGCAGCGGCGCCGGCCTGTCCCATGGATCTTTATAATATTTTTTTAAAAATATTTATTTGATTTATTTGAAAGGCAGTTACAGAGAGAGGTAGAAACACACACAGAGAGGTCCTCCATCTGCTGGTTCACTTCCCAATCAATCACAGTGGTGGAGTTGTGCCAATCCAAAGCCAGGAGCCAGGAGTTTCCTCTGGGTTCCCTATGTGAGCACAGGGGCCCAAGGACCTGGGCCATTTTCTACTGCTTTTCCAGGCCATAGCAGAGAGTTGGATCATAAGAGGAGAGCCAGGACTTGAACCAATGCCCATATGGGATGCCAGCACTATAGGTGGTAGCTTTACTTGCTACGCCACAGCGCCGGCCCCAGATCTTTACACTCTTGATGAAACTAAAGTTCTTAACTCCCCTCTTGGTCGTCTCTAACCCTGGTCTTAGTTTTATAAATATAGTAACTGTCTCTCTAAATACTTACTACACCATCCTAAAGAAAGCCTGAATAGGCCAAGTTACTATCACTGAAGCATCACAGCACATCCCATCTATGCCAAGGCAAGGGGAGAACAATTGGGAAGTGCTGATTTTGAACTTCACAGAAGGAATTCCAAAACAATATCTGGAATATACAAATGAGGTTTTCTTCCTCCCTTTGCATCTCTGTCTTTGACTTTTCCTTAGACTACTCAAGGTACCTGCCTGCCTCTGGAAGAGTTGCTGTTGTTACAGCAGTATGGAAAGGAAGAGAAAGTCAGTGTTCAATTTCTCTTTAAAATTTTCTTAATTATTTATTGAGGAATACAAATTTCATATGTACAACTTTAGGAATATAGTTATCCTCATATCTCACATTGGAGTACTAGGGTTTGATACCTGGTTCTTGATGTTAGCTTCCTGCTGATGTGCACCCAGGGAGGCAGAAGTGATGGTTCATGTAATTGAGTACCTGCCATCCACATGAGACCTGGATTGAGTTTCCAGCTCCTGGCTTTGGCCCAGGTTCATGGGCATTGGGGAAGTGAATTACTATATGGACTTGTGCTTTCAAACAAAATGGTTGGGGCAGACTGGAATTACTGCAATAGGTTGATACTTAGTTTTTTTTCTGTTCCTCTGGAAGGCTGTGAAATTCACGTGGAAGATCACAGCAACTGTATGTCCCAGTGTAGAGTGAGCAGTTTTGCAGTCCAGCTTCTGGTAGCTTCAGATAAGTAGATCTATGGAAGCTTGTAATGGGCCACTGTGTGTCTTTCTCTCCTAATATGCAGATAACTGACTTAGGGACTGGGTCTTATTTGTCTCTGTATCCCTGATGCCTATTATAGGGGCACATTGTAGGTGTTCAACAACCAGTTGGTGGATATTGCACTTGCCCCCGTTCCTTCAGAGGGCTTCTCAAGCAGTGTGATAGAATAATGAACAGCTGGGATGATGGGGCACTGGGGAGGAGGAGTGAGAGCCACGAGGGCACCAACTGATGACTACAAATGATGGACTGGTTTGTAGACACACATGAGGCACCCTTTTGGGAATTTGCAGAAATCACTGGGGTTCACTTTTGAGGGGAGAACACTGATCCAATAGGCAGCTGGGTTGCAGAGACACAGGGCAACAGTCAGAGTCAGCTTATTCTTAAGTGTAACATGTCGTTTTGCTCTCAGCGGGTCTTACTTGCATGCTTTGGGTTTTCCCTGAGGGTGTGGGTGTCCCAACTGTTGGTGATGCTGACTTTTTTTTTTAAGGGAATTTCTTGATTAAAATATTACATTTCTTTAATGTCAGAAATACATTTATACTTGTTAGTCTGCTTGTCTGATTTTTCAATCAGAAGTTGTGGTTACTGTGGCCATGTCCTCCTTGGCCTACTAGGTTCTCCAAGCAGTGGGGATTATAACCCTTCCTTCCTCTGGGTGTCCTCAGGGGACCTAATTTTGGGCTGTGCCTAAAGTGGCTGCTCCAACAATGGCGCAGACTGCCTGTCTGACTGATGGCTGTACCACCCTTGCCTAGCCAGGGCCCTGGCTCCTTCCTCCTCTGAGCTCTCCAGCAGATTTGTTTCCTGGGCGCCATCCTCTTCCAAGCAGCATGGCCCAGTTCTTTTGGCCCCTGTACTGCATGCAGTTGCTTCAGGCCCCTCTTCCTAGTTTGGCAATGCCTCTGGGGCTCTGGGATCAGAGTCCTCATTCCTGCACCCCTGGCAGCCCGGGGCCTGCTGTATTCAGGGCTATCCGCAGAGCACCGAGACAGGGCCACTGCAGCTGAGACCAGACTCCCCCCACCCAGGCTCCCCCACCCATCCGCCAACTGACACTCAGAAGTCTCTAGCACAGAAGGAAGGGGGAAGGAGGAAGCTGGTGATTTCAACTGAGTTACCATCCTATGCATACCTCGGTGGGAACCGGAAACAAACAAGTGGATGGAAAAGTAGATAGAAGAATTGTAAAAATGGGCTCTGTCTTCCAAGAACTGAAGGAGTGGCAGGAGAGTCACAGAGCAGTGGACACATCCTGTAGCATGAGACATCTGAGGTGGCCTTGTCCCTACTTCATTACTCAGAGGAGGAAATGGACAGGCAGATGGGTTGAGTATTTGCCCAGTTAAACTGCTGTCTACTATTGGACCCAGGACTCCTAAAATTACTTCAAAACAAATAAACCAGCAAGAAGAAGTTATAGAAGGGGGAAAAAAATCAAGATATTTAACAGTGGAGGCCAAAAAAGGTAAAACACACATATACAGAGAAACACAGAGAAATGAAGCAACATTTTTAGTTGTACAGTTTGAGCTGGGAGTGTCCCCACACACTGGGCCTATTCCTTTGCCACTAAACTCCTGGAAGAGATAATCCCGCTACAGAGATGTTCGAATTGCCCTCATGCAGTCACATTGGTGGTGATTTTTATATTTAGCACTTTCCCTTTCCTTCCCTTAATTCACTTCCTGTTATTAATTGAGTCATATCTGTCTCCTCCACCGAACTCTAAATGATCCTTGGTAGTAGAATGAAAAAACATTCTTCCAACAGATGGTACCAAATTCTCAGAAGGAAGGCATTTTGTTCAGCAAGAAAAAAAATGTAGATGTGCCACACGGAGTAGAAGTTTAGACCTTGAGCTTACAGAATCAAAGAACAAAAAGAAACACTGTTCCACATGAGAAATAAACAGAATTTTGGGACAAGAAAAAAAAAAAGGCACCTGCTTTTTTGATGGCAACTTGTCCCATGAGGTCAGGTGTGGAATTTTCCGCTTGTGGTGTCATATTAGCACACAAAAAGATTCAGATTTTGGATTAGGGATCATCAACCTGTAGTATATTGGGAGAAGGAAATATAGAAAGAGGAAGCTGCCTACGTAACCTGTTGAGTAAATTACTAATATAGGCAGAGCTTAATCCTGTTAGGAACTCTGGGAGGCACCAAAGAGGCAAGGGAGCTGTGATATTTACCTGCCACCTGCCATCAGGTATGTGGGCCGAGGGCTGCTTCTGAAGGGACAGGGGAGGTTCATTCCCCAGACTCCTATCCTGATTCTCACACCATACCTTCTTCCCCCTCTCTCTGCTCTTGGCGTGTGTGTGTCTGTGTGTCTGAGTGTATGGAATCTTCTCCTCACTTGACTCTCAGGCACTTCCCATATATTTGTTCACTTCATTCTCCCAGTATCTTTTAGATAGAGATTAGAATCCCATTTTTACAAACAAGAAGACCTGAACTTTTAAGAGGCTGACGACTTCCTGAGGTCACTCGGCTACTCAAATGGCAGACTTGGATGAGAGCCAGGTGGTCACCAACAGAGCTGAGGTTTCTGACCACCTCCCTAACTCACCAGGAGAACACCCTGATCTATTCTCTAAGCTCAGGATGGAACAGGGCCCTCTGCCCTCCCCTGGTGCCCTCTACCATAGCTGAATGAATTTGGGGGTTTTGTTCCATATATAGATGTGCGAATGGTGCTGAAGCTATCCCTGCATGAATTCAATTTGCTCCAATGGAGCAAGGACTCTGGAGGCAAAGGCCAGCCAGGGAATGCGTAGTGCTGTGGCCCATCGCCTGGGAAACAAGGAATTTGTGTGAGGCTTTGTGCTGGGAGGAGGCAGGGCCCAAACAAGGGACAGATTAGCCAGCTCCCTTCCGAACAAAACAAGCTTTCTGTGGTCCTGGACAGTGAGGAATGGCCCTCCCCAAGGACATTTTTTTTTTCTTTTCTTTTTTTCTTTCTAAAGCTCTCCTAGGTGGCCCTACTCCGGGTCTCTTCTGAGAAACATCAATTAGAAAATGGAGATGGGGTCAAAAGGTGCCTCCTATGCCTCCCAGAACCTTTGTCCTGAACTTTGGGTTTGTTGCCCCTAGATTTCTATAAACACGAGCCTCTTGGAACAGAAGGGTTCTGCAGAGATATGGTGTTCCAAAGGAGGCGGGGCTTGCTGGGAGAAATACTGACCTCAGGACAGCATGGGGCTCTGGGTAAATTTTGGAAAGGCAGAGAGAGGCGTTCCCTTTTCCATACTGGAAAACAGAAAAACATCAAAGCCTTTTATGCTGAGAGTAAATATTTGATTTCTGAATAGAATTCCCACCCCCTCAGAAACAGAGAGGAACTCAGGCCTGTGTCCATGGTTGCTAAACGTGCCCTATTCAGCAACTCTCCAGAGAACAAAGAGGAGAAATTAATGGGCATTAAAAGGCTGGAAAGACCCAGCTTCTGCTGACCTACTTAAGATGCAGGAGGACATTCTAGAAAACATCTCTGCACTTTTGTTCTTATAAAGCTTCAGTGCTCAAACACAAACAGGTTCAAAACTCATGGGGAAGCCTCACATTACGCCCCAACCCATGAAAGGCCCCATTGTGTCCCTTCTCCTGGATCTTCAATGGTGTCCACCCACCAACCATAGGATTCACTCCCATCCCCCCAACTCTCCTCCCAAAGAGGGAAGCACAGAAATGCAAATCAGCTGGCCAGCATCTAACAATCACCTACTGTGGGGTGAGCACTCTAAGTTCCAGATGTTAACAACAGCAGTGGGATGTGGGAGCAGGGCAGGGCGGCACATTCGAAAGGAACAGTCCACACACTTCATGTCAGGAGCTTAAATTTGCGTGACATGTAAATCTTTGTGTGAGTGTGGGTTTTTTTTTTTTTTTTTTTTAAGTTTATTTATTTGAAAGAGGCAAGCCTAGAACTCCATCTGGGTCTCCCCATGCGTGCAGGGGTCCAAGCACTTGGGTCATCCTCCACTCCTTTCCCAGGCCATCAGCAGAGAACTAGATCAGAAGAGGAGCAGCCAGGACATGAACTGGTGCCCATATAGGATGCTGGTGCAGGCAGGGGCTTAACCCGCTACACCACAGTGATGGCCAAATAATCTTTTAAAATATTATTTTATTTAACCTCCTGACAATTCTATGTGGTAGGATAACCCTCACCTACCACCCCCTTCATTTTCAAGAAGGGACATGAAACTCAGAGAGATTAAGTGACCTGTTCAAAGTCACACAGTTTGCATTGGCACAGCCTGCTTAGCCCAAGCCTCTTGCTCTAGTGTTCATGACACTATACTCCTGAAGGAGGCTGCCTTCAGCCAGGCCTAGAAATAAGAAGTAGGTGGGCAAAAGGAGAGTTGTGAGACAAGAAATGAGAGTAGGCAGGCAACAGGATGACAAAAACAAAGCTAAATCAGCAAGAGAACCACTGAGGCCTGGGGTGGGGGGAAGGGGGAGACCAGGGACACTAAGAAGACAAATCTGTGATACCCAGAATTCAACAAAGGGCAAAACAAGCTTTCTTAAAAGAAGACCCTAAGTAAACTGGTAGAGGAAGGGGCCTCGAATTTTCATCATTTGATGCTGCAGTTAGAGGATTTGGATTTGTGCAGCAAACAGGGTCTTCCAGAGTCAGGCCTGCAGGATTCTGAGTTTGCTTTGCTAAAGGACAGCCTAAAGAATGTGTTTTTCCAACATGCATTTCTGGCATGATACAATGTTTTGGGAGAATCAGGAATAATTGGAAATAAGTTACTTAAATGCCAACAGGTTTATCACTCATCTGTTGCTCTTGGAATCAGCTTAATTCCCTCGAACCTTCATATCACTCTGGGATGGGGGCATAGTCACTGGACCATAACACCCTAGAGTATCAGTGCTGTCCAATATTACTTCCTGTGATGATGGAAATGTTCACTATCTGTGTTGTCAATAATGGTAGCCATTTTTAACCTCACATGGCTACTGGGATTGAGGATATGAATTATAAATTCCATTTAAATTTAAATAGCCAGATACATTTTAGACAGTGGAGTTTATAATCCAGGGAGGAGATGGAGACAGTTTTAAGAGTCTTGGGAGGGGCTGGCATGTGGCACACCAGGTTAAGCCATCATCTGCAAAGCTGGCATTCTATATCAGAGCACCATTCATGTCCTGGCTACTCTGCTTCTGTTCCAAGCCTCTGCTATGCACCTGGGAAAAGAGCAGAAGATGGCCTGGATGGAGTTCTTGTCTCCTGGCTTCAGCCTGGAGCAGCCCTGGCTGTTGTAGCCATTTGAGGAATGAACTAGCAGATGGAAGATTTCTCACTGTCTCTCCCTCTCTCTCCATCATTCTGCCTTTCAAATAAATAAATCTTTTTATAAAGGAAAAGAGAAAGCCTTGGTGAAGGACTGTGATTGACCTCGCTTAGGTCATACCCACAGCCCTGGATCAATCACTATAGCCAGAAGAATAGAAAACTATGCCAAGCTGGGCCATGTTCCTAATTCCACAGTTACAGTGGGTTCACTTCTAGAAGAAATGAGGGAACAGAAACTGGGCAGAAAAATTAGAAATTCCTAAAGGTTTTATGACTTCTATCATGATTCCTAAAAATATTTTAGCAAGAATTTATTAAAAATCTATTATACCTTAATTCTTACAATAGACAAACTCTGAAAGCCCAGTTATTACCCTCCAGATTACCAATCTAGAAACAAGGACTCAGACCACATGACTTTGGCCATTGATAGTAAACTGCAGAGCCAGAATATAAATCCAAATTTGTCTCACAATACACATTTTCAATGAACTTTTTGAAGACTCCTCACACAAGCAAGAAGGATAGATAAAATCATTTTGGTCAAAACTATCTTTATGCTAAAGACAGCCTCCCACCTTAGTCAAGCTTCTGTGGCTTACAAGAACAGATGTCCCAGTTAGCATGTCTTATGATAACTCATGAGAGAAGATGCATGTTGCATGGATACATAAGGCTTGGGTGCGGAATTGGAGAACTCTACTGAGGCATCTCCTGGTACCTATTTTTATAGATAGCTCTGATTCTTTGTACTTGTCTCCTCCATTCTCCTTTATTTACCAGTTGACTCCTTCTACTTTACTCATCTCAGGACTGTTACAAATAATGAGAAACTTGATGAAAATTGATATTAATAACAAAGAGCCTTGGCCTGCACCGCGGCTCACTAGGCTAATCCTCCACCTGCGGCGCCAGCACCCCAGGTTCTAGTCCCAGTTGGGGCGCTGGATTCTGTCCCAGTTGCTCCTCTTCCAGTCCAGCTCTCTGCTGTGGCCCAGGAAGGCAGTGGAGGATGGCCCAGGTCCTTGGGCCCTGCACCCGCATGGGAGACCAGGAGAAACACCTGGCTCCTGGTTTCAGATCAGCGCAGCACACCAGCCACAGTGCACCAGCCGCAGTGTGCCGGCCGTAGCAGCCATTTTAGGGGTGAACCAACGGAAGGAAGACCTTTCTCTCTGTCTCTCTCTCTCACTGTCTAACTCTGCCTGTAAAAAATAAAAAATTAAAAAAATAAAAATAACAAAGAGCCTTATAGACTTATGTATATAAAGGTTTTCCAAAAAAATTCATAGAAAAATGCATGCATATGACAAATTATATGTGGATTTCAAAAAGAATTTTGCACTAAAATAAATTTATTTATTTTTAAGATTTTTAAAAAATTTATTTGAAAGAGTTATAGAGAGAGGTAGAGAAAGAGAGAGAGGTCTTCCATCTGATGGTTCACTCCCCAGATGGCTGCAATGGCCAAAGCTGTGCCAGTCCGAAGCCAGGAGCTTCTTCTGGGTCTCCCACGTGGATGCAGAGGCCCAAGGACTTGGGCCATTTTCTGCTATCCCAGGTCATAACAGAGAGCTGGATCAGAAGAGGAGCAGCCAGGACTAGAACAGGAGCCCATATAGGATGCTGGCACTTCAAGCCAGGGCTTTAACCCACTGCGCCACAGCACTGGCCCCAAATAAATTTATTTTTAAAATCTCATTTTCCATGAACTTTCTGGAGTGCATTTGATTCAGCAAATCTAGAGATTGGGTGTAGCCTTGAGCATTAGTTTAAACCAGAAGCTCAACAGTGTCAACGGGGAACAGGTAAAACTTGGTTGGAACATCTCCTTGAAGTTTTGCAGGTTTCTTTGATGGAAATAAAAAGAATAATGATTAGGAGTCCATGGATTTCACTCCTAGGAGTTATATGGCCTTAAATTCTCAGTGCCTTAGCCTCTGAGGCTGAGCACCACTCAGAAGAGATCATAGCGGAGTTCTCTAGGTAATGGACTTTGAGACAGGGTTTCATGTTCAGGATATTTATGAGGGAATGCACTTCGGATTGACAGGTGTGGAAGGGAGGAACAGGAAGAAGGAATGGACAAAGGGAAGAGCTGAGTTGTGATGCAGGCCTGACAGTCTCAGCCAGTCACCAGGGTTCTCTGAGGCCAAAATCATGGCCATTAGAATTGTTCCAAGTAAAGCCGAAATGGTCAGGCCTTTACATCATCATATGCGTCATTCACTGCTTGTGGTTGCTCCTCAGAAGCAGCTCCCTGAACTTTAAGGAGTCGGCAGCTGAAGGAACTACAGTACCCACAAGAGCTTAGGTAATAAATCCTTCTTCGAAGAACAACCTGGACAAATGTCCTGTGCATGTAGATGAACATTTGGTAATACGGAGAGATGCTGAGACCCCTGTTATTTTTTTTTTTTTAATCACACACACAGGAGGAGAAAAAGACTTCTGTGACTAGTATAAAATTAGAGGCTCTTCTGCAAAAGTAATGTAGCAGATGCTATTGAGAAAACTGGGCTTGAGTGGAGCAATCCGCTATTGGTGCCATTTTTGGTGAAATGCTACTGCAAAAACCTGGTCTGCACAGGCAAGCAGAAGGACCCCCTTTAGTTATTCTAGCTAGGTTATTTTGAGAGGTGGGTGAGGAGGAGGAAGAACAAAGGATAGTGCCATAGTCCACTTCTAGGAAACAGCCTGGGACATTGGTTAGTCTTGGAAAATCTTGCTCAAACTTGAGGGATGCAAGGGATTATGATCCAACTGCTTGAGGTTGAGTTCCCAACATACTGTCCCCTTGAGAGCATACTTTCCATTTCCATGGAGATTCTCCTTAGGACAGGCCCTGAGAACTGACATGTGCCCAAAAAAAAACTTAACTTTGTCACAGGTGTCAGCAGTTACAAATAGAAATAGTGAATAAAGAGCAAATTGCTCTCTGATGCTTATAAAGCAATCAGTTTTGGGTCGGTGCTGTGGCAGCGGCCTGCAGTGGCCTACAGCGCTGGCATCCCATGTGGGTGCCAGTTCAAGTCCTGGTTGCTCCACTTCCAATCCAGCTCCCTGCTAACATACCTGGGACAGCAGCAGAGGACGGCTCAAGACCTTGGGTCCTTGAACTAACTTGGGAGACCTGGAAGAAGCTCCTGGCTCCTGGCTTTGGATCAGCTCAGCTCCAGCCATTGAAGCCATTTGGAGCATGAACTAGTGTATGGAAGATCTTTCTTTTTGTCTTTATTTCTCTGTAACTCTGTCTTTCAAATAAATACAAACAAATCGTTAAAAAACAAAACAAAAAGACCAAGTTTTGTGTGGGATAGGTTGTTTTCAAAGACCAGAGACTTGTGGTTTTGTGCAGACAGGGCCAGGGACCCATTCTCCCTCCTCCCCTCCTCACCCCAGAAAAAGGATAAGGAGTATTCTGGAACAGGGCCTCAACCCTCTGGTACTGGTAGCCCCATTTCTTTTGTTTCTGAAGCAGATAGACATTTCTAAACAAACAGCTTTCCTATTGAGAGAGTTATTCTGGCCAAATAAGGTACCAGCCTTGTGGAAAATGTCAGAAATAACAAATATGATCTCACACAATTTCTGGTTGGGTGATCTGGCTCAGAGTTCCTTATAAGGCTGCACTTAAATTGTTGGCCAAGAGTAGTCTCTCGAGATTAAACTAGGGCTGGGGATCTACTTCCAGCCTCACTCTTGTCAGTAGGCTTTAGTTCCTTGCCATATGGACCTCTCTCCATGATTGCTCATGACAGGCATGACTCCCCTAAGCATAAATGGAGAGGGGAGATGGGAGAAGAGGGTGAGGTGGGGGAGGGTGGGAAGAGAGAGAGATCTATTGGTTTACTCCTTCAAATTGTTGGCTATGGCCAGGGCTGAGCCAGGAGAAAGCCAGGAACTCCATCTTGGTTTCCTACCTGGGTTGTAGGGGCCAAGGTACTGGGCCATCTTTTATTGTCTTCCCAGGTACATTGGCAGGGAGCTGGATTGAAACAGAGCAGCCCAGGGGCTGGTGCTGTGACCTTCGCCTGCAGCACCGGTATCTCATACGGGTGCCGGTTCATGTGCTGGCTGCTCTACTTCTGATCCAGCTCTTTGCTGTGGCCTGGGAGGGCAGTGGAGGATGGCACCAGTGCTTGGCCCCTGCACCCATGTGGGAGACCTGAAGGAAGCTTCTGGCTTCAGACTGGTCCAGCTCTGGCCATTGCAGCCATTTAGGGAGTGAATCAGTGGATGGAGGACCCCTCTTCTCTCTTCCTTTTCCTGACGGTGACACTGCCTCTCAAATAAAAAAGAAACAGGGCAGCCCAAACTGAATCTCAAACCATTACTTCAGTCATGGGATCTGGTAGCAGTGTCAGCTTAACCCTGCTGTGCTGCAATGCCAGCTCCTTGCTGTGAAATTTAAAGTCTCCTTTCAGTCACCCATTTCCTTATCTCCCTTTACAATAAAACTCATTGAAAGAGTTGCTAAAATTATGGTCTCCAATTCCTTCTACTGTAAGTATACCCCCAACAGGTTTTGCTAATTGCTCCAGACGTGCTCGTTATAAAAATTATGAACTACTTTCACATTGTCAAATCCAAGTCAATTTTCAGCATTCATCTTATTTGACCTGTCAGCAGGATTTTAACATGGGTCTGTCTTCATTGGATCATCCTTTTTTAAAAAACATGTCTTTCAAGGTATTATGTACTCCTGGTTTTCTTCTTTAGGTTACTGACTGATCCTTCCCAATTTCTTTGCATTCTTCTCCTCTTGTTCTCAGACTACGATTAGAATACACTGTGGGACTGGTGCTGTGGTGTAGTGGGTGAGGCCATCGCCTGCAGCACCACATCCCATATGGGTGCCGATTGGAGTCCCTGCTGCTCCACTTCCAATCCAGCTCTCTACTATGGCCTGGGAAAGCAGCGGAGGATGTCCCAAGTCCTTGGGCTGCTGCACCCACGTGGGAAGACCCAGAGGAAGCTCCTGGCTTTGGATCAGCGCAGCTCCAGCCGTTGCAGCCAGTTGGAGAATGAACCAGTGGATGGAAGACCTCTCTCTCTGCCTCTTCTCTCTGTGTAACTCTTTCAAATAAATAAATAAATAAATAAATCTTAAAAAAAAAATACTGTGGGGTTAGCTTTAGACTTTTTTTTTAAAAGCCTGTCTTTAAGTCACATTACGGCATTCCTTTGCTCAAAACCTACAATGGTTCCCTATCTCAACACCTTATGGTGGCATACAATGCTGCATATATGACTGACCACTCCCTAACTTTTGATTTCTGGTCTCAACACTCTTCCCCTCTCAATCTGCTAGTCACACCAGTCTCCTTGCTGTTTCTCAACCACCTGGGGGCATTTGTACTTGCTGTTCCTGCTACCTGGAATACTCTTGTAAAATACTCCCTTGAAGATTACGGTGGCTTGTTCCATGTAAGACCTGTTTAAAAGTACCTCAAAGAAACCGTCCTTGAATATCCAATATGTCAATACTTCCCACACAGTGTTGTAAACGTAATGAGTCGCACAGAAGATTAGTACGGTTTATTGTTGGCTTAGTCTGTTTCTCTCGGAAGCCCTGTTGCGCCCACCTTCCTTTCATCCTTTTTCCGTGCTTCACTCAAGAAGGACCTCCGGCCCGTCCTGTCGTTCTGCTCACCAGCCCAACATATGTCTTTTATTGGGAGATCTGGGATTGTCCCAGCGTTGACAGAGCCACGATCAGCCAGCAGCATTCGAGCTCGACCACGGTCCCGCAGCCCTCACTGACCCCGCTTGTTCCCGCCCCACAGTCCGACAGGAAGCGGAAGTGACGAAACCACTGGAGCCTGCAATCCCGCCCCTCCCGCCTTGCCAGACCTCGGGATTCGACTTGGGGCCCGGAAGGGGCGGGTCGAAGGCTGCAGAGAGGCGGGGGCCGCACCGCCCAGCGGAGAGTGGCGGTTTACTTGAGGCTGTTACCTTAGTACTGGAGCAGTTTTGAGCCTGTGGCTAGCAGCTGACCGATACCTGTGCGGTGCCATCAGCAAGAGTGAGCCTCCGGTGCCTCAGAAGCAATCTCCCATCTGGCCCGGGACTCCCACTTCCCCCAGGTTTACCCCCTCTTCCTCCGGCCGCTACTGTCATTCGTCCCTTTTCCACTTCACTGTTCCCGCTACTGGGCATGAGTCTCAATTCGCTTAGTCTGAGCTGCTTTCTCCTATCATCGTCTTTCCTTCCAGAAAGGGATTTTAAAACGTTTCCTGCCCTCCGTTTCTCGCCACTTGTCTTCTTTCCTTCCTCTTCCCGCTTTCCCTAGAACCCTTGTTTTTCCACTCCTTGCTAGGCTTCTGCTTCCACCAGGGCTGCTTCGCTTTTGAAGATTTTTAAGCTCCTCCCACCCGCTTCCCTTCTAATTAGGAGTCCCAGATGCCAGGAGGCATGGCGCCCCTCAAGAAGCCTCCAAATTCCACAAGGTTGCCCCTGGCCTTAAACCCCCAGAAGAGCAAGGACGTGCTGGCTGTGCTGGCTGAGAGGAACCAGACCATAGTACCAGTTGGGGCCTGGGTGGAACCTGCTTCACCAGATAGTTCCGAAATCCCAGCCTATGTGAGTGTCAACCTCTCCCAATTATTAGCCTTCTTTAATCCTTGGCGTTTAGATAAAGGTAGACATCTGCGGGTGCTGCTTCTGTACAGTTATAAATAGATGTGTTCTTGTGTAAGGATTATAAAACAAACATGTATTTGCCAAAACGTGGGGTGGCAGCTTTAGCTGGCATAATCACATGTTTATTACTTATCTACTATACATACAGATCATCATCGATGTGGGATGTGGGTTGGCATATGGTAGATCTTTTTGGAGTGTTTATTGAATGAGTAAATGAGGAAATATGACGGTACTTCCAAAAGTTTGTAGAAAAATAGAATTAAAATGAAGTTTATTTTGGTATAAAAATTGTTTGAAATCTATGCACAGTTGTTTGAGGGTATGAATTTTGTATGAGCTTTTTGAAGACCTCTCCCATGGTCTGTGGGGGTCCTTAAAGAATGATAATGCAATAAGTACAGATGTTGGGGAGGAGCATCTTAGATAAAGGGAACCTTTTGGAAAGTTAACATGCATATGTTTACATGATGATTCTCATAGACCAATTAGTCACATGGAGATATTTTGACAGTCTTTCACTCCTCACATTTTATTGTGGCACTTACCATCTTATATTATGGGAGGTGACTTATATATCTACTTTTCCTGATAGACTGTGAACACCTTGAGTGTAGGGAACGAATCTTATTTATCATTACACCCCTGCTTTTCTCTTAAATAAACATGGCCTGATAAATAGAGGCAGTCAGTAAATTTCGAAGGCATAAAATGTGTGAAGGTCTTTTGCGTATACAGACAGGGTACCGAACATGGGTGCAAAAGTACATGTAGTTGATATAGGAGAAATGAGACATGTTTAAATGTTAAATAACAATACAGAATATTCATTCATTTTAGTTATGTTTGTATGTATGTACATATATGTTCATTGGTTTACTCCTACCCTGCCTATTTCCAGAAAGGATTTTAAGCGTCTTAAAAGTATATAAGGAAGGCCGGCGCCGCGGCTCACTAGGCTAATCCTCCGCCTAGCGGCGCCGGCACACCGGGTTCTAGTCCCGGTCGGGGCGCCGGATTCTGTCCCGGTTGCCCCTCTTCCAGGCCAGCCCTCTGCTGTGGCCAGGGAGTGCAGTGGAGGATGGCCCAGGTGCTTGGGCCCTGCACCCCATGGGAGACCAGGAAAAGCACCTGGCTCCTGGCTCCTGCCATCGGATCAGCGCGGTGCGCCGGCCGCAGCGCGCCGGCCGCGGCGGCCATTGGAGGGTGAACCAACGGCAATGGAAGACCTTTCTCTCTGTCTCTCTCTCTCTCACTGTCCACTCTGCCTGTCAAAAAAAAAAAAAAAAAAGTATATAAGGAAGTGCTGAAAATATGATGCTTGATCAAAAAAGAAATAGATGATTTTGGTTTGATGCAACTCACAAAAGTTTAATGAAATATTTGGGTAATCAGAGGAGAAGGAGATGATTCTTCTATAAGAAGAATGGGGGCCAGCGCCGCGGCTCACTAGGCTAATCCTCCGCCGGCGGCGCCGGCACACCGGGTTCTAGTCCTGGTCAGGGTGCCGGATTCTGTCCCGGTTGCCCCTCTTCCAGGCCAGCTCTCTACTGTGGCCAGGGAGTGCAGTGGAGGATGGCCCAAGTGCTTGGGCCCTGCACCCCATGGGAGACCAGGATTGTGGGGAGCAACTCGGACTAGACTGTTACTGGAATTAAGACTTATTCTATGCATCTGCTCTCCCACAATATGGCGCTGGGAGAGGAGGAAACAGCTTCTACACAGCTGCCTCCAGTTCAACCATTAAGCAGCAGGACCTGCTCCTGATTGGAGGAGAGCAGCGTACTCGGCGTGTGGGTAGCAGAATTGGGATTGGTGGAAGAGGACTATAAAGGAGGAGAGAGACAACATGCACCAGGAACATCTATCTGAAGGAACACCTGAGCAGCCCCCGAGAGAGCCGGCCGGCCGGCGGTGTGCCGCTCCCCCGCGGAAGTGGGGAAAGTGGCAGGGGGAACCGCCCTTCCACGGAGGTGGAGGGTCGGTGGAGGGTCGGTAGCCAACCCGGGAAGAACCAGCAGCAAACCCGGGGAGGGCCGAGCAGACAGAAGAACAGCGCAGGGTCCTGTGTCGTTCCTCCACGAAGAGGGGGAGCGACATAATGGTGCCGTGACTCGGATATGAAGCCTAGGCAGGGTTTAGTGTCGTTCCTCCATGAAGAGGGGGAGCGACAAGGATAAGTACCTGGCTCCTGGCTTCGGCTGTATGCCATTGGAGGGTGAACCAACGGCAAAGGAAGACCTTTCTCTCTGTCTCTCTCTCTCACTGTCCACTCTGCCTGTCCAAAAAAAAAAAAAAAAAAAATGGGGAGGGGTAAGAAGTAGGCAAGGATTCTAAGGGTGGATTAGATTGTTTGGAGTGGAAGTAGGGTACTGTAGGACCATACACAATTTTGGAAAAAGGATTGAGTTTATTCATTGTAATATTTACAGATGAATTTCATGACCAAAGTTTTCTGGGTTTAGAGGGGGACTGGATCATGGAGGACAAGTTAGGATATGATTATGATAATTTAGGCATGAATTATAGTATCAAAACTTCTTTGTTGGCAAGGAATGGGGAGGAAAAAACCAAGAAAACAGTGGCTAGGGCCGGTGCCGCGGCTCACTAGGCTAATCCTCCGCCTTGCAGCGCCAGCACACCGGTTCTAGTCCCCTTAGGGGCTCTGGATTCTGTCTCGGTTGCCCCTCTTCCAGGCCAGCTCTCTGCTGTGGCCCAGGAGTGCAGTGGACGATGGCCCAAGTGCTTGGGCCCTGCACCCGCATGGGAGACCAGGAGAAGCACCTGGCTCCTGCCTTTGGATCAGCGCGGTGCGCCAGCCGCAGCGCACTGGCTGTGTGGCCATTGGAGGGTGAACCAACGGCAAAGGAAGACCTTTCTCTCTGTCTCTCTCTCTCACTGTCCACTCTGCCTGTCAAAAAAAAAAAAAAAAAAAAAAAAAGAAAGAAAGAAAAAGAAAGAAAACAGTGGCTAAAGTGGGAATGAAAAGGATAAGTGCCAAGAAACATTCCAAAACAATCAGTAAGATTTGGTGCACTGGTATTTTGCTTCTTAAGTTATTGACACTTTTTTTTTTTAAAGATTTATTTATTTATTTGAAAGGCAGAGTTACAGAGAGGCAGAGAGAAAAAGAGAAAGAGAGAGTGAGAGTGAGAGAGAGAGAGAAAGAGAGAAGCAAAGAGAGAAAAGAGGTCTTTCATCTGCTGGTTCACTTCTCAAATGGCTGCAATGGCCGGAGCTGGGCCGACCTGAAGCCAGAAGCTAGGAGCTTCATCCAGGTCTCCCACGGGGGTGCAGGGGTCCAAAAACTTGGGCCATCTTCTACTGCTTTCCCAGGCTATAGCAGAGAGCTGGATTGTTAGTGGAGCAGCTGTGACTCAAACCAGCACCCATATGGGATGCCAGCACTGCAGGCAGCCACTTTGCCTGCTCTGCCACAGTGCGGACCCCAATACCTTTTTTTTTTAAATTTAATTTAATTTATTTGAAAGACAGAGTTACAAAGAGAGAGGTCTTCCATCTGCTAATTCACTCCCCAGGTGGCCGCAACGGCCAGAGCTGTGCTGATCCAAAGCCAGGAGCCAGGAGCTTCTTCTGGGTCTCCCATGTGAGTGCAGGGGCTCAAGGATGTGGGTCATCTTCCACTGCTTTCCCAGGCCATAGCAGAGAGCTAGATCGGAAGAGGAGCAGCGGGGACTACCCACTGTGCCACAGCGCTGCCCCCCCCACTACCTTTTTTAATTGCTCAAATTATGACATCTTTATAATGCTAGTAGCATCAAAATATCTAAAATTTGACACTGTTTAGCTTTTCTTGTTATAAAAGGGTTGAATCTTACATTTCACTATATTAATTCAAATATGTGTAACATGTCTCATTTTCTTTGTTTAGAAACTTCTGATAATTTCAAGCCAAAAGGAATTTGATCAAGCATCTAGTAGATGCTTTATGGCTTTACCATATCTAATATGTGACTACCCTTATTAACAGATGTAGCTATGTCAACTCAGGATAGATGCTCACTTCTCCTAAGACATGGTTACCTAAGATCATATCTGTTCTAAAGGGAGACTCCTACTCATTTTCTCCTCAAAGCTTCAGGGGGTTATGAGAATTCCTAAAGATATCATAGCTTCAAACACCCCTTATCAATAATTAAGTTGGCACCTGAAGACAGTGTTGTTCTACCATCATATATGGCTGTTATTATTTTATACATTTTCCTGATTATCTTTTGCGATGTAATAAAGCACCCCAGGACTTAGTGGCATAAAGCAAATAATGATGTGTCAGGAATTTGAGCAGGGTACTGTGTGTGTGTGTGGGGGGGGGGGGGATTATCTCTGCTCCGTAGTATTGGAGGCCTCTGTGGGCACAGATCCAATAGCTGGATATGTCTAGAACAGCTTAACTGGATTCTGGCTGTTGGTTGAATTCCTTGGTTCTTCTTCATGTGACACCTGGTAGACTGCAGTGTCTAAAATGGCTTTTTCACTCACATGTCTGGCACTTGGACTGAGATCACTAGAATGACTATGGACTGACTGGGCATTTTTCTGTTTCGACATGGCTGAGTTGGCCTAATAGCTCTGTAGACTCCAGGTGGTCAGAATTCTTATGTGGTCCTGACTTCTCCTAGAACAAGTACTCCCAGCAGCCCCAGGTAGAACTTGCTTTATGACCTTGCTTTGGCAACTAAAGAACCAGCACTTCAGCCTTGATCTTTTAAATATGCAGAATCAGACAAAAATCAGTATGGGAAAGGACTACACAAGAGCATAAATGCCAGGAAACTTGATTCGTTGAAATGAGGGGAGAGAGTGTCTTTGGAGAAGTGCTGCGTAATCTAAGCATTCCTTTCATCATATGTGAATTATCCAAATGTGTTATTTGATTGTTGTGAGAAACACTTCATTCCCTAGATAGTCCTTAGGATGTAAAAAAGAAGTTAGTTATACAATCAAGACAATATTTAACCTTACTTATTCCAATATTTCCCAAATTTGTTTGACTTTGGGAACCTTATCATATCCCACTGAATAAAAGGTCTTGGGTTCTGATTGCCTTGCACAATGATATTTGATAAGAAAACTATATTTTAAAAATCTGGAACATTCTTACCTGTGGTTTAAAACTGAGTTTCACAGTCTGCAATTGATGAGAACACTTCAATGAGATGTTTGAAAATCTCAGCATGAGAATAAAAGAGGGACAGACAGAGAAAATGAAAGAGCAAGAGGCGAAATAGCTTAAACTTGTCAGGGGCTTGAGTTAATCTGGGTCAGTTATTTTCTCCTTTGGAATTTTTTATCCTCATCGTTCTTTGACATTTGCATTATACACTTCACTCCTGTGGTCCATCTCTTGTAGAAAGTTTATGGGATCTATTTCTTGGAAAACTTAATCTAAAAATTTAAACCATTTTAATATGGAGAATTTAATGACAGCCTTTAAGATAATTTGAAGCACCCTAAGAAAAAGAATAGGTAGGAGATAATGATGATGATTTTGTTTAATTAGAAAATTCCTTATAAAAGGAAACTTGCAGGCAAGAGAAGAACAGTACAGGATAAAACATAAATATTAGAGTCAGAGAGACTTGTAGCTCTGCTACTAACCAGCAGAACTCTAGTTCCTTATTTGTATTCTAAGTCACTGTAGGTAGTTTGAGGATAAAATGATAGAATGTAAAGAGCTTGTCATGTAATAGATCTTCAATAGTGATAATAACTTCTTATTATCAAGACTGTGATTGTTATTCAGAGCACACAGAGGAGTTGAATGCAGAACAGGAAAACTTAAGTGGAACAAAATACTCCAGGTTGTTTAGAATATGTTTTAGAATTGAGAAATTATATAAATATCTATTGAGCACTTTTATAGTCAAGACCCTGTACTATATGCTTTAAGGGAAACAGGAGAATTAAATACACCTCACCTGCCCTCATGGAGTTCATAATCCACTGGGGGAGTTAAAAAGAACTATACCCATATAAGAGAGTGCAGATGAAGGAGTTGTGGAAGGCTCTGGGGGTGGGGAGTACTAGATGATTTTGAACACTGAGTAGGTTTTTTACTAGATGGAGATGAGAGGAAGGGCATGCTGGGTTAAAAATGAAATATAATTCTGAGCATGAATGCATTTTTACAGTAGGTCAGTCATATTTGGTGGGGTGATAAACCAGTCTGTTGTATCTGGGCTGTTACTCATTTTAGAAAATGTGTAACATAAGGTGGATTTGAAGTGATTCATTAAGAATTAATGAACATAGAGCCGGCGCTGCGGCTCACTAGCTAATCCTCCGCCTTGCGGCGCTGGCACACCGGGTTCTAGTCCTGGTCGGGGCACCGGATACTGTCCCAGTTGCCCCTCTTCCAGGCCAGCTCTCTGCTGTGACCAGGGAGTGCAGTGGAGGATGGCCCAAGTGCTTGGGCCCTACACCCCATGGGAGACCGGGAGAAGTACCTGGCTCCTGCCATCGGATCAGTGCGGTGCGCTGGCCGCAGCGCGCCGGCTGCAGGGGCCATTGGAGGGTGAACCAACGGCAAAGGAAGACCTTTCTCTCTGTCTCTCTCTCTCACTGTCCACTCTGCCTGTCAAAAAAAAAAAAAAAAAAAAAAAAGAAGAAGAATTAATGGATATAGATACTGTTAATTTCAATTGTATAAAAATTTAAGATTTAATTTGAGTGCTCACAAATTTCAATTCTTAGTTTGCAACTTGGTTTCTTTGGTACTTACAAGCTGTATCTAGATCATTGTCTCTGAGCTCTTGTGATTCCCTTACTCTTCTGGGAATTTCAGATTATAGAACTCTGTTGTTTTTTTCAGGATTGTATTCTTACTGCTGTGTGTTTACAGTAGCCCTAATGGGCAAAACTTGACATTTTGTTTTCTATCTGTCTTCTTGAAAGACTTCAGCATGCATGATTGAAGAAGAACTGAAGGAACAGCAAAGAAAAAAGCAAGAAGCTTTGAAGCGTTTTCAGAGACAAGTCAAATGCAGAGTAAATCAACAAATTAGGCTGAGAAAAAAGCAACAGCTTCAGAAGTCGTATGAGGCAGTAAGTTCAAGAGTGGGGCTGGGTACAGACTGGGTAGAATGTGTTTTGAGATAAACTGTTAGGCAGTAACAATCACTTTTAAAAATTCCATGCCTTCTGTTATCTGATTGCTATTAGGGCAGTGGATTTTTATTTATTTATTCTAACTTTTTTGCTTTCATCAAATAGTTAAAAATAATATCAGAATTTGGATTCAGATTTGAGTTTGAATATATTAGCCAGGTGACTCCAGGCTAATTATTTAACTTTTCTGACTGTAGTTTCCTCATCTATGGAATGCAGATATGATACTTGTCTCACAGGATTATGTGAGAATTAGATGAGATAACCTGAACTATTAGCACATAGTAGATACCTGGTAAGTATAAGTTTCTCTGCCAGCGAAAGCTTCCCCCCTGCCCCAAGTGAAAATTTTTTGGACTACTTGGAGGCATTGTTTGATTGCACTGACTTAGAGAGGGATCTCACTCTCGGTCCCCCACCTCCACCCCTCTTCTTCCTTTATGTAGGCAGAAAAAGAAGGCTGTATAGCCATGCAGTCTTCAAATACAGCACACTTCACTTCTAAAAGGACAAGTGTTTTTCCTAAAAAGTTGAATGCTGCTGTTGGAAGTCCTAGGTTACCTCGTTCCCAGATGCTTGGGGATGGAATAGAAGATGGCGAGAATGAGAATGAATTATTCCAACAACAAGCTCAGGCAGTAAGTACAGATTCATTTGATTTTATGTTTGTGATATTTTCCTTATCTCCTAAACTAAAAATATGATATGAAGTAGGGATTAGGAGATGTCACATTCAACCTCACATTTCATCATCTCTTGTTTTACCTTTCTCAAGTGGGGAGTTGTGAGACAATGCTTAATTTTTTTGTATGTATATTTTAATTTGCATTTTTTGGGTAAGATAATTTTAGAATCATCTAAAGAAAAGTGCCGAAGTATTACATTCAGGATTTGTTAGAAAGTACTTTAGATTGAAGAATGGATTTTCCCAATTATACTGAAGTTATTTTTGGGGTAAGTTATTATCAGTTTGTAGCGTGTAGACAGAAGTGATTCTTACGTTTGTTGCAAAGAATTTCAGTACATATAAAGGGGTCTTTCATTTATTATTTGTCTTTATCTCTTTTTTTCTTAATACTTTCTTTTAATCTGATTACCACAATGATGAATCTACCATTAAACATCAGGCAGTGATATAGCAAACACTTAATATCTCCAGAGTTTTTGGAAAAATGTAACTTCTGTCCACTAATTTTATACCCAGACATTTAAAAATTAACTGCTGTGAGTAGACTAACCCATTCAAGTCACTTGCCTCATCCAGTCATTTCCCTCTGTAGACTCCTGGAGCTAGTGTTGAGTTAATACATTCTGCAACTCTTCCTTGGGTATTTTCTTCACCTTATTTAAAAACATATTCTTAGGGATAGTGACAGGAAGAAAGGAAGCATGGGAAATGATGAGTATGTGGAAATAAAAGCTGTGTTATGCCTAAGCTAATGTGGTTGGTCATAATTCCACTGTTCTGTTAGTGTAAATGGGAACGCTTTAGAAGTATGTTGAAATACTTTCAGCACATTTTTTTCTTTGTTCAAAACTTGACTTTTTCTTGTCATTATTCAGTTTGTAACAATCATTTTTTTTTAAGACGATGAACAATTTGTTTAGCAAATATTTACTGAGCTAGACACTGCAAAAGGTAGAATGGATAGACCATTGACTAATACAGACACAGTCTTTGCCTTCATGGTGCTTCTAGCTAAAAAATCCCGTCATAGTGAGGATTTTACTTCCTCTATATAAGGATGAGTAGAACTCATCAGTCAGCAGATATCTGAATATATGTGTCAAGCATTGTAGAGATTCTAATGAAATGCTAAATAGAACCCTCTGTGGGTTTATATTTCCAAGTAGAGATACAAAGCTAATAAAAACACACAATCTAGATAATAATGTAGAGACATTTACTGTGTTTCACAATAAACTTGTGCTATGAGAGTTCAGAAATTTAAAATTCCAAGGAAAGGGTAGAGGAAGAATTCATGGGAGAGATGGAATTGAACCTATATAGTTTGAATTGGTAAGTTGAATTGGTAAATTCAGGAGAATTTTTGAGATAAGAATGGTTAAAAGCCTAAAATCTGTAATGAATTTAATATATTAGAGAATAAGTAATAGATAGAGCCTTTCTAAAATTGATAGTTCGTAAGAGAGTATCAAAGAATGATTGGATGCCTTGCGGAGCCGGCACACCGGGTTCTAGTCCCGGTCGGGGCGCTGGATTCTGTCCCGGTTGCCCCTCTTCCAGGCCAGCTCTCTGCTGTGGCCAGGGAGTGCAGTGGAGGATGGCCCAAGTGCTTGGGCCCTGCCCCCTATGGGAGACCAGGAGAAGTACCTGGCTCCTGCCATTGGATCAGTGCGGTGCACTGGCCGCGGCAGCCATTGGAGGGTGAACCAACAGCAAAAGGAAGACCTTTCTCTCTGTCTCTCTCTCTCTCTCACTGTCCACTCTGCCTGTCAAAAAAAAAAAAAAAAAGAAAAGAAAAGAAAAGAAAAGAAAAGAATGATTGGATAGGTTGGGGGAAATCAGGTTATAAAAGGCTTTAAAAGTTAGGGAGCGCTGCGGCTCCCTAGGCTAATCCTCCGCCTTGCGGTGCTGGCACACAGGGTTCTAGTCCCTGGGAGACCAGGAAAGGCACCTGGCTCCCGACTTTGAATCAGCACGGTGCGCCGGCTGCGGGGGCCATTGGAGGGTGAACCAATGGTAAAGGAAGACCTTTCTCTCTGTCTCTCTCTCTCACTGTCCACTCTGCCTGTCAAAAAATAAAGAAAGAAAAAAAGAAAACTTAAAAAAGTTTTTATACTCTGTTTGTTTTCCCCTTGAATGAAAATGAACTACTGAAAAAAGTTCAGTGACTATTATTTAGGGTCTGTGAAAACTTGAATATACAACTACATAGTAGGTTCTTTTAATTTTACCAGGTCTGTTACAGTTTTTATCCACTAGATGTCACTATGAAACTAGACAATGAAACTCTCCCTTAGTTGATCTAGAACTGGTTGAGTGAAAAACATAACTTTCTGAATGTTAGTGGACTTTTCCATTTTCTTGTATCTTGGAGCCACAGAAACACAAAATCTTGGAGGTCAAAGGTTTTTTTTTTTTTTAAGATTTATTTATTTATTTGAAAGAGTTACACAGAGAGAGGAAGAGAGAGAGATGAGAATGAGAATTGATCTTTCATTCATTGGACCAGGCTGAAGCCAGGAGTCAGGGAGTCAGGAGCTTCTTACGGGTCTCCCATGTAGGTATAGGGGCCCAAGCACTTGGGCTATCCTCCACTGCTTTCCCAGGCACATCAACAGGGAGCTGGATTATAAGTGAAGCAGCTGGGTCTTGAACTGGCACCCTTATGGGCTGCTGGTGTCACAGGTAGAAGCTTTACCTGCTGTGCTATAACACAGCCCTGCAGTGGAAGTTTTTTTTTTTCCCTCCCAGAAATCTTTTATTTAAGGAATACAAACTTCATGCATTTCATAAATACAACTTTAGGAATGTAGTGATTCTAACCACCGTACCCACCCACATTCCCACCCCTCTAGTGGAAGTTTTTTTTTTTTTAAAGATTATTTATTTGAGAGGTAGAGTTACAGAGAGGTTGAGGCAGAGAGAGCTATAAAGAGAGGACCTCCTTCCACTGGTTTACTTCCCTAGTGGCTGCAACAGCTGGAGCTGGACCCATCAGAAGCCAGGAGCCAGGAGCTTCCTCAGGGTCTCCCACATGGGTGCAGGGGCTCAGTGACTTGGACCATCTTCCACTGCTTTCCCAGGTGATAGCAAAGAGTTGGATTGGAAGTGGAGCAGTGGGACTCGAACTCGCTACACCACAGCACCAGCCCCTAGTGGAAGGGTTTTAAAAGTTTATTTAACATAAATATTTAAGGATTAGATGATTTGACATTTGGAATATGCCTCAAAATACTCCAAAGATGAGGTAAAGTAAGGAGTTATGGATAGAGCAAGATTGGCCAGGAGTTGAAAATGTTAAAGTTCGGAATTACTTAGTATTTTTTCTGCTTTTGTGTATGAAGTTTTCCATATGTTTTAATTTAAGCTTTTAGTTAAACATTAAAACAATATTATTTCATCCAGGCTTTCTCTCTTTAAAGAATTATTTTGTTCTAGCTCTATTATATAGTTGTTCATCTTATTTCTGCTAAAACACTTCTCTTATTGGATAATTCATTACTTTCTCAGAGTGCTTCATATGTAGAAACTTAAATTTACATCTTTTTTTCAGTATATGCTATAACTTTTACTCATGATCTTAGTTTTGTCTCTTAAAGAATAAAATCCATCTCAGAGTACTTCAAGTATTAAATTACAGTTATCGTTTTTCTTCTTGGGGTTTCTATATTCCAGATGCCTTGATTGATTTTTCCTATATGGTGTATAGTTTTTTAGTGCTCTCAAATATAGTCCCCTAAACTGAACACAATACTGTATTTCAAATATGATTTGTCCAGCACTTTTCTTATTCTGTACTCCTACCCAACACTCTGCTTACTAATACTTGGTATTATCTACTTGTTTAGAGATGAGACGGGGTGAGCATTGTGGCACAGAGGATTAAGCCACCTCTTCTGATGCCTGCATTCTGCATTGGAATGTTGTTTTGAATCCCAGCTACTCTGCTTTGGATCCGGCTTTCTGCTAATGTACCTGGGAAGGTAGCACATGATGGCCTGAGTACTTAGACCCTGGTCACACACTTGGGAGACTCAAATGGAGTTCCAGGCTCCTGGCTTCAGCCTGGTACAGCCTCAGCTATTGAGGGCATTTTGGGGAGTCAACCAGTAGATGGAAGATTCTCTCTCTCTCTCTCTCTCTCTCCCCCTCTCCCCTTCTCCCCCCTCCCCCTCCTTCCTCTCCCTCCCTCTCTTTTCTCTCCCTCTTGCTCTTTCCCTTTCCCTCCCTCCTTCTCTTTCTTTTCCTTCTCTCTCTGTCTCTCTCTCTCTGTCTCACACACACACACACACACACACACACACACATTCTGCCTTTAAAATAATAATGAAATCTTTTAAAAAGAAAGATCATATAAAATCAGGCACTTAAAATTAGGAGTTAGAATCATAGAACTGTAAGAAGTTTTAAGTGTCACCTAAAATAGAACTATCCCTTTTTTTTGTTAGGACTGATATTTAAGGATTAAATTTCTGTGGTGTCCCATGATAACTTTATTTTGGTGGAGTATGGAAAACCAACTTATTACTGTTTCATTTTCACCATATAATAATTTTTTTAGAGATTTATTTTATTTATTTGAAAGGCAGAGTTACAGAGAGAGAAAGAGAGAGACAGAGCTCTTCCATCTGCTGATTCACTCCGCAAATGGCCACAGCAGCCAAGCCTGGGCCAGGCTGAAGCCAAGAGCCAGGAGCTTCATCTGGATCTTCTATATGGATACAAGGGCCCAAGCACTTGGACCATTCTCTACTGCTTTCTCAGGCACATTAGCATAGAGCTGGATTAGAAGTGAAACAACTGGGACTTGAACTGTGGATCTTCCAACCACTGGTTCACTCTCCAAATGCCTGCAACAGCTTGGGCTGGACCAAACCAAAACAAGGATCCCAGAGCTCCATCCCAGTCTCCCACGTGGGTGACAGGGATCCAAGTACTTGAGCCATTATCTGCTGCCTTCCAGGATACACATTAGCAGGAAACTGGATTGGGGCCGGCGCCGCGGCTCAATAGGCTAATCCTCTGCCTGCGGCGCCAGCACACCGGGTTCTAGTCCCAGTCGGGGCACTGGATTCTGTCCCAGTTGCCCCTCTTCCAGTCCAGCTCTCTGCTGTGGCCCGGGAGTGCAGTGGAGGATGGCCCAAGTGCTTGGGCCCTGCACCCATGGGAGACCAGGAGAAGCACCTGGCTCCTGCCATCGGATCAGTGCGGTGCGCTGGCCGCAGCGGCCATTGGAGGGTGAGAGGGTGAACCAACAGTAAAGGAAGACCTTTCTCCCTGTCTCTCTCTTTCACTGTCCCCCTGCCTGTCAAAAAAAAAAAAAAAAAAAAAAAAAAAAAAAAAAAAAAAAAAACTGGATTGGCAGCAGAAGAGATGGGATTTGAACCAGGCATTCTGTTATAGAACGAGGATGTTCCAAGTGGCAACTTCAACAGCTGTGCCAGAGCCTGCTCCACATTTTTCTTGCTTTTTAAGATTATGAACTTAGTTGCATTTTCTAGTAAAGGTTTAAATGATGTGAAATAACCTATTAAATTCTCTTGTACTCTACCATTGGAAAAAGCAAAGCTTTTTTAGCTAGGATCTTTTGGCTACAAGAATTCAGGCTAAACTAAGTAAAAGGAAAGTTGAGTTCAAGAATATACATGAGATATTAGAGGGACAATGAGAATATCCCACAAATTCAAACTCCCCTAAGGAGACTGCAGCTGGAGTTTTTCTGGATCTGAGGTAGCTCTAATGGCTGCAAGGGCATGGGACCTTTGATTGTCACACTGGTATACGATCATTAATTTGACTGATTCAGTCGCTGTTATAGGGTGACTAGCATTCCTCATTTGCCCAAGAAGGAGAGGTTTCCCAGTATATGGGACTTTTTAGTACTAAATTTAGGACTGTTCCAGGCAAACCCAGATAACTACTCACCTTGCTTCTACATGTGTGCTTTTTTTATTTAGTTATTTTTCTATTTCTAATATGTATTTCCCCCTCTTCTTCAGTTTCATAACTTTGAAATACTTGAGATTCTTCTTTGTCTATTTTCTTCTGTTTAACTCCTTTTAGGTTCTGGTCCTATCACTGACTTTTCCCTAAATGTTTCCTGGTTCATTGTCCGAGATAAGGAATCTTTAATGGCCTAGCTTGCCTTTCTACATGAGGTGTAGGTTACCAGCCATCCTATAGATTGATAGTAATAGTGATAAAGTTTGTGCTTGTGGACTATAAGAAGAAGCTCATGGGAGATCATGGTTGACTTTTTGTGGCCATCAAAAAGTCAACAGATTTAAAAATCAGTATGGTATCATTTGTAAATAAACTACATTGTACTTTAATAGAACTCAATTTTGGGTAGATTTTTATGGTATAATCACACATTTTCAATTGGTATTAGGACTCCATTGGAATAGAATAGATGATATTCTATGAATTTTAATGAAATTAAAATTTATGAAGTTTAATGTTAGCTCTCATCTATACTTTTTTCACATGTCCTACATGGTGGTATTGTTTACTTCATATAATTACATATAAATTTCATGTTTATAATTCCTAATTGGCTAAAAAATGAACAACTGAAAAAGAACTGAAGAAATTATGAACAATGAACAGTATCATAGATGTATATATTTTTAAAATTTTATCCTACATATATACTTGATTTTTTTTCTTAAGATTTATGTATTTGAAAGCAGAGTTACAGAGAAGCTAGGAGTCTAGAACTCAATCCAGGTGTCCCATGTGGGTAGCAGAGCTCCAAGTACTGAGCCATCACATGCTGCCTCCCAGAGTATTCATTAGCAGGAAGCTGGAATCAGAAGCAGAATTGGGACTCAAACCAGGTACTTTAATATGAGATATAGACATCCCAGGTGGCATCTGAACTGCTGTATCAAATGCCTGTACACCTTTGTTTGCTTTAGATTTTAAGATTTAAATCTCAGAATTCATTTATAAAGTACAGTATTTGATACTTCACACAAAAGCCCCTTTGCTAATTATTAATGTTATTATTTCTGTGTGTAAAATAGACATTGCATCAAGACCTTTATTTATGAGTGTTTGAAATCCTGGTGAAGAACTCCCGCTCCAGACAGCTAAAGCAAGGGAGGAGGCACAAAATGCTGTCCCTTTATTAGGGCTTGTAAGAAGGGCAATTTTTCTTGGAAGGTTCTGTGATTGGTCATCTGGTATGACTGGAATATAGTCTCTAGAGTTCAGTGCAAGTGAAGTTTGGTTGGCAATAGTTTTTCTACTGGATGGAAGAAAATCTAGGCTTTGTGTGGGTGTTTTGCACAGTTGGTTAAGATGCTGCTTGGGCTACCTGCATCCCATATCCAAGTGCTAGTTTTAGTCCCAGCTACTCTGCTTCTGATGATGTTGGCTCAAGTACTTGAGTTCCTGCCACCCATATGGGAGAGTCAGATGGAGTTCCTGGCTTCTGGCTTTAGCCTGGCCTAGCCTCAGCTATTGCTGTGACTTTTGGGCAAGGGAACCAGTAGACAGAAGCATGATCACTTTTTCTCTTGCTCCTTGTCACTTTGCCTTTAAAAAAATGAAAGAAAATGTAGGCTTGTTTCTCTAGAACATTCCTGAGTTCTGGTTTATGTGTATATCTATTTATATATGCAATTGGGGAACCCAGAATGCATCTACATGCTTATTTTTTTTTCTTTGACAGGCAGAGTGGACAGTGAGAGAGAGACAGAGAGAAAGGTCTTCCTTTGCCGTTGGTTCACCCTCCAATGGCCGCCGCGGCTGGCGTGCTGTGGCCGGCGCACCGCGCTGATCCGAAGGCAGGAGCCAGGTGCTTCTCCTGGTCTCCCATGGGGTGCAGGGCCCAAGCACTTGGGCCATCCTCCACTGCCTTCCCGGGCCACAGCAGAGAGCTGGCCTGGAAGAGGGGCAACAGGGACAGAATCTGGCGCCCCCGACCGGGACTAGAACCCGGTGTGCCGGTGCCGCAGGTGGAGGATTAGCCTATTGAGCCGTGGCGCTGGCCCATCTGCATGCTTATTTAAGAGTAATTGTCGGGAGCCGGCGCTGTGGTGTAGCAGGTAAAGCTGCAGCCTGCACTGCTGGCATCCCATATGGGTGCCAGTTTGAGTCCCAGCTGTTCCACTTATGATCCAGCCCTCTGCTATGGTCTGGGAAGGCAGTAGAAGATGGCCCAAGTACTTGAACCACTGCACCCATGTGGGAGATCTGGAAGAAGCTCCTGACTCCTGGCTTCAGATTGGCACAACTCCATCTGGGGAGTGAACCAGTGAATGGAAGACCTCTCTCTTTGCCTCTGCTGTGCCTCAGCCTCTCTGTAATTCTGTCTTTTAAATAAATAAATCTTTAAGAGAAAAAAAGAGTAACTGTCAGGGAATCTTTTTCCCCTTTTACACTTCTAGTTTTATTAAAATTATTTATGCACATAGTTATATATGCACATAAAAAAGAAATAGTTGTGTGAAATGTTTGTAATTAAAAAACATATTTTGCCCATTACCTCATTTCAGTCTCCTCAAAAACAACTACTTGAATTATTTTAGTTAAGCTTTTGGTATCAATATTCCTATTTCTAAGCAATCTATACTGCTGCTTCTTGATTTTTAAAAAATTTAGTCATTTTTATTTATATCCCACTGGGAAAAATGAGGACTGAGCTTTCTATCCCCTCTTGCCACTTATACATGTTCCTTGTTCACCTCTTGCCTCTTTCTAGTTACAAAAGTAATTTTATAGTTTTGCATAGATTGGTATTTAGCATTTACATTGCTATGACTATGTAGACATTAACCATAGCTGAGCAAGGCAGTAGACTATTAATTTTCTTTCTATGTATGGCTTTTTGTTTTCACTTGACTTTTCCAGCTTTTGGTATCTACTGGCTATTCCTTTGCTGTGACCACATGGTATCGATCTCTGCACATCACCTTCTGTATGTTGAATCTCCCTCTGCCTCTCTTTTATTATGACACTAGTGATAGCACTCAGGACCCACCTGAATAATCCAGAATCATTTCCTCATTTTAAGAATTTTAATCACATCTGCAGAGGACTTTTTTCCTTAAAAAAATCAGTTTCCAGATTTAAGACCTGGTATTTTTGGGTAGCCATTATTTAGCCTTTTATGGTCCTCATTGGTGGATCATTGAAAGGCCTTTACAAAAATGAGGCTTGGTGCTTGCTTCATCAGCTTTATCCTTCATCTGCTTTATCCTTGCTTCTAGGTCTATACATCTAGCTAGAGAAATTCACTTGAAACATTACTATTTGTCCTACCAAGAGGAGTTGCAGAGTGGATAAAGGGGTTAAGACAAATAATAAATAAAAATTGAGGCTTGATGAAGGCTTATGGTAGCCAAAGAGAAACGAACAAATATATGTATATTCCAACTGCTGGGCCATTTGAAATATCCTGTTTAAGGACTGTGCTCAATTTGACTGCACTAGGAGTTTGGACTTGTGAGGGAAATGGAGACTCTGAATCCCTATTTTATTTTTTATTTTAAAAAAGGTTTTAATTTATTTATTTGAAAGGCAGAGTGATAGAGAGGGAGTGCCTGCCTCCTGACCACCTATTTTAGATGGGGATTTTGAATCCTTGGTCACTTGGTGTTGGACATTAGGATGAACCATGCATGGGCTTGAATTAAAGAAGGTGTATTTATGGCTCTTTGTATCTTTTTTAAAAAGATTTATTTTATTTATTTGAAATGCAGAGTTAGAGGGAGAGAGAGAGACAGAGAGACACCAACCCTCCATCTGCTGGTTCATTTCCCAAATGGCTGCAGTGGCTGGGACTGGCTCAGGCTGAAGCCAGAATCCAGGAACTCCATCTGGGTCTCCCACCTGGGTGGCAGGGGCCCAAGGACTGGGGCCATCTTCCTCTGCTTTCCCTGGGCACATTAACAGGGAGTTGGATTGTAAGTGGAGCAGCTACTTCCGATCCAGCTCTCAGCTGTGGCCTGGGAAGGCAGTAGAAGATGGCCCAATCCCTGCACACACATGGAGACCCGGAGGAAGCTCCTGGCTCCTGGCTTCGGATTGGACACAGCTCCAGCCACTGTGGCCAACTAGGGAGTGAACCATCGGATGGAAGACCTCTCTCTCTCTGCCTCTTCTTTTCTCTGTGTAACTCTGACTTTCAAATTAAAAAAAAAAAGTGGAGCAGCCAGGACTTGAACTAACACTCTTGTGGATGCCAGTGTCCCATTGGTTTAACCTGCTATGCCACAATGCCCGGCCCTCTGTATGTAATTTCAATCGATTATATATCTCTTTGCATTGCATATTATTGTCTTAACCCCTTTATCCACTCTGCAACTCCTCTTGGTAGGACAAATAGTAATGTTTCAAGTGAATTTCTCTAGCTAGATGTATAGACCTAGAAGCAAGGATAAAGCAGAAGTGATGTACTGCCAGAAAATGAGACTGGTAGTGAGAGACAGTGTTTTTATCCCTAGCTTATTAGTAGTTTAATCATAAAGTATTTGTTAGTTAGATCTGTAATTCATGGTCATCATTTCCCTTCAAGGGACAAATTATATTATTAAACTTTCAGTGACTGCCTGTGGTCCTGGCTTTGCCGTCATTTCACTAAGTAGTGTAGGGATATGCTTTTCTTTCACGTGATACAGTACGTATGCTAAAAAATGGTAGTTATTTTTTTCTTTTCCTGAAATGGGGCATTTTGGGGCACTTTTATGAGATATAAAATAGCCTTTGCTTCTCTGAAAAAGAAGTCGACATAGGTGTATACTGAAATTATTAGAAAGAAGAGTAACACGAAGTCAACATATTTTGTGTTTTTTTAAAAAAGGTGTATTTGTTTAGTTGAAAGGCAAAGAGAGAGAGAGAGAGAGAGAATCTTCCATCTGCTAGTTGATGTTCCAATGGCTGCAACAGTGGGAACTAGGGCAGGCCAAAGCCAAAAGCCAGGAACTCCATCCAGGTCTCCCATGTGGGTGGCAGGAACCCAAGTACTTGGGCTATATCTGCTGCCTCCCAGGCACGTTAGCAGAAAGCTGGATTGAAAGTGGAGACAAGACTTGATTTTAGGCATTCCAATAAGAGATGTGAGTGTCCTAAGTACTAGTTTATCCTGCTGTTATAAAACACCCATCTTAGCTGGTTTAATATTACTAGTTATTTGTTAGATTCTACTTAGAGTAGTTGAAACAGGTGGGTTCTGTTGAGTTGGTTTGAGTTTGTGTTCTTAAGTCAATTTAGGAAGGCCTACTGAAGGAAGGGGCATCTGAGAAAAGAATTTAGATAACTGTAGTCTTCAAATGTTAGGAGTGGAGTAGTGATTCATGAAAATGGGAAAAAGAGCTTAAGGGAAACTAAAAATAGAGTCTTGTAGTACAGAATGATTGAAAGCAATTAGTTATGCAAGGACTAGTTTAAAAAATAACTCTTTACTGAAAAGATAAGTAGAAGGTAAGGAGTATGCCTGCTTCAATGATTTCCAAGTATATTAATTCAAACTTTAAGTTCTGATATTTTTGTGTATGTACTTAATATAAAATATATATGAGAAAAACAGTTTTAAATAACAGCTTTTAAATCAAGTTCTTAAGTACAGTCTCTTAGAAAAATAATGATAATAATGTTGTAAAACACTCAGCAGATCAAAGTCTTCTTTGCAAGTAATCCTCTTGTCTTAGGCCTGGCTTTTTTTTTTTTTTTTTTTTTTTTTAATAACAGGGACCTGTTTTCTTGTTGGAACATTGAGTACTTTTGATATTGAGACTTTAACTTGTTTTTGTTTGCTTTTTTTTTCCCCTTTCGCTGGCAGCTTAGTCAAACCATGAAACTGGCACGTCAAAGGCTGGCGTCCTTTAAAACTGTGACTAAAGAAAAGGCATCAGTGTTTACAGATGATAAAAGGAAAAGCATTCTCACTCAAGAGGTAAATTAATTTCTAGTACACTGCTTTAAAAATACTGATAAATTTTATTAATATCTCACTATATAATTAAATAGTAAAGTGATTGGAAACAACCTTAATATTCAATAGTCAGGAATGCTTGAGTAACTCATTAAATATCCATATACAGGCATTCTAGAAGATAATGTGTTTTCAAAGAATATCTGAAGACAAGGGAAAGTGTCCCTGTTGTAAAGTGAAAAAAGCAGGGTACAAATTGATATTATGATATGATCAGAATTTTAAAAATTTATATATGTATATTCACTCAACAGATATTTATGGAATACCTGTGATTACCAGACATTGTACTAGAAGTAGGACTTAATAGTAGTACAAAGATAAATAAAGATTCCCTAAGGAGCTTCTATGATAGTGAGGACATATATAATGATCATGCAAATAAATAATAGAATTTAATATCAAGTGACAAGTACAGTGGAGAAAAATAAATAAAATGAAGAAATGAGGAGAAAATGCTACATGCATAGACAAAAGTCTGATAGAAATTGTAAAAGAGATTCATACCAACTATTTCTCCATATTATTGTAGGTGATTTTTTTTTATTTTCTTCTCTTTATTTTTAAAATTTTCCATAATTACATGTTTTACTTTTTTTTTTTTTTTTTTTGACAGGAAGAGTGGATAGTGAGAGAGAGAGAGAGAGAGAAAGGTCTTCCTTTTGCCGTTGGTTCACCCTCCAATGGCCACCATGGCTGGTGCGCTGCGGCCAGCGCACCGCACTGATCCGAAGGCAGGAGCCAGGTGCTTCTCCTGGTCTCCCATGGGTGCAGGGCCCAAGCACTTGGGCCATCCTCCACTGCACTCCCTGGCCACAGGAGAGAGCTGGCCTGGAAGAGGGGTAACCAGGAAATAATCCGGTGCCCCGACCGGGACTAGAACCCGGTGTGCTGGCGCCGCTAGGTGGAGGATTAGCCTATTGAGCTGCGGTGCAGGCCACATGTTTTACTTTCTAATCAGGAAAGAAACCAATGCTATTATTTTTAAAAATCAAAGAAGTTATTTTGATTCAAATGTAAGGTTAGAATGAGTAATCGGAGCCTAACTGTGGAGCTAGGCTATTTAAGTGTACACTTGTAAAATGACATTGTTGATGTGCCTGTTTATTTTAGAATTCATAAATTTGGAAGCCAAATTCATGTGCTTTCCTGTGTTCACTTAATTTTGGCATTAATTTCAAGTTTTGATAGGCAGCATCTAGTAAAATAGACCGCTAGCCTTTTTTACTTTATTATCTTTTTGCCATCATCACCTGGCTTTTATTCAGTTCTTTCACAGTTTTATTTCCTAATTGGTATATTCTTTTACATTCTCCTGGATTATGTTCCTGTACAGTCATGTGTTGCTGAACAAGGTGGAGATATTCTGAGAAATGTATCCTTGAGATATTTTGTCAGTATGCAAATATCATATAGTGTACCTACACAAACTAACAGGGCTACTAAGTTCTAGGTGGTAATAATCTTATGAGACCTCTGTTGTATACGTGGTCTGCTGGTGACTGACACGTTGTTATGAGTACTGACTATATTTTAATATTTTTCCTTAAGTATCAAAATTTTTTTCTTAGGTATCTCAACATTTGTCTCTATCTCTCTTCAGTAATAATTAAGAATTATATAGTTAAATTTTAAAAAATAAGTGGGCCTGGTATGTGTCCACAATATCTATCCCAACCTATCCTAAATGCATTCAGTGTGGTTGCCTTTTTGTACCATTGTCTTACTGTGGATCTTGAGATGGAATTTCTTTTAGACTTAAATTTTCCTCAATAATTTCCATACCCGCTATGAATTTTGCAGTTCTATAGTTTAGGCTATTAGACTGACTCTAAGGTACTGTTAGAATGAGGTGATTGGATACTTTCTAAATAAACCAGGACAAAAAGGGTTATCAGAGGCTAGTAGTGACTGATATTTTATATTGTTTGGAACATACTCAGACCTTTCCGATTGGTGTTTTTCCAGAAAGAGTACTATTCACAGGTCTGACTGAAGTAATTATCCAGTAGAAGGGAGGATTAACTCTAAGATAACATCCTTGTATAAACCAGTTTTTTACGTCACAGGTGCCATTTAAGTGCAATTTATTATTGTTATGATGATGATAATGAATTCAAGTTGACTGCTTGTTTCCACAGAATATAGTGGTGTATTTTTTTGTGTAACATAGCAGAACTAAATCTCCTTAATTAGGAATGATGTAAGAAATTAGTGAAATTTTTCTTATCAGTTAGATCAAGTATTTCCCTCAAATCTGAACAGTTTTATGCCCTCTCAGTTGTGTGAAGTAGGAATCTGCCAATCAGAAAGAATAATTGATAACCCAGCTGAGCCCTGATTTCATTTCCTTTTTAGACTTTAGTGACATTAGGATCTATCTGGTTGTTATTGTTGTTCCAGATTTGGAGATATAAGTAGAACATATATTTTTTGTTGTTGTTTTTTTTTTTTACCCAAAGAAATCTTTTATTTAATGAGTACAAATTTCGTAAGTACAACTTTAGGAATACAGTGATTCTTCCCATCATACCCACCCTCCTACGCTCACTCCCACCTCACTCCTCCTCCCTTTCCTATTCCCAGTCCCATTCTCTCTCTCTCTCTCTTTTTTAAAAAATTTATTTTATTTATTTGAAAGACAGAGTTACAGAGAGAGGTAGAGACAGAGAGGTCTTCCATCCACTGGTTCACTCCCCAGATGGCCGCAACGGCTGGAGCTGCGCTGATCTGAAGCCAGGAGCCAGGAGCTTCTTATGTGTATCCCACGTGGATGCAGGGGCCAAGGACTTGGGCCATCTTCTACTGCTTTCCCAGGCCATAGCAGAGAGCGGGATTGGAAGTGGAGCAGCTGGGACTCAAACCGGCATCCATATGGGATGCTGGTACTTCATGCCAGGGCTTTAACCCGCTGTGCCACAGCGCCAGCCCCCTCCCCCACATTCTCTTTTAAGGAAAAAAAAAATACAAAACAAAAAAACTTGTTACTTGACAGTCAAGACAAAGACTTCATGTCTCAAGGTGTCCATTTCACTTCTACAGATTTCCTTTTAGGTGCTCTATTAGTTATCACAAATTAGGGAGAACATATGGTATTTGTCCCTTTGGGACTGGCTTATTTCACTAACTATGATGTTTTCCAGATTCATCCATTTTGTTGCAAATGACTGGATTTAATTTTTTTCCACTGTTTAGTAGTCCATAGACTACATATCCCATAACTTCTTTATCCAGTCTTCAGTTGACGGGCATTTAGGTTGATTCCATGTCTTAGCTTGTGAATTGAGCTGCAATAAACATGGGGGTACAGATAACTCTTTTATTTGCTGATTTCATTTCCTTTGGCCAAATTCCCAGGAGTAGGATGACTGGGTCATATGGTAGGTCTGTATTCAGATTTCTGAGGTATCTCTGAACTAATTTCCATAGTGGTTTTACCAGTTTACATTCCCACCAACAGTGGATTAGGGTACCTTTTTCCCCACATCCTCACTAGTTTTTGTTGTTTGTTGATTTCTGTATGAAAGCCATTCTAACTGGGGTGAGGTGAAACCTCATTGTGGTTTTGATTTGCATTTCCCTGATGGCTAGTGATCCTGAATATTTTTCATGTGTCTGTTGGCCATTTGGATTTTCTCTTTTGAAAAATGTCTAAGTCCTTGGCCCATTTCTTAATTGGGTTGTTTGTTTTGTTGTTGTGGAGTTTCTTGATCTCTTTACATATTCTGGTTATTAATCATTTATCAGTTGCATTGTTCACAAATAATTTCTCCCATTCTGTTGGTTGCCTCTTAACTTTGCTGAGTGCTCTTTTACAGAAAGAAGCTTCTCTAGTTGATGTAATCCCATTTGTTGATTTTGGCTTTGATTGTCTGTGCCTCTGGGGTCTTTTCCAAGAAGTCTTTGCCTGTGCCAATGTCTTACAGGGTTTCTCCAATGTTCTCTAATAATTGTTTGGTATCAGATTGCAGATTTAGGTCTTTAATCCATTTTGAATGGATTTTTGTATAAGGTGTAAGGAGGGGTCCTGCTTCATACTCCTAGTTTTCCCAGCACCATTTGTTGAAGAGACTGTCCTTGCTCCGCGGATTGGTTTTAGCTCCTTTGTCAAATATAAGTTGGTTGTAGATGCTTGGATTGATTTCTGGAATTAGAACATATACTTGTATACTTGTTTACCCTCTGTCAGTTGTCTGAACTAAGATCATAAATCTTATAAAATTGTTATTGGCTAGAGTAGTAGCAAGTTGTTATTTATAAAGTTTATGTATTCTCCTACCAGTCTTTTTCTTCCTGTATGTTTGACATGTGGTTGGTTGATTGTATGTTTGAACTAGAATTCACTATTTTTAATTCTTTTTTTTTTCTTTTTTTTTTTTTTGACAGGCAAAGTGGACAGTGAGAGAGAGAGACAGAGAGAAAGGTCTTCCTTTGCCGTTGGTTCACCCTCCAATGGCCGCCGCGGCCGGCGCGCTGATCTGATGGCAGGAGCCAGGAGCCAGGTGCTTTTCCTGGTCTCCCATGGGGTGCGGGGCCCAAGCACCTGGGCCATCCTCCACTGCACTCCCTGGCCACAGCAGAGAGCTGGCCTGGAAGAGGGGCAACCGGGACAGAATCTGGCGCCCCAACTGGGACTAGAACCTGGTGTGCCGGCGCTGCAAGGCGGAGGATTAGCCTAGTGAGCTGCGGTGCCGGCCTTATTTTTAATTCTTAATTCTTAATTTTTTTAAAAAAATTATTGATTTGAAAGAATTCCAGAGAGAGGTAGAGACAGAGAGAGAGAGAGAGAGAGAGAGAGAGAGAAAGAGGTCTTCCATCTGCTGGTTCACTCCCCAAATGGCCACAATGGCTGGAGCTGAGTCGATCCAAAGTCAGGAGCCAGGAACGTCTTTCTGGTCTCGCAAATGGGTGCAGGGACCCAAGGACGTGGGCCTCCTCTGCTTTTCCAGGCACATTAGCAGGGAGCTGGATAGGAAGTGGAGCAGCCTGGACTTGAACCTACACCCATGTGGGATGCTGGTGCTGCAGGCTGGGGCTGAGCCACAGTGCCAGCCCCCAATTCTTCTTCTTCTTCTTCCTTCTTCCTTCTTCATTCTTCCTTCTTCTTCCTTCTTCTTCCTTCTTCTTCCTTCTTTCTTCTTCTTCTTCTTCAATTTGAAAGGTAAAGAGAGAGAGAGAGAGAGAGATTGGTTGGTGGATCTTTCATCAGCTGGTTCACTCCCCAGATGCCCTCAACAGAGGCTGAGTCAGGCTGAGGACAGGAGCCTGAAACTCCATCTGGGATCTCCCACATGGGTGGCAGGGATCCATACTTGACCCGTCACCTGCTGCTTCCCATGGTATACATTATCAGGAAGCTGGAATTGGAAGCAGATCTGGGACTTGGACCAAGGCACTCCCATGTGAGTTTTGGGTATCACAAGTGTTATCTTAACCACTATGCCAAATGCCTACCCTTCTTTATTCTTTAAAAATACTAGCATAACTTGTGGGCTAACGCTGTGGCCTAGCAGGTAAAGCTGCCGCCTGCAGTGCCAGCATCTCATGTGGGTGCTGGTTTGAGTTCTGGCTGCTCTACTTCTGATACAAAAATACTAGCATAACTTACTAAGATCAGGTGTTTCAAAAAAACTCAGCTTAGTGTCATGAGAATATTGCTTTCCTTACATCATTTATATATTTGTATTGATTTTTCCCCCAGAGAGCACTTTCTAGGAAACCAGCATTCATCAGGATAAATATAGGAAGAGGAGAGTTCTCTTTTAAGGGCCATCAAGATCTTTTAACTACTGTACATTACGAGAACTATATGGAAGATCAGGTAGGGAAATGCAAAGAGTAAAGGGGAAAAACAGTGGTTTGTTAGAACTTCCACAGCTATTTTAGGATAGAATTAAGGGTTAGGATTATAATGTGTAGTATTTATATTTTTAGCCAGCTTTATTTTATTTTATTTTATTTTATTTTTTTTTTTTTTTGACAGGCAGAGTGGACAGTGAGAGAGAGAGACAGAGAGAGAAAGGTCTTCCTTTGCCGTTGGTTCACCCTCCAATGGCCGCCGCTGCAGCCGGCGCACCGCGCTGATCCGATGGCAGGAGCCAGGAGCCAGGTGCTTTTCCTGGTCTCCCATGGGGTGCAGGGCCCAAGCACCTGGGCCATCCTCCACTGCACTCCCTGGCCATAGCAGAGAGCTGGCCTGGAAGAGGGGCAACCGGGACAGAATCCGGCGCCCCGACCGGGACTAGAACCCGGTGTGCCGGCGCCGCAAGGTGGAGGATTAGCCTATTGAGCCACGGCGCCGGCTCTTAGCCAGCTTTATTGAGATGTACTTCATATACCATACAATTCAAATTGTACATTCAAACTGTACAGTTGAGTGGTTTCCTAGTATATTCACAGGGTTATGTGACTGTCACAACAATTTAATTTGGAGCATTCTGTTCACTCTTAAAAAGAAACCCCCATCCCCATTAATGGTCACTTCCCATTCTTACCTGCGCCTAACTCAGTCCTAAGCAACAACTAATTTGACATTTTAAAAGATTTATTTATCTATTTGAAGAGGAGAGTGATATAGAACACACACACACACAAACACACACACAGAAAGATATCTTCTATCTGCTGATTCACTCTTCAAATGATGTTAATGGCCAGGCTGAAGCTAAGGCCTGGAGCTCCATCCAGGTGTTTCACGTGGGTGTTAAGGGCCTAAGCACTTGGCCATCCTCCACTGCTTTCCCAGGCACATTAGCAGGGAACTGGTTTGGAGGCGGAACAGCCAGGAACCCAACTGGTTCTGTGACCCAGAATGCTGGCATTACAGGCAGCAACCAAGCTCTCTGCACCACAACATCAGCTCCTACTTTTTGTCTTTATAGATTTCCCTATTCTGGGCATTTCAAATAAATGGGATCGTGTGATATGTGGCATTTTGTGACTAGTTTCTTTAACTCTGCATTTTTTCAAAGTTCACCTGCATTGTAGCATGCATCAGTACTTTCATTCCTCTTATTGTCAAATAATATTTCATTGTATACCACATTTGGTTTATTCACTCATCACTTGGTGGACATTTGGGTAAGTTCCGCTTCTTGGGTTTTATGAATAATTGTGTTGTGAGTAATTGTGCATCCATTTATGTATGGATATTTACTTCTCTTGAGTAGATACATAGGAGTGAAATTGCTGGGCCACTCTATGTTTAACATTTTGAGAAACTGTTAACCTGTCTTCCTCTACCAATATATAATGATTCCGTTTTCCCCACATCCTCTCCAACATGTTATTGTTGATCTTTTGATTATAGCTATCCTTGGTATTTCATTGTACTTTTCATGTGCATTTTGCTGATGGCTAATGATGTTCATATTTTTTCTTATACTTATTGCTCAGTTTTACCTCTTGTGGAGGAAATACCTATTTAAATACTTTGCCTGAGGCTGGCACTGTGGCACAGTAGGTTAATCCTCTGCCTGCAGGGCCAACATCCCAGATGGGTGCCAGTTCTAGTTGTGGCTGCTCCTCTTTCTGTTCCAGCTCTCTGCTGTGGCCTGGGAAATCAGTAGAAGATGGCCCAAGTGCTTGAGCCCCTGCATCCACATGGGAGACCCAGAAGAAGCTCTAGGCTCCTGGCTTCGGATCAGCTCAGCTCCAGCTGTTGTGGCCATTTGGGGAGTGAACCAGTGGATGGAAGACCTTTTTCACTGTTGTAACTCTACCTCTCAAATAAATAAGAATCTTTAAAAAATATTTTAAAGAATTCCTTTTTAAACTTTTATTTAATAAATATAAATTTCCAAAGTACAGCTTATGGATTACAATGGCTCCCCCCCCCACAACTTCCCTCCCACCCGCAACCCTCCCATCTCTCGCTCCCTCTCCCATTCCATTCACATCAAGATTCATTTTCAATTCTCTTTATATACAGAAGATCAATTTAATATATATTAAGTAAAGATTTCAACAGTTTGCACACACACAGAAACACAAAGTGTAAAGTACTGTCTGAGTACTAGTTATAGCATTAATTCACATTGGACAACACATTAAGGACAGAGATCCTACATGAGGAGTAAGTGCTCAGTGACTCCTGTTGTTGACTTAACAAATTGACACTCTTGTTTATGGCGTCAGTAATCTCCCTAGGCTCTAGTCATGAGTTGCCAAGGCTATGGAAACCTTTTGAGTTCGCCGACTTCGATCTTATTCAGACCAGGTCATAGTCAAAGTGGAAGTTCTCTCCTCCCTTCAGAGAAAGGTACCTCCTTCTTTGATGGCCCGTTCTTTCCACTGGGATCTCACTCGCGAGATCTTTCATACAGTTGTGGTTTTTTTGTTTTTGTTTTTGTTTTTTGTTTTTTGCAGAGTGTCTTGGCTTTCCATGTCTATAATACTCCCATGGGCTCTTTGCCTGTGGATTTTTTTTTTAGTTGTGTCATTTGTCTTTTTTTTTTTTTTTTCCCAAGATTTTATTTGTTTATCTGAGAGAGTTACAGAGAAGGGGAGAGACAGAAAGGTCCTCCATCCACTGGGCCACTCTAAAGTCAGGAACCAGGAGCTTTCTCTGGGTTTCTCATGTTGGTGCGGGGCCCAGGCACCTGGGCAGTTCTCCACTGCTTTCTCAGGCCATAGCAGAGAACTGGGTCAGAAGTGGAGCAGCCAGGACACAAACTGACACCCATATGGGATGCTGGCCCTGCACGCGAAGGCTTAGCCTACTATGCCACAGTGCTGGCTCCTTTGTGTTTTTTTTTTTTTTTATTTTTTTTATTTTTAACTACTGAACTGTAGGTATTCTTTATATGTTATGAATAGCAAGTCCCTTACTAGATTGAGTTACATATATTCTGTGGGTTGTCATTTTATTTTATTAATGGTATCATTTACAACACAAATCTTTTAATTTTGGTGTAAATTTATTTTCTTTTTCTTTTGTCGCTTATACTTTAAGTGAAGTATCTACTAATCATTGATTAACCCATAGTCATGAAGTTTTATTCTGATGTGTTCAAAAATTTTACAGTTTTAGTTCTAACTTTTAGGTCTATGACCCATTTTGAGTTAATTTTTATATAAGGGGTGAAGAAGTGTTTCAATTTAATTCATTTACATGTTGGTATTCAGTTATCCTAGCACTATTTTTTGAAAAGACTGATCTTTCTCCATTGAGTAATCTTAATACCCTATTGAAAATCAAGTGATTAGAAATCTGATAGTTTGTTCTGAATTCCCAGTTCTATTTTATTGATCTCTGCGTCTGTTCTGCTAATATCACACTGTCTTAATTACTGTAGGTTTGAAGTAAGTTTTTTTAAAAAAAGATTTTATTTATTTATTTGAGAGGTAGAATTACAGACAGTGAGAGGGAGAGACAGAGAGAAGGTCTTCCGTTGGTTCAATCCCCAAATGGCCTCAATGGCTGAAGCTGTGCCGATCTGAAGCCAGGAGCCAGGTGCTTCTTCCTGGTCTCCCATGCGGGTGCAGGGGCCCAAGCACTTGGGCCATCTTCTACTGCTTTCCCAGACTGATTAGTATTCCACTGTGTTTATATATCACATTTTCTTTATCCATTCATCTGATGATGGACACCTTGATTGATTTCATATCTTGGCTATTGTGAATAGTGCTGTGATAAACATGGTAGAGCAGGTGTCATCTTTTTGGTACAGTGATTTCACATCTTTTGGATATATGCCCAGTAATAGGGTTGTTGGATCATATGACAGTTCTATTTCTAGTTTTTAAAGAAATCTCTGTATTGTTTTCTGTAGTGTCTGTACTAATGTACATTCCCACCAACAGTGTGTAAGAGTTTATCTACATCCTCACCAGCATTTGTTACTTTCTGTCTTTTAGATAATAACCATTCTGACAAGATTGAAATATCTCATTGGGGTTTTGATTTGCATTTCACTGATGGCTAGTGATTTTGAGCCTTTTTTCATGTATTTTGTTTTGTTTTTTTTTTTATGAATGTTTTACTTTTAAAGGTCCTTTCACATGAGTTTCTTGATTAAGTTATTAAATTCTGCAACAAAGCCAGCTGGCATTTTAACTCAGTCAAATTTGGGAACTATTGCCATCTTAACAGTATTGTCTCCTAATCCATGAATCTTGGATCTCTTTTCATGTATTTAGGTCTTTAATTTTTTCAACAGTGTTTTATAGTTTTCAGCTTACAATCTGTCACTATAAACATTTAATTCTACTTGACTATGCTATCCTGGTAAAATTATATTTGCAGTGTCCTGAAGCCTAGGATTGTATTATAATCACATTGTTTCTACCTGTAATAATTACTTTTGCTGTTTTTTGGGTTTTTTTTAAAATTGTTTTTATATTTTCTTTAGGAACTTGACTATGAGGAAATTTCATCTGTTGTAACCAATGAGGAAGGAGGAGATTTATTTCAGGGGGATCAACAGGATCTCCTTTCTGAAGACAATGATGTGTGTTTCAGTAAAGTTCAGGTAAAACAAGGAGAAAAAGTAAACTCGTTATGATTTGGATTATGGATTGCTGATACTGTTGTACTGGTTTTGGGTTGTAAATGTAAGGTTCTGTTAAATTGGGCAAAGATTATAATTTTACATTTTATGTTGGTGATTTCTTTGACTACATTATTAAGATTATTTAAGGAATCTTGTGTTAAGCCTAGAATGTTGCTATTGTGTAACATTCTATACTTTATGTTTACTTTTAGAAAGTAAAATTCAAAAGTCCCTTATTTGTTGTGATGGAAGGGGAAGAACAAACGCCATCATATCTTCAGGGCTTTCAACATATTCTTCCAGAAGCCCAGGATCATCTTCCAGAAGCGCAAGGTGATCTTCCGGAATCCCAGAGCGATTTGACAGACGTCCACAGTGTTGACTTGGAAGCTCAGAGTGTTGAGCCTAGTGCTCAGGCTGTTGAATTTCAAGTTCAGGCTGTTGAGCTGGAATGCCAGACTGTTGAGCTAGAAGGCCAGGATATTCAGACGGATACTCAGAATAGTATGATGAAAGCCCAGAGTGTTGAGCTAGAAGACGAGAGTACTGAGTTGGAAGCCCAGAATTTTTTACCCCCAAACCAGGCTTTTCTACCCAAAGACCAGAACACTCTACCTGGATATCAGGACCAGGATTTTGTACATGTACGTGAAGACAGGGATATACTACCTGAAGACCATAATGTTCTACCTAACTGTCAGGACCAGGATTTTCTGCCTAAAGAAGATCTTCTACCCAAAAAGCTGTGTGTTCTCCCCAGAGACGAGAATATTCTCAAATGTCAGAACCAGGATTTTCTGCCCAAAGACCGAAGTGTTTTCTCCAAGGGTCAGGATATTTTACACAAATGTCCAGACAAAGATTTTCTACCCAGAGACCAATGTGTTCTCCCCGAAGAACAGACTATTTTACCTAACTATCAGGACCAGGACTTTCTACCTAAAGACCAGAATTTTCCATTTAGAGATCAGCATGTTCTCCCCAATAACCAGAATATTCCATCCAATTATCAGGACCAAAACTTTCTACCTAAAGACCAGAATATTTTACCCAAAGACTACCATGTTCTTCCCAAAGACCAGACTTTTCTATCCAGATGGCAGGACCAGGATTTTCTCTCTGAAGACCAACATTTTCCCTTCAGAGATCAGCATGTTCTCCCTGATAACCAGAATATTCCATCCAATGATCAGGACCAGGATTTTCTCCTCGAAGACCAGAATACTTTACCCAAAGGTCAGAAGCAGGGATTTCTACCCAAATACCAGGTAAAATAGAGTGGTAAGGAGATACAACAAGAAGAAATAAGCTACTTTTGCTTGTGGAGTGAGATTTATAAGAACTGTGTTATAGCTGATTTGGAGATTTGTAGTTTCCTGATTGATTTCTCTATAATCTAGGATTATTGGTAAGTGTTGAAGTATTATCAGCAGTACATTTCCCCTATTTGACAATTTTTTTTTTTTTTTGGACTGGCAGAGGTAGAGAGAGAGAGAGAGAGAGAGAGACCGAGAGAAAGGTCTTCCTTCCATTGGCTCACCCCCCAAATGGCCGCTACGGCCGGCGTTCTGCGCCGATCTGAAGCCAGGACCCAGATGCTTCTTCCCGGTCTCCCATGTGGGTGCAGGGCCTTGGGCCATCCTCCACTACCTTCCCGGGCCACAGCAGAGAGCTGGACTGGAAGAGGAGCATCTGGGACAGAATCTGGTGCCCCAACTGGGACTAGAACCCCGGGGTGCCGGCGCCGCAGGCAGAGGATTAACCTAGTGAGCCACAGTGCCGGCCTTGATAATTTATTTTTTAAAAATCTTCTTTATTAGGAAAAATGTTTCTGGCAGCCATCATCTGCTCTGACAGCTGAAAGATGGAAAAGGAGAGGCTCACAAGCACCCAAGAGATTCCAAGGCCCGTCCTCCACCAGATAGCAGTTAGAACATAAGGAAGAAGGGATCAACAGGAAGTAAATTACTTAGGGCTGTGGTTGGACTTTTGATGAATATAATTTTTTTTATTATTCCATAAGATGCCCAATTTTTTTCTGACCTCAGTTAACTACAGACTTTTCCTTAAAACCTAAAGTCTTAGTTAAGCTGTAATTCTTAGCTTAATAAGTGATATTTTTTAGAAAACAAACTTGCAGCAGCTGGCATCAATTTTGATAGGTAGCAGAGGGAGGGAAGCACATCTTTTGGATGTCCATTGGGATTTTTTATACAGGCTTTTTCAGGAGCAAGGTAGAACAGAAAAAGGCCAGGAATTAGTAGGAACTGAATTGTTTAGGGTTTAATTTGGAGCTTACAAAGATTACTCTCAGCTAAACTTTAGAACTGACAAAAAGTAAGATTTTCTGTTTTATTCCATAATATTTCATATCATTCTGAGTTTTAAAAAATGCTCTCGACAGAGCCTAGGATGTTATCATGTTACTCCTACCAGACAATTTATAGTTTGTGTTTTTTCTCTTTTAGAAAGTACGCTTTAAGGAGCCATACTCTGATATGACAAATGAGGAAGGGAGAGAAGACTTTTCTTTGATGGACTATCAGTATCAGTCTCCCAAACTCCAAATCCAGGACGTCATCAGAGATCAGGTAGAGCAGAATAAAAAGAGATGAAGAGTCAGGAAATAAAGTAACTGGGTTTTATAAGTTCTCACTAACTGGTAATTTTGGTATCATTTTGCATATTTTAAAATTATTAATTTTTCTAAAATTAATATTTTGAGAGCCCTTGCTATCTATTTAGACAAGAATTCTAAATACCAGCTCAAATGAAGCAGGTGATGTGGTAAGGTTTAACATTTATTTAGAGAGTGAGAGAAATACACAGGAATGTAAGGACTTTATTTAAAAAAGAGAGGGTGATCAGAAAAATAAACTGGGAATTCCATACCAGGCAAAAAGCAGATCAGGGCCTACATGTAAGAGTTCACAGGCCAGAGCCATGCAGAGAAAACCATGCAGGCAGGAATGATTGCAAAATGGTGTAACATGCAGGCAAAACAGGGGCAGGCCCAGGGTGCTCCATGCCTTTTATTTGCTTCCAAAAGGGAAGTGGTTACATAGTTTGATTAACAGATACGTGTATACAGGTGGGATCAAGTAGGGATGGCTCTAGCTCATGAGCCAAATCCTGTCTGTCTATATAAATTTGAATGATAGAATCAGAAACTTTAGAGTTAATGTAAAAATATTATATCTTTGATTCTTTCCCACGTTAGTGGGAAAGTAGTCTTAAGTCCTATTAAAACAGGAGCTCTGCTTCAGGAAGGATGGGCACAGATTGTTAAACCCTAAGCAGTTCATTTCCTGCTGGTCTCTCCCCTTTTCTCTTCACCCTTGCAACTGATGATACAAAAGACTGATCTAATGGACTATATGAATGAAATCAGTTGTGTCACTCATGAGGTTAACATACCACATTCATGTCGATTGAGTTGGGCTAAAACTATAGCATCCTCACTCATACCAAAATGTATCAGAATATTCTTACTTGGTACCACTTCCTAGGGGTTCTCACTGAAGCCTACAATATTATGATTAGTATATTGCCCTGGTTAAATAATTTGCTTTCTGTTTTTGTTGTTCCTTTAGAACATGTTTCCAAAGCAACCCTCATATTTTATGAGAGAAGAGAAAGTGAGAGAGGAGCTACCTCTCGGGTATCATCAGCATGTTCCACCTAAAGTTCAGCAACAAGCCTCCCTTAGAGAACAGGTAGAGCTGAATACGGTAGAAGGACTACATATTTTCTAAAAGAGCAGCAAGACTAAATTACTTAAGACTGGGGACAGAGCTTGTCAAGTTAGCTTGTATGTGGAATACATAGAATTAAGGCATCCAGAGTTAGGTTAAAAGCAAAATGTCTTCATGTTGTTTCAAAATGTGCCAAGATAGTCTGTGATTTGCTTTAAAATCCTCTAGGAAAACAGTTGAGTTAGATGAAAAAGCAAAATGGGACTGGGCATTCAACCTAGTAGTTGGGTTCTTGTGTCCTGTGTTGGAGTATCTGGGTTGATTCCTGGCTCTGGCTTCTGATTCAGCCTTCCTGTTAATGTAGACTCCAGGGGAGGTGGGGGGCGGCAAAAATAATGCTTAAGTAGTTGGGTTCCTGCCACCCATGTGGGAGACCTGGATTGAGTTCTCAGCTCCCAGCTTCAGCCCTGGCTGGTCCTAGCTATTGTGAGGATATGGGGAGTAAACCAGCAGATATTAACTCACTCCCTCTGTCCCTCTGCCTCTCAAATAAATAGATAATTTTAAATAAAAAAGACAGTGTTGAAGCTGAGTGATGGATATCTTGGGATTTATTATGGTATTTTTCTCCTTTGATTGAAAATTTTTATTTTAAACACATATACCCCAATTATGTTCTATTATATTCACCTATTATCATTAATCTGGGTTTGTCATTGAAGTCTATAATATTGTTACTAGCTCATGACTTCTGTTCAATCAGTTTATATTTTGTTGTTCTTTTAGAACAAGTATATCAAACAACCCTCATCTTTTGAGAAATGGGAGATTGCAAGAGAAATTGTTTCAGGAGTGCCTTTGGTATGTTTCCCCAATGTTCTCTGTAATTTGATGTTATTAGGTTGTAAATTTACGTTTTTCATCCATTTTGAGTAACTTTTTGTGTAAGGTGTAAGATAGAGGTCTAGTTTCATAATTTTTCATGTGGAGATCCAGTTCCCAGCACCATTTGTTGAAGAGACTGTCATTGCTCCAGGGATTGGTTTTAGCTCCTTGGTTGAAGATAAGTTGGTTATAGATGCGTGAATTGATTTCTGGAGTTTCTGTCTGTTTCATTGGTCTACCCGTCTGTCAGCCCAGAATACTGTACCCTGCAAAGTTCACAATTATGAATGAAGGTGTAAGAAAGACTTTCCATAACAAACAGAAATTAAAAGAATTTGTCACCACTCGTGGAGCCTTACAAAAGATACTTAAGGATGTGCTATGCACAGAAACACAGAAAGCCATTACTATAAAAGAATGTGCAAGCAGAATATCCCCCAGTAAAAGTACCAAAAAAATCCAAAGTAAACAAAATAGACTTTAACACAGAAACTGTTCAAAAAGACAAAGAAGGGCACTATGTAATGATTAAGGGATCAATTCAACAGGAAGATGTGACTATAATAAAAGTATACACACCCAATTACAGGGTGCCTGACTATTTAAAACAAATGTTAATGGAACTAAAGGGAGACATAGACTCCAATACAATAGTAATGGGAGACTTCAGTACCCCACTTTGATCAATAGACAGATCAACTAGACAGAAAATCAACAAGGAAACAACAGAGCTAATTAACACTATGGACCAAATGGACCTGATATCTACAGAATGTTTCACCCCACAGTTGCAGAATACTTATTCTTCTCACCAGTGCATGGAACTTTCTCTAGGATAGATCAGATTCTAGGCCATAAATCAAGTCTCAGCAAATTAAAAAAAAATCAGACTCATGCCGTGCATCTTCTCTGAGCACAATGGAATGAAGTTGGAAATCAATAACTTGGGAATCTCTAGAACATATCTAGACTGAACAACATGTTCCTCAATGAACAGCAAAAATTCTGGAAATGAATGAAAATGATAATACATCATATCAGAACTTACAGGATATAACAAAAGCAGTGTTAAAAGGAAAGTTTAGGGGCCGGCGCTGTGGTACAGTAGGTTAATCCTCTGCCTGCAGTGCTAGCATCCCATATGGGTGCTGGTTCTAGTCCCAGCTGCCCCTCTTCCAATCCAGCTCTCTGCTGTGGCCTGGGAAAGCCACAGAAAAAGATGGCCCAGGTGCTTGGGCCCCTGCACCCACATGGGAGACCGGGAAGAGGCACCTGGCTCCTGGCTTCTGATTGGCGCAGCTCCGGCCATTGTGGCCATCTGGGGAGCAAACCAGCGGAAGGAAGACCTTTCTCTCTGTCTCTTCCTCTCACTATCTGTAACTCTACCTCTCAAATAAATAAATAAAAATCTTTAAAAAAGAGAGAAGTTTATAGCAATTGGTGCCTACATGAAGAAATTGGAAAGGCACCAAATAAATGAGCTATCAATGCATTGCAAGGACCTAGAAAAACAACAAACCAACCCCAAATTAGTAGGAGGAAAGAAATCATTAAAATTAGAGACGAAGGGAATGGCACGTGGCACACTGACCCAACTCAATAGAATCAGAGATGAAAAATGAAATGTAACAATAGACACCACAGAAATAAAAAGAATCATCAGGAATTACTACAAAAAAACAGCTGTATGCCAACAAATCAGGAAACCTAGAAGAAATGGATAGATTCCAGGACACATAAAACCTACCAAAATTGAGTTATGAAGATATAGAAAACCTAAATAGAAAAATAACCAAAATGGAAAGTAAGTCAGTAATAAAGACCCTCCCAACAAAGAAAAGTTCAGGACCAGATGGCTTCACTGCTGAATTCACCAGACATTTAAAGAACTAATTTCAGTTCTTCTCAAGCTATTCAAAACAATTGAAAGGGAGGAAATCTTCCCAAACTCCTTCTATGAAGCCTGCATCACCTTAATTCCTAAATCAGAAAAGGATACAACAGAGAAAAGAACTATAGACAAATATCCCTGATGAACATAGATGCAAAACTCCTCAAAAAAATACTAGCTAATTGAATCCAACAGTACATCAGAAAGATCATTCACCCGGACCAAGTGGGATTTATCCCTGGTATTCAGAGTTGGTTCAACATTTGCAAATCAATAAATGTGATACATCACAATAACAAACAGAAGAACAAAAACCATATGGTTATCTCAATAGATGAAGAGAAAGCGTTTAATAAAACACAACACCCTTTCATGATGAAAACCTTAAGCCAATTGGTTATAGAAGGAACATTCTCCGACACGGTCAAGGGAATTTGTAACAAACCTACAGCCAGCATCATATTGAGTGGGGGAAAGCTGGAAGCATTCCCCCTAAGGTCCAGAACAGACAAGCTTGCCCACTCTCACCATTGCTATTTAATACAGTCCTGGAAGTTCTAGCCAGAGCAATTAGGGAAGAAAGAGAAATCAAAGGGCTACAAATTGGAAAAGGAGAAGTAAAACTATCCCTAATTGCAGATGGCATGATTCTATATATGGGAGATCTAAAAGACTCCATGGAGAGACTGTTGGAACTCTTTATAAAAAAGTTTGGTAAAGTTTGGTAAAGTGGCAGAAAAATCAATGGCCTTTGATACACAGATAATACCATGGCTGAGAAAGAACTTTTAAGATGATGAGTCCCATTCACAATAGCTCCAAAATAATTAAATACCTTCAAATAAATTTAACCAAGGATGTCAAAGATCTCTACAATGAAAATTACAAAACACTAAAGACAGAAATAGAAGAAGACATACACACACACACACAAAAAAGGAAAAATCTTCCATGTTCATGGATTGGAAGAATCAACATCATCAAAATGTCATACTATTTACCGATTCAGTGCTATCCCAATCAAAATACCAGCAACATTCTTTGCAGATATAGAAGAAATGATGGTGAATTCATATGGAAACACAAGAGACCCCGAATAGCTAAAGAAATCTTGTACAACAAAAACCAAGCTGGAGGCATCACAATACCTGATTTTTTTTTAGATTTTATTTATTTATTTGAGAGGTAAAGTTACAGACAGTGAGAGAGAGAAAGGTCTCCCGTTGCTGGTTCACTCCTCAAGTGGCTGCCATGGCCAGAGCTGCGCTGATCTGAAGCTAGGATCCAGGTGCTTATTCCAGGTCTCCCATGTGGGTGCAGGGGCCCAAGCACCTGGGCCATCTTCTGCTTTCCCAGGCCACAGCAGAGAGCTGGATTGGAAGTGGAGCAGCTAGGACTAGAACCAGTGCCCATGTGGGAAGCCGGCAACACAGGCAGAAGATTAACCTACTCCACCACAGCGCTGGCTCCACGATACCTGATGTCAAGACATACTACAGAGCAGTTACAATCAAAACAGCTTGGTATGGGCACAAAAACAGAAGGATAAACCGTCGGTATGTTTGACCCAATAGTCACAACCTAGCCCCTCCCAGAGAATAAGTGGAGCAGAACATGTTGAAGAGTAAGTAGAAGAGAGTAAATTCCTTTGGTTTTGGCTCAAGACTGACAGTGATGTAGTAACTACCTCAGGGCTTTAGTGTTAAGGTCAGTAATAAAGGGCAAAGAATAGAGTCCTCTTGTTCTGCATGTAGCACATCTTTATCAGTTACTGTAACAACTTCAGAAGCTTTAAATATTGCTACCACAGCATGATGCTCCTGCTTAGATAATTTGTGTTCAATGTTTATGTTGCCTTTTAGTACAGTAGCTATGGATAGGCCTCACATGGTAGGACAGATGAGAAATGGAGAAATGAGTTATTTCCAAGCTGCCATAAATGTGTTTTATGTAAAATCCAGGATCCAGGCTCTCTCAGAATACAGGTAGAGCAGAGTATAGTAAAGAGGAAGCGGTGGAGAGTTTGGATTGGTTTTGTCGGATCTGTGTAACTAACCAAGATGATAATAGTGTTACCTATTAAAATAGCACTAATGAAATAATTTTGCTTATTAATATTTCCAAAATTAATAAGCTGTGTGGGCTCTTGCCATGAATTCAGAGAATTCTGAATGCTGGCTCAAATAGACCAGATGACATGGTAAGTTTTAAGGATTTTATTCAGTGAGAGAAATGCTTAGGAGACTGAGGGCTATATCTAAGGGAGAAGGGGAAGTCTAGATCCATACCAAGAGGAGAGCAGGCCAGGAGCCACGTTCAGAAAGCGTTTGGTTATGAGCAGTGACAAGCGGCTTAGCAAGGGTAGCGAGGCAAAGGCGGAAAGAGAGCAGGTGGACAGAAGGTCACCCACCCTGAAGGTGCAGGGCAACAAAGGGCAATGGTGAAAAAAGGGCCAGGCCCACTGTGTTCCAGGCCTTTTATCCACTTCCAAAGGGGAGTGGTTATGTAGCCTGATTGGCAGGTGGGCATACAGGTGGGGTCAGGTAGGGGTATGAGGTCACACAGGGGTGTGGTGAAGGCATGGCCTTCCAGCTCACAAATTGATCGATTTTATCCTATCTGCCTGCCTACATCACTAGTATTATATATAATGGCTTGCATTCATTGAACACTTACCATAGCCAAATTGGTTTCAGAATTTTGTGTGCATTATCTCATTTAATTCTCACAATAACCCTGGGAGACAGATATGATTATTACTTTATGGATTAAAGTCTGTGATCTGGGTAGAGTTAAAATCCATGATAGTGACATGAAATATAATGTCTTGTATTATCACTACTGTTATGTCACTGCTCACACGATGTGATGTGCTGTTTTCTCTTTCAGAGCTTATCCTTCAGGCAGCAGCCATCTGTTGGGACAGCTGAAAGATGGCGAGAGGATTTGCCACTGGATAGCCATCAGCATCTTCCATCCAGGACCCAGAGAGATGCTTCCAGCAGACGACAGGTAGAGCAGACCAGAGTATGAAAAGTAGATTTCAGACAGGATTATAGGTACCTACTAATTGAGGGCAGTAAGGTTGATCAAAAGGCAGATTTTTAAGTTCATAGGATACAAAACCTGTCCTGATCTAAGATGATTTTAGAACTCTCACTGAAACCTAGGGTATTGTGGCAGCACCTATTGCCTCTTGGAAAACCCGAGGTCTTTTATGGGTATGGGAATCTTCCACCAGAGGCTAAGAAGAGAGCTCCATCAGGAAGTTGGTAGAGCATCAGATACCAGCACTAGGAAATCAATTGCTTGAGATTGGGCTGGAATTGCCTAAGGCTTGGGGGCATTGAGTTAAGATAAGAGCTATAGTTTTCAAGACAGTGTTCTCTTGGCTTACTAAAATTTGCTTAACTGAAGACTAGTTTATTCCCACTAGAGTTTTACCACTCCAGATAATTTCTATTTTGTAGTTTTATGTAATTTAAAAAACAAGGCAGTAGGAAGTGTTAGATTACATATGAGAGATAAAGAGAAATTTCCTTAAGTCTTCTCTAAGAGAGCAGAATGAAAACGGGGCAAAGTGACAGAAAGTAGGATTTGGGCTAAAATTTCAGGACCAAACTCTAGCTCTTTTGTGATTTTCAATTTGGGTTTCTAGAGTTGGCTAAAAGGTAAACTGTCATGTTTTATTCTAGGTTGGCATTTATACATATCCTGAGTTACACCTAGCTCTTCCCTTCCTCAGATTGTTTTGTATATGTTCCCCTCCCCGACATAATCATCCCTTTTTCCTGAAAAATTTTGTCTTTGCTCATCCTTCAAATTTCAGCTTAAAAGATACTTCTTTGTGTCACCAGAGAAAAGAGCCATGGAAGCCTTGGGGTTCTTGTCTTCACACGTAAGAAAGAATTCAGAATGGAAGGGATAGGGAGAGAGTTCCTGGTCACTCGGACTGGGGGAGAGTGAGGTTACATGGTTGAATGGAGAGAATACACCTGAGTAGGCCAGGTGGTGGGTCAGCAGAGAGCGGAGAGCTGAGCGCCCCAGTCTTTGTTTAGACTGGGGATTTTAAAGGAAAAAGGGGGCCAGGTTTCTCCTTCCCCTCCTCCTTCTCTATGACAAAGGGTTTGTAGAGGGTAAATTAGCAAATTCCTCCCCAGATATGTTGGCACCAGGCAAAGGGGGCCGTCTGTGAAGGTTTTATTGCCCCATGTTGTCAGGTCAGGTAACCCATTTGGTCCTGAGGAGAGAGAATTCTCCCAGGAGCTTTCCTTGGGGAAGGGCTGGGACCATCTGGAAGATTCTTAGGGTCTGGGCAGGACTTTCAAGTGCAAAATTCTGGGCTTCTGGGGCTTCTTCAGTAGGTGCGGGTCTCCAGGCCCTTCTCACACACACATGGGCTAATTTCTCACTTCCAGCCTAACACTTGGAAAAGACCACCCTGATCACCTTATCACAGCTTTTCTCTTTTTCTCCATCCTTGCATTCTGTTTGTTTGCTTCTCAGTGCAAATATTTTCTCCTATGTCCCATGTTATCTTTCTACTATATTCATAGTGACCTTTGATGCGAAACAGTTTTTAATTTTAATTAGCCTGATTTATCTATTCATTTCTTTTGTTACTTACGCTTTTGGTGTCATATTCAAGACATCTTTGCCAAAATCAATGTCTTGAAGCTTAATTCCTGTGTTTCTGTTTTAGCTAATTGGGCCCAAGGTACATGGTACATTTTGAATTAATTTTGTAGATAATGTGTGGCAAGGGCACAGCTTCATGTGGTCAGTCCAGTCTTGCCGCCCCTATTTGTTGAAAAGACTGTCCTTTCCCCCTCAAATGGCCTTGGCTCTTTTGGTGAAAGCATGTTGATATTGTCTAGCCTATTAATAATATTAAATATTAATATTTGGTGGGTTCTTGCTGTCTATTCAGAGAAGAATTCTGAATATCAACTTGAATAAACCAGGTGACATAGTAAGTTTTTAACATCTATTTAGTGAAAGAAATACACAGGAAAGTGAGAGCTTTATTTAGGGTAGACAGAAGTCTAGAAGCTAAGTTGGGTCCATACCAGGCAGAAAGCAGGCCAGGAGCCACGTAGAACAAAGCCACAGGTAGCATAGTGCAGGCAGGAAAGCAGAGACAGAGCACCAGAGGTGCGGGACAACAAGAGCAGGCCCACTGTGCTCCAGGCCTTTTATTTACTTCCAAAGGGGAGTGATTATGTAGTCTGATTGGCAAGTGAGCATACAGGTGAGATCAGGTAGGGGCATGAGTTCACACAGGGAGCGTGGTCTCCAGCTCATAAGTCTAATCAATTTAATCCTATCTGCCTGCCTATATAGGTCTTGGCTCCCTTGGTGAAAACATGTGAACATACATGCCAATATTTCTTCATGGGTTCTCTCCTTTGTCTCATTGGTGTTTAAGCCAGTACCATATCATCATCTTATTGATTACTGTAGCTTTGTGATAAGTTTTGAAATCAGGAAGTGTTAAACCTGTAATTATTCATCTTTTTTTTTTTTTTTTTTTTTTTTTTTTAAGATTTTATTTATTTGAGAGGTAGAGTTACAGACAGAGAGAGGGAGAGACAGAACAATCTTCCATCTGGTGGTTCACTCCCCAAATGGCTACAACGGCCGGAGCTGTGCTGATCCGAAGCCAGGAGCTTCTTCCAAATCTCTCACGTGGGTGCAAGGGCCCAAGTACTTGGGCCATCTTATGCTTTCCCAGGCCATAGTAGAGAGCTGGATTGGAAGAGGAGCAGCCAGGACATGAACCAGCATGGGATGCTGGTGCTGCAGGCAAAGGATTAACATACTACACCACAGTGCCGGTCCCTATTTATCTTTTTAAAGATTATTTTGCTGTTTAGAGTCTCTTGAGATCTCATATGAATTTTAGAATGCATTTTTCTATGTATGCAAAAATAATGTCATTAGGATTTTGTTAGTAATTGTATTAATTTTATAGATTGCTCTGTTGGACCTCAGAGAATGATATCCCAAAGGAGGTCTCACAAAGCAAAGTCTCTGACCTGTCCTCCTATCTCCTGTTTTCCTTTCTCCTTCCAGAAGGCAAACGCTTGAAACTAGAATTTCCCTTTCACAAGGCAAGTCATAGAAAGTAGGAATCCTTACCTTGTTTTATGATATTTCTGTGAAAAGACACCTTACTTAATATATTGAGTTCACAGCCAATAGCACTGTAATTCATACCTAGCTTGAATAAAGCTTATCTATATATTTTCTCCGTAAGGCTAATCGCACCTATTTTGTGTTTAGAATTGATACATGGTACTTCAGTAGTAAAATAGGGCCCATTTTAAATGGTCAAATCACCAACAAAAAGCCCCCAAAATACAAAAAAAAAAAAAAATACAAAACTACAAAACAAAACAAAAAATCCTGGCCTAAATAGACTACAAAAAGTACATTTATCTATGAGGGCTGAAACAAAAAGGTAGAGCATCACCTTTTTTTTTTTTTTTTTTTTTTTTTAAAAAAAAAAAAAGAAAGAAATGCAAAGTTACAGAGAGAAGGAGACAGAGAGAGATCTTCCATCCGCTGGTCCATTCCCCAAATGCCTTCAATGGCTGGAGCTGTGCTGATCTGAAGCCAGGAGCCAGAGGCTTCTTCTGGGTCTCCCACATGGGTGCAGGACCCAAGGACTTGAGCCATCTTTCCCTGTTTTCCCAAGTGCATTAGCAGGGAGCTGGATTGGAAGTGCAGCAGCTGGGACTCAAACTGGTGTCTATATGGGATGCTGACACTGCATGCAGTGCCTTTACCCACTATGCTACAGGACTTGCCCTACTTTTTATTTTATTTTTTTAAGATTTATTTTATTCACTTGAAAGGCAGAGTTAAAGAGATGGAGAGACAGAGTGAGAGAGATCTTCCATCTGCTGGTTCACTCTCCAAATGGCAGCAGCAGTCAGGGCTGGGCCAGGGTGAAGCTAGTAGCTAAGAACTGTATCTGGGTCTCCCACACTTAGGCCATCTTCCACTGCTTTCCCAGGCTCATTAGCAGGGAGTTGGATGGAAAGTGGAACAACCAGAACTTGAACTGCTGCCCATATGGGATGCCAGTGTCACAGGCAGCAGCTTTACCCACTGTGCCACAACACTGGCCCTGAGCATTACCGTGTTTGATCTCACCTGTCAGTGTGTGTTGTGTGACCCAGATTTTTCATACTCCTGTGCATGTCTGCAAAGTACCACATGAGCACTGTGAATATTGAATTTTTAATTTTAATGATAGGCAAAATTACAGAAGTCAAATATGGAACTAATGAGGATTGACTGTAACTCACATGCCAACATGCCATGCAGTTAACCTATTTTCAAGTATAAAATTCAGTGGTTTTAGTATATTTATAGGATCGTGTGAGCATTACCACAATTTGAGAACTTTTTTTTTTTTTTTTTTTTTTTTGACAGGCAGAGTTAGACAATGAGAGAGAGAGACAGAGAGAAAGGTCTTCCTTTTTCCGATGGCTCACCCCCCAAAGTGGCCGCTACGGCCATGTGTTGCACCTATCTGAAACCAGGAGCCAGGTGCTTCTCCTGGCCTCCCATGGGGTGCAGGGCCCAAGCACTTGGGCCATCCTCCACTGCACTCCCTGGCCACAGCAGAGAGCTGGCCTGGAAGAGGGGCAACCGGGACAGAATCCGGCGCCCCAACCGGGACTAGAACCTGGAGTGCCGGCGCCGCAGGCGGAGGATTAGCCTAGTGAGCCACGGCGCTGGCCAGAGAACATTTTCATCACTCCTAACAAGACCTGTTCCCAGTGGTAGCCAATCCCCATTGCACCTTAGCCCCACCTCCAGCCCTATGCAACCAGTAAGCTATTTTCTGTCTCCATAGATTTGCCAGTTCTAGGGATGTCATATGAATGGGATCATGCAAGATGTAGCCTTCTGTGACTGATTTCTTTCACTTGCCATGACGTTCTCAGAGATCATTGATGTTGTAGCATACTACAGTACTTCATTCCTATTCATTGCTGACTAATATTCCATATTATGCACACAGCATGTTTTATTTATCAGTTTATCAAATGATGGACATTTGGCTTATTTCTACTTCTTGACTATTATGAATAATGCTGCTGTGAATATTTATGTACAAGTTTTTTTATGGACATATTTTTTCATTTCTCTTGGTTAAATATCTCATAATAGATTGCTGGGACATGTTCTTTTTTTTAATGTTTTTTTTTAAAGATTTATTTATTTATTTATTTATTTTTGACAGGCAGAGTGGATAGTGAGAGAGAGAGACAGAGAGAAAGGTCTTCCTTTTTTTGCCGTTGGTTCACCCTCCAATGGCCGCCATGGCTGGCGCGCTGCGGCCGGTGCGCCGCACTGATCTGAAGGCAGGAGCCAGGTGCTTCTCCTGGCCTCCCATGGGGTGCAGGGCCCAAGCACTTGGGCCATCCTCCACTGCACTCCCTGGCCACAGCAGAGAGCTGGCCTGGAAGAGGGGCAACCGGGAAAGAATCCGGCACCCCGACCGGGACTAGAACCCGGGGTGCCGGCGCCACTAGGTGAAGGATTAGCCTATTGAGCCACGGCGCCGGCCGGGACATGTTCTAACTCTGTACTTAACGTTTGGAGGAGCTACCAAATTAAATTCCAAAGTGGCTACACCATTTTTCATTCCCACCAACAGAGTATTTGGTTCAGATTTCTCTACATCCTCACCAAAACTTGTTATTATCTTTATTTTGATTATTGCCACCCAAGTGAGTATAAAGTGGTACTTCACTGTACTTTTTATTTGCATTTTTTGATGACCAATGTATTCATCACTTTGCAAGTGTTTATTAACCATTTGTATATTTTTTTTGGAGAATTGTCTATTAGATTTTTTGGCCCATTTCCTAATTGGGTTTGATTGTTGAATTATGAGCATGTGCTGTTTTCCAGCAAGGTTTGGAACCGTGAGTCAAAGGATGGGCAGGGACTACTGTCAGAGCAATAGTCAAATTTTATTAGTTTTACAAGGCTTTCATACTCGCACAATCATAGCATGCTCCTGTACCCAGGGGGCTAGTACTAGGGAAACAAGATTAGTTCAAGGAAACTTTTATCAAAAGAGATAATATTCATGTTTCATATAATCTGAAGGAACAATTTGTATTAAAAAGGTGGCCAAAGTATTTTCCTTCAAGGACAGATAGAGCCTGCAGCTGCTTGAAAAAGGGAGGTTGTGATGTCTGACCAAGGGACATTCTCAGATTAGCACATGATGCACAGTGAAGTGTCCTTCAGGCTGCTCATGTACATCTCTGATTCGACCTAGCCCGGGCTCCACATGAGAGCTTTTAATATTTTCTGCATACAGCCCCTTATAAAGTATTATCTTTTGATAATTTTTTTCCATTCTGTAAGTTATCTTTTAACTTTGTTGATGTTTTCCTTTGTAGCACTAGATTTATAACTAAAGTTATAAAAATATTTTTATTTGAAAGTCATATTTACAAAGAGTGAGAGGGGAGGGAGGGTGGGAAAGAGAGATTTTCCACTTGCTTCCAAGATTGTTCATAAAAATTATTGAAATACAGCTGATTTTTGTATATTTATCTTGTATTCTGCAACTTTACTGAAATATAATGTTTTTTTTTTTTTTTTTAAGATTTATTTATTTGAAAGGCAGAGAGAGAGACCTTCCACTAGTTCACTTCCCAAATGGTTGAAATGGCCAGAGTTGGGCAGGTCTGAAGCCAGGAGCTTCTTCTAGGTCTTCCATGTGGGTGCAGGGGCCCAAGGGCTTGGGCCATCTGCTGTTACTTTCCCAGGCACATTAGCAAGGAGCTGGATTGGAAGTGGAGCGGCTGGGACTCAAACTGTACCCATATGGGGTGTTGACACTGCAGGCAGTGGCTTGACCCACTGCTCCAGTGCTGTCCCCATATAATTTTTTAAAATGTGTATTTATTTAGTATTTTCATTTATGAGAGAGAAAGATATCTCCCATCTGCTTGTTCACTCCCCAAATGTCTGCAACAGCCAGGGCTGGGCCAGGCTGAAACCAGGAACCTAAAACTCCATCTGGATCTCCCACATGGGTAGCAGGGCCCAAGCACTTGAGCCATTATCTGCTGCCTCCCAGGATGCGTTAGCAGGAAGCTGTATCAGAAGCAGAGTAACCAAGACTCGAACTCGCATTCTTATATGGGATGATGGAATCCTTAGTAACAGCTTCACCCATTGTATTCCACACCCACCCCAAGTTTTTAATTTTGGTAGAGTCCAAGTTACCTGCTTTTTCTTCTGCATCTTACGCTTTTGGTTTTATATCTAAACAAACAAATAAATAAACAAACAAAAAAAACCCATCATCTAATCCAAGGCCATCATTAATCCATATGTACTTCTAAATGTTTGTCTAAGAATTTTACAGCTTTTAAATTTAGGTCTGTAGTTCACTTTGATGTTTTTACACATGTTGTGAGGAAGTGGTCCAATTTTATTCTTTAGCATGTGGATACCACTATGTCTCAGCACTGTTTGTTAAAATTATTCTTTCCCATTGACTTGTCTTTGCATTATGGTAAAAATCAGCTAGTCATAAATATTCAGGCTTATTTATGAATTCTCAATTCTGTGTCATTGATCTGTCTATGTATTCTTTTTGCTTTTTTTTTTTTTTTTTTTTTTTTTAAAGATTTGCTTATTTGAGAGGCAGTTACAGAGAGGGAGAGGCAAAAGCAGAGAGAGAGAAATCTTCCATCCACTGGTTTCACTCCCCAGAGGCCACAACAGCCAGGAACAGGGCAGGCCGAAGCCAGGAGTCAGGAGCTGAGAGAGTCATCCAGGTCTCTCATGTGGGTGAAGGGGCCCAAGGATTTGGACCATTCTCTGCTGCTTTCCCAAGTGCATTGACAGGAGTTGGATTGAAAGTAGAGCAGCCAGGACTTGAACCATCGGTCATATAGGATGCTGGCATCACAGGTGGTGGCTTAACCTGCTTTGCTACAATGTTGGCTGGTTCCTGGCTATATAGTCTTAAGCCAGTGAAATCTGTCTTGATTACTACAGCTTTGTAGCAAGATGTTGGGAAAAGTGAGTCCTCCAACTGTGTTATTTTTCAAGATTGTTTTAACTATTCCTTTGCATCTTCATAGGAATTTTAGAATTGTACTGTCAATTTCTGTAAAGAATTCAACTGTGATGAAATTGGATTTAAATCTAAATCTCTTGACCAATTTGGGGTGCACTGCCATCTTAAAATTAGATCTTCCAATCTATAACTATTGGATGTCTTTCCATTTATCTAGGTCTTCAATTTCTTTCAATAATGTTTTCTAGAGTTAATAAAACTTATACTTCCTTTGCTAAATTTATTCCTTAATTTTTTTATTCTTTTTGATGGCATTGTCACTGGAATTTTTTCCTTTATTTTGCTTCCCAGATTGCTCATAAAAATTATGGAAATACAGCTGATTTTTGTATATTTATCTTGTATTCTACAACTTTACTGAAAGCTAATTGAGTTTTTTTAAAAAAAGATTTATTTATTTGAAAGGCAGAGTTGCAGAGAGAGTAAGAGAGAGAGAGAGAGAGCTAGAGTGAGCGAGCAAGCTGCTGGGTCGCTCCCCAAATGGCTGCAACAGCCTGAGCTATACCAGGCTGAAGCCAGGAGCCTGGAATTCCATCAAATTTTCCCACATGGGTGGCAAGGTCCAAAGTACTTGGGCCATATTCTACTGCTTTCCTAGGTGCATTAGCAGGGAGCTGAATCCAAAGTAGAGCAGCCCAGACTGCAACTGATGCTTATATGGGATGCTGGTGTTGCAGGTGGTGGCTTAACCTGCTGACCATGGTGCTAGACCTTATAATAACTTTTAAACTGAAGAAATTAAAACAAAACCTATTTTTTTATTTCTGAAAATTGCAGATCATAGCTTAATCCATAAAATGTCCAAGTAGATATACCAATCTATATGATAGCTTAGTAAAATTTGGAGAAAAATTAGCTTCAATTTCCTCTGCCACATCAGTTGATTGATATAATATTTTTAGATTCTTATACTCCAGATCCAACACCTATCAAGAGTTGTATAGATTGAAAGTGACTGTAGATTTGCGATATTAGGAGATCTGGCTTTATAGCCTGGATTCAATTCCAAGCACACTTGGGAAAGAGTAATTTCCAGTAGCCACTTTAGAAGAACTGAACTTTTGATTTATTATTTGTTCATTGTTTGTTTTTGAACATTTTGAGCATTTTCTTTTTGAACACCTTTTGTTTGGTGTAATTTTTTGGGGCTTTGTCAATTTCTTTTTATAATGCTTCCTTTTATTCTTTTCTGCTTTTTAGAATATTGGCCTTTTAGTTCTTTATCCAGTTGAGCTCAAAGTTGTGGGAGAAAAGAATTAATAAATTAAAAATTTCAAAAAAAGTTTACAAGGCTAACTTCTCATATTTTTGTTGCTTTGTGTGACTTGATTTTCTAACAGGTTTATAATCAATCAAGATCGAGCACTGAATTCCGGGCTCCCCTGGCATTTCAGTCTGGAGTAGATCAAGAAGAAGACAAGAAAGAAGTATGTAATGATAATGCTTTGGGACATCAATATTTCTGTTATGATGGTATATATGAAACTGGAAACAGTGTGTTGCTTTCTGATACACTAAGAGCTAACACCACAAATTCTGAAGAAGTTGATTGAATCATTACAAGGTGTTGGACTTCTCTTCTAAGCTCGTAGGGTTGATGTGAACTCAAAGATCTGATCTTAGTGAATTTCTCCAACTAATTATTTCTACCATGACTTATTTGAAGAAAAATTTTTAATTTATGTCTGGTTTGCCCATCCACCCTCCCTTCCTCCTTTACTCCCCCCCGTTCTCCCTCCTTCCTTCCTTTTTTTTTCCTTCCTTATCTAAACTTAGCTTGAACCCAACAGTTCTTAATCCTGACCATGCACCAATATCAGATGTGGAGTTTTTTCTCAAAATACAGATGTATAGACCCTAACTAGATATCTTGAATCAATAAGTGAAGGGAGAGATTTGGAGCATTTATACTTATAAAAGATACCACTGGTGATTCTTATACAGCCTCAATATTGAGAACTACTATTTAGACTTTTAATAATTCTTTAACAAAAAATATTATACTGCCATAGTATATGTATAGGTATGCTTTGTGTATTTTGTATCCTAAAAAGAGAATTAAATAAATCCAGAGATATGAACAGATCCCACATAGTGTAGTAGCATTTATTTTTCTGATCCTTGTTCCAATTGTGAATATGATGCCCTGATGTACTGTAAGCCCTTTTACCCTCCTCCCTGCCATTAAAAAGTTAAAGTGATTATTGTTCTGTTATAAAATACCTCTCACATTCTTTCTGTGGCCCTGCTTTTATGGTACTTACTGCTTGGGAACACAGAGTAAATATAGTATATATCTTACTTTGTCAAATATAATCATTTCCTTAAGTACTATTGACAAGGGATTATACTAAGTCCAAACTAAATTAGTATTCTGCTTTGTGGGTGAACAATGAATTGCTATGTTCTTGAAAATATAAAATTCTTGCGTGTGATATTGTCTTGAGTCACTATAGACAAAGGGAAATTAAGGACATAGTCCTATGTGACATATGGTTTTCTTATCTATAGCAAAAGAATATTTTCTTCCTTGGAAAGTTCTCTGGGAGTAGAATCTTAATAATTTTACTTCTTTTCTTTAGCGTCAAAAGCAGTACCTGAGACATAGACGACTTTTCATGGATATTGAGAGAGAGCAAGTTAAACAACAACAAAGGCAAAAAGAACAAAAGAAGAAAATTGAAAAGTAAGTTCTTTGATTCTCACTGTGAGCCTTAAATTACCAGTTAAGATGTTTTGGGAACTACATTTTAGAAATAATCAGGCAATAGTCTTTTTTTTTTTTAAAAGATTTATTTATTTATTGAAAGGCATAACAACAGAGAGATTGAAGAGGGGGTAGGGGGCAAGTATCTTCCATCTGCTGATTAACTACCCACATGGCTGCAACAGCCATGGCTGGGTCAGGCTGAAGCCAGGAGCCAGGAACTCCATCATCCTGGTCTCCTACATGGATGTCAGGAGCCAAAGCACTTGGGCTATCCTCTGCTGCCTTCCCAGGCACATTGGTAGGAAACTGGATTAGAAGCAGAGTAGCTAGTACTTGAATCAGCACTGTGATATGGGATGCCAGCACTGCAAGCAGCAGCTTTACCTGTTATGCTGTGAAGCTGGTCCTTAGTAGTTTAGTCTTTTAATTCGTATAGGAAACAACTAGTTTGATGTTGCTAGAATATGGAAAGATAGTGAACAGCTATTTTGTTTAATTTAAAAAAAAATATTTGAAAAGCAGAGTTAGAGGAGAGGGAGAGGAAGGAGGGAAGAGAGAGAAGAAGAGGGAAGGAGTGAGTGAGGGAGGGAGAGAGAGAAAGAGAGAGAGTTATTGATCTTCCATCAGCTGGTTCACTCCCCAAATGACTGCAACAGCCAGGGCTGGGCCAAGCTGAAGCCAGTAGCCCAGAGCTTCATTCTGGTCTCTCATGTGGGTACAGGGGCCCAAGTGCTTGGGCCATCCTCTGCTGCTTTCCCAGGCAGATTAGCAGGGAGCTGGATCAGAAGTGGAGCAGCCAGGATTCAAATCAGTGCCCATATGGGATGCCAGCACTGTAGAGAGGGGTTTAACGTGCTGTGCCACAGTGCCAGCCCCTGTTTAATTTTTTAAATAAATCTTATTTTTGAGAGCAGTTTTCAAGTTAATAGCAAAACTGAGCAGAAAATACAGAGTATACCTCCTGTGGCCACACATACAGCCTCCCCCACTATCAACATCCTTCTCTTATATGGACATATTATTACTCAAAATCTGTAGTTTACATTAGGGTTCCCCCGTGGTGTTGTGGCTTCTGTGGGTTGTGATAAAACATAAATGACATGTGTCTACCAGTATTACTGCCCTGAAAATCCTGTGTGCTCTACCTATTACTCCCTCCCTATCCTCAGGGCGCTAGCAAACACTTTCTTCTCTACTGTCTCCATGGTTTTGCCTTTTCCAGAATATCATATAGAGTGTTTTTTATTCATATGTGGGTGTCCAGTTGTTGTAGAACCACTTGTTGTAGAATTTTCTTCCTTGCATTGCCTTTGCTCCTTTTCCAAAGATCAGTTGACTATATTTGGATTTTTTATTCTATTCTGTTGATCTATTTGTCTTTCCCTTTATAAATATACCATCTTGATTACTGTAGCTTTATAGTAAGTTTTGAATTTGAGTAGTTTCTGCTCTCTAACTCTGCTCTTTTTTAATATTGTGATGGCTATTCTTGATCTTTTGCCTCTCCATATAAAGTTTAGACTCAGTTTGCTGGGAATTTGACTGGGGTTGTGTTGAATCTGTAGCTTAAATTGGGAAGAACTTACATCTTGACAGTATGGAGTCTTCCCATCTGTGATCATGGCGTATCTCTCCATTTATGTAGGACTCCTTGATTTCTTCCAACAGAGTCTTGTAGTTGTGTTTATGTAGCTCTTCTATATGTTTTGTAGGCTTGTAACTAAATGTTTCATTTTTTAGGGCACTAATGTAAGTGGCATTGTGTCTTTAATTCTAAATTCTACCTGTACATTGCTGCATATGGGAAAGTGACTAATTTTGTACATTAACTTTGTATCCTACAACCTAACTATGTTTGCTTATTAGTTCTAGGAGAAGTTTTTTGGAATTTTGGAATAGATGATCATGTAATCTGTGAATAATTTTATTTTTTTCTTTCTTTACCAATGTGTATACCTCTTCTTTCTTTTTTTTCATTCATTCTCTCTCTCTCTCTTTTGGTATGATTGCATTAACTTGGACTTATGGTAATTTTTCTTCTCCAATATTATTAATAAGTTTTCCTTTATCTTGGTGGTGATTATTCCTATAACAGAAGTATTCTTTAAATAAAAAAATTCTTTAAACATGCACACACGCACACATACACAGATACCCTCAATATGGCAGTCATGGCAAAGGAAATATTTACTTGGATTCTTTTAAGTGCTTTCACATGTATTTTATTTTATTTTATTTATAGTTTGTTCACGAAATCATTCAATCAAGCTTGTCCGTAACAGTTGTAGGACTGAAATAGAGTACAAATGCAGACTTAAATACCTTATATCTAAATATTTAAAAATCATAAATAAAGCAAAAATTGTTAAATGAGGAATATTCATTCACCTAGCTCAACAATATTATTTCTGCTTCATTGTTTTTTTTTTTTTTTTTTTGACAGGCAGAGTGGACAGTGAGAGAGAGAGACAGAGAGAAAGGTCTTCCTTTGCCGTTGGTTCACCCTCCAATGGCCGCCGCGGCCGGCGCATTGCGGCCGGCGCACCGCGCTGATCCAATGGCAGGAGCCAGGAGCCAGGTGCTTTTCCTGGTCTCCCATGGGGTGCAGGGCCCAAGCACCTGGGCCATCCTCCACTGCACTCCCTGGCCACAGCAGAGGGCTGGCCTGGAAGAGGGGCAACTGGGACAGAATCCGGCGCCCCGACCGGGACTAGAACCCGGTGTGCCGGCGCCGCTAGGCGGAGGATTAGCCTAGTGAGCCGCGGTGCCGGCCTCGACAATATTATTTCATAAAGACCTAGAAGGTCAGGTTCAAATTTGTAAGTACCAGAATTCTCTAAGTTACATGTAGAAATATGGCAGCATGGGGAGAGACAGCCCCTAACCTAGCTCCTTTCCTTTCCTACTATAACTCTATTTCGTACTGCAAATTATACATTATGCTGAACTCAGCCTAGATATCTAAGTTCTGTACACATGGTCTATAAGTAGCCACCTCTTAATATCCCACTGATTCTATGTACACACATCAAAGATGCAGTGTGCTCTCAGGAAAGCAAATGTGGAAAACAGAATTGTCTAAAAGATCCTGAAAACAGTCTTGAAAAGTTGAGGAAAGAATTGGGGGGGGGGGGTGGCGCTGGTGCTGTGGCATTGTGGGTAAAGCCACTGCCTACAGTGCCAGCTAGCATCACATATGGGTGCTGGTTCAAGTCCTGCATGCTCCACTTCCAACCCAGCTCTCTGCTATAGCCTGGGAAAGCAGTATAAAATGGCCCAAGTCCTTGGGCTCCTGCACCCACGTTGGTGATCTGGAAGAAGCTCCTGGCTTCAGATTGGCCCATATCTGGCCTTTGTGGCCATTTGGGGAGTGAACTAGCAGATGGAAGGCCTCTCTCTCTCTCTGCCTCCACCTCTGTAATTCTGCCTTTCAAATAAATAAATAAAAAAAATTAAAAAAAAAAGAATTCTAGGGGCATGAATACCTGGAATAGAACCTACAACAATAAACAGAGGCTTCAGATAAGCATATTCCTCTAGCTGCTCAGTCTCTGAAGCCTTTAGGAAGACAGGTCTCCAGAGGCAAGCCAAAGAGAGACTACTACAAAAGCGTGTCCTTTGGAGGTGCATATTTGGCCTAGCAGTTAAGACAGCAGTTAGAGTGCTTTCTTCCCACGTTAGAGGGCCTGAGTTCAAGTCCTGGCTCTACTCCTGATCCCTGCTTCCTGCTCTGTGCATTCTAGAAGGCAGCAGGTTTAAGTAGTTGGGCCCCATCACACACATGGGAGACCTGGTTCATGTTTTTGTTTCCCAGTTTCAACCGTGGCCAAAGCCCAGCCATTGCAAGCATTTGGGGAATGAATGGAAGCTCTCTTTCTTTTGCTATTTCTCTCTCTCTGTGCCTCTCAAATTAAATCTTAAAAAGAAATTTAAAATGAGCATCCCAAGGTAGGAACTCCCCTTTAATCCAATTAAGAGTGACTTTTCACTTATTCAGAAAACATTCATTTAGCATTTTCTACATCACAGACATTATTTTAATTGATATAAAGATAAGTAAAATATAGTCCCTTTTCTTGAATAACTCAATCAAGTTGGGGAAAGAAGCTAACAAACCAATATATGCAGGTAAGTAATATGATTAGTACTATTGCAGAAATAAGTCTTCCAAGAGCACAAACGAAGGGATCACTGGTTGTGTCTGGAGAATTAGAGAAATTACTACATTTCATTTGGGCCTAGGTGGACAAAATATGTGTTGGGGACAGGGATAAGGATGGTGAATTAAAAAAAAAAAAATCAAGATAAGCCAAGTGAGAGTAGAAGGAAGTAGCAGTGTTTCTTCTGAGTTTTACAGTTTACAAAAGCATTTATATATTATCTTGTTAGGTACTTATCAACAACAAAGCAAACAATCATTGATAACGTATTGCTAAGCCATGTACTATATGCTGATATATGTGGTAGGATAAGTTTGAATATGCTATTTGTTAGCTATGTAAACTTAAGTGAGTTACTTCACCTCTGAGCCTCAATCTCCTTAATTATAAGATGGAAGTTATAATACCTGTCTTCCAGTTTATTGGTAGAATGGAGACATATGTAACATATTTTCCATTTTATAAAATCACAATAAAAATTATCTGTAACTACCATGATGTTGATAGTCTCCTGTGGCCAGGGAGTGCAGTGGAGGATGGCCCAAGTACTTGTGCCCTGTACCCCATGGGAGACCAGGATAAGTACCTAGCTCCTGCCATCGGATCAGCGCGGTGCGCAGGCCGCAGCGCGCCGGCCGCGGCGGCCATTGGAGGGTGAACCAACGGCAAAGGAAGACCTTTCTCTCTGTCTCTCTCTCTCACTGTCCACTCTGCCTGTCAAAAAAAAAAAAATTAAAAAAAAAAAAAAGATAGTGATGGAAGGGTAGGAGTGCTGGTGGTGGTGGGGATGATTAATAGAATGAACATTAATGGAGGCCAGACAAATGGAAAAGAAGACAAAGTTTTTATAATGATAAAAATGAGGGGGCCTGCAATAAAGGGGGCAGCAAATAAAGCTGCTGCCTGCACTGCTGGCATCCCATATGCGCACTGGTTTGAGTCCTGGCTGCTCCAGCTCTCTGCTATGACCTGGGAAGGCAGTGGAAGATGGCCCAGGTCCTTGGGCCACTGCACCTGCATGGGAAACCCAGAAGAAGTTCTGGCTCCTGGTTTTGGATCGGTGTAGCTCTGGCCATTGCGGCCATCTGGGGGGTGGAACAGCAGATGGAAAACCTCTCTGTGTGTATCTCCCTCTTTCTGTCTGCAATTCTCAAGTAAATAAATCTTTAAAAAAAATGATGTAAGGATAGTCTGGGGAGACCAAGAAAGGCTTTGTAGGTAAGTTAATACTCAACTTTGATCTTAATAAATTTGAGTGTTCCAGGTGGCCAAGAAATTTAGCATGAAAGCTTAAGATATGCCTGAGAAATACTGTGAAAAGTGAGGTGGTCTTGGCAGAAGTGACAGAGGGGCTATAACAAAACTGTTGAAAGATTTTAAGACATGAGACTTATGGTTTGATTTGTTTCTTATATGTCTGGGAGTAGAATGCAGAATAGTTTGAAGAATAAGGAAAAGTAAGGCAAAGCGCGAGTTAAGAAGTTATTACAGGAAGAGTTAGGGGAAAAAAGGCAGAGAAAACTCGACACAAATTAAAGGGACACTGTGGGCCTACATGGAGGGTGTGGACATGCACAACTCAGGACCCCAGCAGCTCTGGAATGAGGGGAGACCAGTCTGCAGCAGCCCAAACCACTGGCAATAAAACTGTGGGAAGAGCCAAGCGGGAATCTGGAATGGAGCCCTGTCGGGAACAGTGTTCCTGCCAAACTAGAGGAGAAAAAAAAAATAGGGAGGGGGAGCTCATTTCTCTTTTCCCGACCACCCTGCAACTGGCATCCTATAACAAGCTGATAAAGGGCGGGCGCCATTTTGGATATACATTAACAGCTGCACCAGCTCATGTCCGTGTGCCCAGCAACCAGCCAAGTGGAGATGTCTGAGTCCAGCAGGGAGAACTGCCAGGGGGCTGGGTGCTCGTGACTGTGGAAGACTTGTGTGCTGGGTCTGTGAAAACACTATGGCTGCATGGGCAGTCTCAGAGTGTGACTAGGACTTTGGGCAGTCACTATGGGAGGTTCCACATGCTCAGGACTCCCTGATTCCCTGGTGAGGGTCGTTGCTACTGAATTTGTGCTTACACCAAGGACTGCACAGATTCTTTGGTTCTTGTGGCAGTGTGGATGAATATTATACAGACTGGATCTACTGCCCAGGCACTGGTCTCTGAGCAGAGGAGGTGAGCTGAAACTACACCAATAGAGCTAAACAAACCTACCCTCTGATTTAAAAAAAAAAAAAAAAAAAAAAAAAAGAGAGAGATTTGCCATGCCCAATCTGAACGTCACCTTGGACACTCCCTCCACCCTGGAGCACTGAACAGAGCTCCCTGAACACACCCACCACAGGCCTCTAAGTATGCACTGAGAAAGCAGACACTCCACTGATCCACAGAAGCACAGTCCAGAGATTAAAGCCATCACAGGGGAAAAACAAACAAACAAACAAAAAAACAAAAACAAAGAAGAAACCAATGAGTATCTCCACAAATGCTGAATAATAAACTCGATAATTCAAGAAACAAGAATAGGAGACAACATGACACCCCCAAAAGAACACAATTTAATACTAAAATGTGATGATGAAGAGATTGAAGAAATGCCAGATTGAATTTAAAAAATTGATCATAGGATTACTTAGAAGTAACCAGAAGCAAAGTCACAAACTCATGAAATCTGTACATGGCATGAGAGAAAATTTCTCCCATGAAATTGAGATCTTAAGGAGAAATCAAAATGAAATCTTAGAAATGAAGAATTTGGGGCTGGCGCTGTGGTGCAGTAGGTTAATTCTTTGCCTGTGGTGCTGGCATCCCATATGGATGCCAGTTCTAGTCCTGGCTGCTTCTCTTCCAATCCAGCTCTCTGCTGTGGCCTGAGAAAGCAGTAGAAGATGGCCCAAGTGCTTGGGCCCCTGCACCCACATGGGAGACCAGGAAGATGCACCTGGATCCTGGCTTCAGATTGACACAGCTCCGGCCAATGTGGCCAGCTGGGGAGTGAACCAACGGAAGGAAGACCTTTCTCTGTCTTTCCCTCTCACTGTCCATAACTCTACCTCTCAAATAAATAAATAATAATAAAATCTTAAAAAAAAAAAGAAATGAAGAATTTAATAGAACAAATAAAAAATGCAGTGGAAAGCCTTAACACCAGAATTGGTGAAGCAGAAGAAAGAATATCAGACTTAGAAGACAAATCCCAGGAAATGTTACAGTCAGACAAAAAAAAAGAAGAAGAAATTAGAAAACTAAAAAACACTGTTGGAGATCTATAGGATACTATCAAATATATGTGTCTTGGAAGTTCCTGAAGGCATGGAAAGAGAGAAATAATTAGAAGGCCTTTTTAGTGAAATAATAACAGAAAACATCCCTAATTTGGAGAAAGAAGTACAGCAAGCACATAGAATTCCTAATAGACATGACCAGAAAAGATCTTCACCTTGACACTTTGTAGTCACAAACTCTCCACAGTAAAACATAAAGAAAAGATTCTAAAACGTGCAGGAGAGAGTTTATGAGTTTTCATTATATATTTTGACATGAATTTGGACCAGTCAAAGGCTACTGCTGGGAACAGAGAACTAAGCTGTACTTTTGTTGGTCTTAAGGAACTGAAGTAACAAAGTGGCAGACTCAGAGAGTCTCAAACACTTGATTGGTTTTCTCCTCAAAACATTTCTGAAGTCTAAAAGGCTAAAAGACTGGGTAGAAATTTCTATCTGTAAAGTGGATTAGGCATCTATTAGTCTATGGTGCAGAGGAGATACAGAGTTCAGGACTCGCTGAGTTGGAAGAAAGATTCAAGGAGTAAATCTACATAATTTCAGTTGAAATCCATGAAGAATATACATTAAAAAGATGATTTAACTAGCTGTAGATTAAACCTACCTAAACTGCAAAGCAGCCTTGATTCTTCTGAATTTTGGATTGGATTAAGCCAATGAATGTGGTGTGGCTGGCATCCCATGTGGGTGCCAGTTCGAGTCTTGGCTGCTCCACTTCTGATCCAGCTCCTGCTAATGGCCTGGGAAAGCAGTAGAAGATGGTGCAAGTCCTTGGCCCCTGCCCCCAAAATGAGAGACCCAGATTAGACTCCTGGCTGGTGAAAGACTCTCTCTCTCTCTCTCTCTCTCTCTCTCTCTCTATATATATATATATATATATATATATATATATCCCCCTCTCTCCCCCTCCTTCCTACCCTCCTTCCCCCCCATCTTTGTACCTTTGCCTTTCAAATAAATAAAATAAATCTTTTTTAAAAAGACAATAAGGCCGGCACCGCGGCTCAACAGGCTAATCCTCCACCTAGCGGTGCTGGCACACCGGGTTCTAGTCCCAGTCGGGGCGCCGGATTCTGTCCCGGTTGCCCCCCTTCCAGGCCAGCTCTCTGCTATGGCCCGGGAGTGCAGTGGAGGATGGCCCAAGTGCTTGGGCCCTGCACCCATGGGAGACCAGGAGAAGCACCTGGCTCCTGCCTTCAGATCAGCGCGGTGCGCCGGCCGCAGTGTGCCGGCCGTGGTGGCCATTGGAGGGTGAACCAACAGCAAAAGGAAGACCTTTCTCTCTGTCTCTCTCTCTCACTGTCCACTCTGCCTGTCAAAAAACAAAACAAAACAAAAAGACAATGAATGCTGCACTCTCTGACAGAGAAGTGTGAACTCTCTGTGGTTATAGATAACATTAATTAGAGCCTCTAAAAAATGTAAAGCAATATTCAAAATGCAATCAAAATTGTTCAACTATATGAAAAATAGACCAGATGGCCAAAAGCTAAGAGAAAGAACCAATAATAGAAGCAGACTCACAGATGACACAGATATTGGTGTTAGCAAAGACTTTAAAATAATTCATTAATATGCTCAATAGAGGAAGAGATGTATAAAGAGGTGAAAATATGGAGAATTTCTATGGAGAATTGGAATCTGTAAAATAGAAATAAAATAGATATTCTGAAATTGAAAAATATAATTTTAAAATAAGAACTCAATTTTTATACAATGAGGAGCCACCTCAGACTCACTAGAATAAATTAGGCAGAAAGAGAACACAAACTTAGCAAGTACAGATATTGACGAGAATGCAGAACAACTGTAACTAATATATTGATAGCATTAAGTGGAAAAAAGCACAGTCTTTTTGGAAAGCTGTTTAGTATCTTATACTGTTAAACATAAGCCTACCCTATGACCTGATAATTTTATACCTAGCTATTTACTTAAGAAAAATGAAAACTTAAAAAATACCAAATGATGACAGAATATATTCCTTCCGAACATCTTTGGAATAGTTTCCAAAATTAGTTATATTCTGGGTTATTTTTTAGAGTATGTTCTCTGACTATAGTTACATTAAGCTAGAAATCATTGAGCAGTACATTTCTAAAGAATTCTGGGTCAAGGTTAAAATTACATTGGGAATTGGGGAATACCAAGAATAACAATGAAGGCAAAACATATCAAAACTTGTAAGAAACAACTAAAATAGGAGCCGGCACCGCGGCTCACTAGGCTAATCCTCTGCCTGCGGCGCCAGCACACCAGGTTCTAGTCCCGGTCGGGACGCCCGATTCTGTCCCAGTTGCCCCTCTTCCAGGCCAGCTCTCTGCTATGGCCCGGGAGTGCAGTGGAGGATGGCCCAAGTGCTTGGGCCCTGCACCCGCATGGGAGACCAGGAGAAGTACCTGGCTCCTGGCTTCAGATCAGCGGGATGCGCCGGCCATTGGCGGGTGAACCAACGGCAAAGGAAGACCTTTCTCTCTGTCTCTCTCTCACTGTCCACTCTGCCTGTCAAAAAAAAAAGGGGGGGGGAACCAAAGCCAATCTTTTAGCCTTCCATTTTTAGAAGCTTAGAAAAACTACAAATAAAAAAAAAGAAGTCTTCAGAATAAGTGTAAGTGCTGAAATTAATGAAATAGAAAATATGCACAACAAAGAAAACCAATAAAGCCAAAGTTAATTTTTTTAAAATGTAGTTTTGCTAGGAACATCTCACTTTTACTAATCAATACAAAAGAAAAGAGAGAAAGCATGGTCTGCCAGTATTAGGAAAGGGAAAAGAATCAATACTAAAGAGCCTGCAGACATTAAGTGATAAGAAGAAGGTATTCCAAATAACTTAGCACTAAAAAAATTGATATTTTGATGAAGTAGACAAAGCTCCTTTTTAAAAAACAGCTGAAATGGATGCAAGAAAAATTTAAAAATATGAATATTCTTGTATCACTTGGAGGAATTAAATCAGTTTTGTTAAATCCGCTCCATGGGACCAGCGCTGTGGTGTAATAGGTAAAGCTGCCGCCTGCAGTGCCAGCATCCCAAATGGGCACAACAAGTCCCAGCTGCTCCAGTGATTAAAATACTGCCTGGGATACCTATTTTCCATATCAGTGTGCCTGGGTTCACCTCCTGGCACCATTCTCCATTCCAGCTTCCTCTAACGCAAGCCCTGGGAAGCCATAGGTTATGGCTCAGGTAGTTGGGTCCCTGCCACTCAAGTTGGAGACCTGGATTGACTTAGCTCCTGGTTTTGGCCTGGCTCATCAGTAGCAATTATGGGCATTTGGGGAGTGAATTGGTGGATCGGAAATCTCTCACTGCCTTTCAAATAAAATTTGTGTGTGTGTATGTGTGTGTGTGTGTGTAAATATGTATTCACACTTGCAGATTTTTTTAAAAAAGAATTATTTTGGCTACTAAAATAAATGATTTTTAAAATCTTTTTGTGTATTTCTAAATTTTTTTAATTTTTCATCACTAGTGTGACTTTGGAAGCCTAAGCCACATAAGCATCATAAGGCACCCTTTACTGCTAAATATCTTTTTGTTTTGTAGTACCAATATAAGAACTCTGGAAATTTCTGTATGGCAACTCACCACTGACAGTAGTTTTCCTGTGAGATGGTTGCTGGTTCTTTTCTGTATGTTTTTATTTTCACATGCTTTTCTGCCTCTTGAGATATGTAATAATACTGTTGTCTAAAAGTAACCTGATAAAAACTTCTACAATTGAGTGTGTGTGTGTGTGTGTGTGTGTGTTGGACTAAGGTGGGTGAGGTTTGGGAAAAAAATCCTTATGAGATTGTCTAGTATATCTTGTAGGCAGAATCCTATTTAAATATTTCCGCAGATCTTCTATTCTTAATGTGCTTTAGAACTATAGTTATATAATCTTTCTCAATTTCAGAATCTGAGAATGTTGACTCCCAGGAAATCATTTTTATATCTAGGCTAGGCTTATTTTACAATAGGCTATAAGATTTTAGCCATAATTATGATCTGATTAGCATCAAAAAATCTTTCAATTTGGTAGTACCCATGTATAAGCATTTTACAAACTCACTGGGTTAAAGACAGAATGGGAATGCAGTTCAGTTCATTTAATGGAAGCTAATGCACCCCTGCTGTGGGTATTTTATTTCTAATCTAAATCTCCTTATGACATGCTTACCACATGGCATAGTCAGTGGGAAATTTTCCTTTAGCAGTGCTCTGACCTTCTTTGAAAGTTTTTTTTGCTTAAGATTTTTGTTTTATTGCCATTTTCTGCTGGATAATATGAAGACCTCTAGTTGTTTTACAGATGGTATCAGGAGGCTTAATCTTGTTGATAGTTGACAAATAATTAAAAATTTTTTTTCGCCTTTTTCATGTTAGAAACTAATGACTAATGCCTTCTTTGCATGGAAACTATATGATTTAACTTGACAGACAAAACACTTTGGCAGCATTCTAAAATAATACATCTGCTTTGTAAATAAAAATTGATAACTGCTTAACTTAACCCAGTTATGATGAAACTCGAATGGTAAGGTTTCATTCATTTATTTAACAGTCAATTATTGAGCACCTATTGATTGGTAGACATGATGCTAGACTTGTAAGGTATAAGAAACAAAAGGCATGATCTTAGTCTTCAAGGAACCATTAGATGGATTTGACCAACTAATGGTAAAACAGGTAAGTAAATATATCATGATAATATCCTAAATTAAGTATTACAAGACAATACAGCATGTGGTTAAGGACATGGAGAAATATATGTTTGAGTCCCAGCTCTGCTACTAACTATGTTTCTTTGGGAAAGTTACCTCTATAATCCTCAGTTTCCTCTTTATAAAAGAAGGATGATAATGCTGTATATCACATAAAGTTTCTATAAGGATTAAATGGAATAATATGTAAATATGTTTAACACAGAATCTGGCACATAGTATATGCTCAGTAATGTTAGTAGCTGCTGTTGTCATTAGAAGAAAAAAGTACAAGAGCACAAGAGATCGTATGGAAACAAAATTGGGAATATGGGTGGCAGAAGGAAAGGGATGACTTTCTGAGCCAGGTTTTGAAGGATAGGAGAAGTATGGGACAAAATGGAGAGAAGATTGGGAAAACAGTAGACAGGAATTTTAGGCAAAAGCAGTGATTCATGAAAGCATAAGAAACTGGGTTTTATGTGAGCTGAGCTAAATGAATGACAAGAGGTGAGCCTTAAGAAATAAGGAAAGGGGCCAGCATTGTGGTGTAGTGGGTAAAGCTGCCGCCTGCAGTGCTGGCATCGATATGGGCACTGGTTCAAGTCCCAGCTGCTCCACTTCTGATCTCTGTTATGGCCCAGGAGAGCAGTGGAAGATGGCCCAGGTCCCTGGGCCCCTGTACCGACGTGGGAGACCTGGAGGAGGCTTCTGGCTCCTGGCTTCTGATTGGTCTAGCTCTGGCCATTGCAGTCAACTGGAGGGTGAACCAGTAGATAGAGGACCTCTCTCTCTCTCTACCTCTGCCTCTCTGGCTTTCAAATAAATCTTAAAAAAAAAAAAAAAAAAGAAAGAAATAAGGAAAGACAAGATCATAAAGAGCTTAGTATGCAATGTGAAGGAATTTGGACTTTAACCTCAAAACAGATAGAAGCCAATTAGAGACCTTGTAGGGGATAGATAAGATTACTAAGACTAAATGTTAAGAAGTTGTTGAAATAATACACTTAGAGAAGAGGGTGAAATTTATTATTTTAAAAAAGATTATCATATATTAAATTCTTACTGTTTCAAGGGCTTTAACAGATTAGCAATTCATTTAATTGATAGAACAATCCTGCAAGGTAACAGTAGCTATTCAAGGAATATTCAGTTTGCTGGGTGTAATATTGAGTGCTTAAGAGGCATTAGCTCATTTACTCATTTTGATAATCTTGTAAGGTAGATGTTTACTATTTTTAATTCCCAGATGTGAAAATGAGCCCTAAAGAGGTTAAATAATTTGCCTAATATTAATATTGCCTAATCTCACACTTATCAAGTGGCAGAACTAGAATTCAGTTCCATCATCTAGCTTCTTTAAAGCCTGTAACACAGCTTCATAAGACATGACCATGGGAGAGAAGGCAGTTTTAAGAGAAGTCAAGAGAATTGATAAGATTTTTCAGAGGAGAGTTTCAGGTTAAATCCCAGATTTATGGGATGAGCCACCAGGTAAATGGGGTGTTATATAATACAGATTTGAAAGGAAGAAGGTAGAGATGAAGAGGAAATGTTTAGATTGGGGCATATTGGATTTGAGATGCTTAAGGTAAATCCAAGTAGAGAATCCAATAGGAAATAGGAAATTATTCTTAGTAATGACTTCTGAAGTCACTAAGGAACAATATATCAGAACTAGGAATGGAGAAACAGAAAAATAGAATAGAAAAACAAGATCAGTAGGGAACAATTTAGACTGTGCTAGATTAGACATTACTGTTGTATCAAAAAGACAGAATTCTTCGACCTTCCTTGAGAAGTTATTTTTCTCATAGAGTATCTTTCCTACTGAAATGAATAAACCTGTTAATTAATCTTAAAAGCAGAATTCCTTTAATTTCAAAGTATTGGTATTGGCAGATTTCTGTGATTGCTCAGGAAGAAAGAATCCATAGAATCAAAAGATTTCCCTCATTGTTGGGTCTAGATCTCTATTTTAGATAACGCACTAGAGGATTAGGGTGTGGGCATATCATATGGAAGATAACTGAGTTACAAGAAGAGTTTATGAGTTACTGAAATTATAAGGATATACATTTATATTCTTTTATATATAGTTTTCCTTTGCTATCTCTGTTTTCAAGATTCTCCTTGAAAATGTAAATATTGATATCTACTTGTTTAATTGTTCAAACAGCCAATATATCAAGTTTATAAACCATTTTTTTTTATTCTTACCTCTCTTATTGAAAATATGACACTGGTTTCAGAATACATTTCAGCATAGCCGGAGAACCATTGTGATAGTATTCTTCTAGGAAAAACAGACACATTGACAATATTAATTTCTGATGACCTGGTCTAACTTCTATTGTGTATCGGTATAAGGTGTATTTACTCAAGAGGCATTGGAGGCATTAGAAAATAATACAAACTTGTTTATAGAGTAATAATTTATATCAGATTTTCCGGTTAGTACTATCATTGTTTTTTTCCCTTAATACTAGTTCTTTTATTAAATTTTGATTTAGGATACATAAATTTCATATATCAAGATTTAGGAACATAGTGATACCTCCCATCCAAACTCCCTCCCACTGACACTCAAACCCTTCTTCCTCCCTCCTCTCCTATTCCTACTCTTAATTTTTACAAAGATCTATTTTCAGTTTACTTAATGATTGTAAAGTTAATCCTAGATTAAGTAAAAGAGTTCAACAAATAGTATGAAGAAAAAAACACTGTTCCTCAACAGTAGAGACAAGGGCTGTAAACAATCATTTAATCTCAAAATATCAATTTCATTCCAATACATTACATTTTGGGTGCTCTATTAGTAACCATAGATCAGGGAAGACATATGGTACTTGTCTTTTTGGGACTGGCTTATTCCACTAAGTATAATAGTTTCTGGTTGCATCCATTTTGTTGCAAATGACAGAACGTCTTCTTCTTCTTCTTCTTCTTCTTTTTTTTTTTTTTTTTTTTTTTTTTTTTTTGTTTTACTGCTGAGTAGTATAATTTCTTCATCCAGTCATCAGTTGATGGACATCTGGATTGATTCCATATCTTAGCTATTGTGAATTGAGCAGCAATAAACATGGGAGTACAGATAACTATTTCATATGTTGATTTCATTTTGTGTGGGTAAATTCCCAGGAGTGAGATTGCTGGGTCATATGGTAGGTTTATATTCAAATTTCTGAGGTATCTCCATATTGTCTTCCACAATGGTTGCAAAGTTTACGTTCCCACCAACAGTGGATTAGGGTACCTTTTTCCCCACATCCACCACAGCATTTATTGTCTGTTGATTTCCTTAAGAGAGCCATTCTCACTGCGGTTTTGATTTGCATTTCCCTCATGGCTAGTGATCCTGAGCATTTCTTCATGTGTCTGTTGGTCATTTGAGTTTCCTCTTTTGAAAAATGCCTGTTCAAGTCCTTTACCCATTTCTTAACTAGATTGCTTTGTTATTGTCAAGTTTCTTGAAATCTATAGATTCTGGTTATTAATCTTTTATCAGTTACATAGTTTGCAGATATTTTCTCCCATTATGTTTGTTGCCTCTTCACTTTACTGAGTGTTCTTTTGCTATGCTGAAGCTTCTCAGCTTGATGTAATTCCATTTGTAAGTTTTGGCTTTGATGGTCTGTGTTTCTGGAGTCTTCTAAGAAGTCTGCCTATGCCAATGTCTCGCAAGTTTCCTCAATGTTCTCTAGTAATTGATGGTATCGTGTCATAGATTTAGGTCTTTGATCCATTTGGGTTTTTTTAAAGACTTATTTATTTATTTGAGAGGCAGAGAGAGAGAGAGAGAGAGAATGAATGAATATCTTCCATCTTCTGGTTCACTCCCCAAATGGCCCCAACACCTGGAGCTGGGCTGATCCAAAGCCAGGAGCCTGGAGCTTCTTCCAGGTCTTCCATGCAGATGCAGGGACCCAAGCACTTGGGCCATCTTCCACTGCTTTCCTGGGCCATAACAGAGAGCTATATCCAAAGTGGAGCAGCCAAGACATGGACCAGAATCCATATGGGATGCTGGCACTGCAGGCGGTGACTTTACCTGCTACGTCACAGTGCCAGCCCGTCTTTGATCCATTTTGAGTGGATTTTTGTATAAGGTGTAAAGAGGAGTTTTGTTTCATACTTGTAAATGCAGAGACCAGTTTTCCCAGCATCGTTTGTTGAAGAGACTGTCCATGCTCCAGAGATTGATTTTAGCTCCTTTGTCAAAGATTAGTTGGTTGTAGATGCTTAGATTTATTCCTGGAGTTTCTGTTCTCTTCCATTGGCCTACACATCTTTTTTTTTTTTTTTTTTGCCAGTACCAGGCTGTTTTGATTATAACTGTCCTGTAATATGTCTTGAAATCAGGTATTGTGATGCATCCAGCTTTGTTTTTGTTGTGTGAGATTGCCTTAGCTATTCGGGGTCTCTTGTGTTTCCATATGAATTTTAGCATCATTTTTTTCTAGATCTGCAAAAATGTTGTTGGTATTTTGATTGGAATTGCATTAAATCTGTAAATTGCTTTTGGTAGTATGAGCATTTTGATGATGTTAATTCTTGTAATCTACAAACATGGAAGATTTTTCCATTTTTTTGGTGTCGTCTTCTATTTGATTCCTTTTTTTTTTTTTTGACAGGCAGAGTGGACAGTGAGAGAGAGAGAGAAAGGTCTTCCTTTTTGCCATTGGTTCACCCTCCAATCAATGGCTGCCACAGCCGGCACACCATGCTGATCCGAAGGCAGGAGCCAGGTGCTTCTCCTGGTCTCCCATGGGGTGCAGGGCCCAAGGACCTTGGGCCATCCTCCACTGCACTCCCGGGCCATAGCAGAGAGCTGGCCTGGAAGGGGGGCAACTGGGACAGAATTCAGCGCTCCGACCGGGACTAGAACCCGGTGTGCCGGCGCCACTAGGTGGATGATTAGCCTATTGAGCCGCGGCGCCGGCCTCTATTTGATTCTATAATGTTTTCTAATTTTTATTGTAGAAATATTTGGCTTCCTTGGTTAAATTTATTCCAAGGTATTTAATTTTTTTGTAGCTATTGTGAATGAGATTGATCTTAGAAGTTCTTTCTCAGCCATGGCATTGTCTGTGTATCCAAAGGCTGTTGATCTCTGTGTGTTAATTTCATATCCTGCCACTTTACCAAACTCTTTTATGAGTTCAATAGTCTCTTAATGAAGTTTTTTGGTTCCCCTACATATAGAATTATGTCATCTGCAAATAGGGACAGTTTGACTTCCTTATTTCCAATTTATATTCCTTGATTTATTTATTTATTTGCCTAATGATTCTGGCTAAAACTTAAAGGATTATATTGAATAGCAATAGTGAGAATGGTATCCTTGTCTGGATCCAGATTTTGGTGGGGATACTTCCAGCTTATCTCCATTAAATAAGATGCTGGCTGTGGGTTTGTCATAAATTGCTTTGACTATGTTAAGGAATGTTCCTTCTATACCCAGTTTGCTTAAGGTTTTCATCATGAAAGGATATTGTGTTTATCAAATGCTTTCTCTGCATCTATTGAGATAACCATATGGTTTTTGTTCTTCAGTTTGTTAATGTGATGCATCATATTTATTGATTTGGGAATGTTATATCATCTCTGCATACTAGAGATAAATCCCACTTGGTCCTGGTGAATAATCATTTTAATATGTTGTTGGATTTGAAGAGCTAGTATTTTTACATCTATGATGAGGATTTTTACATCCATGTTCATCAGCGATATTTGCCTATAGTTCTCTTTCTTTGTTGTTTCTTTTTCTATTTCAGGAATTAGGGTGGCTTCATAGAAGAAGTCTGAGAATATTCCCTGCTTTTCAATTGTTTTGAATAGCTTGAGATGAATTGGAACTAGTCCTTCTTTAAATGTCTCATAGAATTCAGTGAAGACATCTGGTCTTGGACTTTCTTTGTTGAGAGGGTCTTTATTACTTATTCAATTTCCATTTTGGTTATTGGTCTGTTTAGATTTTCTGTATTTCCAGTGACTCAATTTTGGTAGATTGTATCTGTCCAGGAATCTATCCAATTCTTCTAGGTTTCCCAATTTGTTGGCATACAGCTGTTTGTAGTAATTCCTGATTATTCTTTTTATTTCTGTGCTATCTGTTGTTACATTTCTTTTTTTCATCTCTGATTCTATTGATTTGGATCTTCTCCCTCTTTATTTATTTTTTTTTTTTGGTTAATTGGGCCAATGGTGTATAAATTTTGTTTATTCTCTAATTTTTTTGACAGAGTTAGATAGTGAGAGAGAGAGACAGAGAGAAAGATCTTCCTTCCGTTGGTTCACTGCCCCCAAATGGCCACTACGGCCAGTGCGCTGCGGCTGGCGCGCTGTGCCGATCTGAAGCCAGGAGCCAGGTGCTTCCTCCTGGTCTCCCATGTAGGTGCAGGGCCCAAGCACCTGGGCCATCCTCCACTGCACTCCCGGTCACAGCAGAGAGCTGGACTGGAAGAGGAGCAACCGGGACTAGAACCCTGGGTGCTGGTGCTGCAGGAGGAGGATTAGCCTAGTGAGGCGCGGCACTGGCCTTTATTCTCCAATTTTAATGATTTCTTTCTTCCTACTAATTTGGAATTGGTTTGCTATTTTTCTAGGCCCTTTCAATGCATTGATAGCTCATTTATTTTGTGCCTTCCCAATTGCTATAAACTTCCCTCTTAACACTGCTTTTGCTATATCATATAAATTTGATATGCGTATTGTCTTCAGTCATTTCAAGAAATTTTTTTAAATTTCTCTGTTGATTTCTTCTATGAACCACTGTTCATCAGGAGCATGTTATTCAGTCTCCATGTATTTGCATATGTCCTAGCAATTCCTCAGTTGTTAATTTCCGGCTTCCTTAAATTATGGTCAAAAAAAGATGCATGGTATAATTTTAATTTTCTTTTTTGAATTTACTGAGACTTATTTTATGGCCTAGCATCTGATCTGTCCTAGAGAAAGTTCTATGCAGTGATGAAAAGAATGTGTATTCTGCAACTGTGGGATGATAAGATCTGTAGATATCAGGTCCATCTGATCCATAGTGTTGATTAGCTCTGTTGTTTCTTTGTTGATGTTCTATATAGTTGAACTGTCCATTGATGAGAGTTGGATGTTGAAGTCCCCCATTACTATTGTATTGGAGTCTGTGTCTCCTTTTAGATCTATTTACATTTGTTTTAAATAGCCAGATGCCCTGTAAATTGGGTGCGTATAAATTTATTACAATCATATTTTCCTGGCCGGCGCCGCGGCTCACTAGGCTAATCCTCCGCCTAGCGGCGCCGGCACACCGGGTTCTAGTCCCGGTCGGGGCGCTGGATTCTGTCCTGGTTGCCCCTCTTCCAGGCCAGCCCTCTGCTGTGGCCCAAGAGTGCAGTGGAGGATGGCCCAAGTGCTTGGGCCCTGCACCCCATGGGAGACCAGGAAAAGCACCTGGCTCCTGGCTCCTGCCATCGGATCAGCGCGGTGCGCCAGCTGCAGCGCGCCGGCCGCGGCGGCCATTGGAGGGTGAACCAGCGGCAAAGGAAGACCTTTCTCTCTGTGTCTCTCTCTCTCACTGTCCACTCTGCCTGTCAAAAAAAAAATTATATTTTCCTGTTGAATTGATCCCTTAATCATTACATAGTGCCCTTCTTTGTATCTTTTAACAGTTTTTGTGTTAATATCTATTTGTCTGATATTAGGATGGCTACACCTGCTTGTTTCTGCTTTCCATTAGCATGGAGTAGCTTTTTCCATCCTTTCACTTTCAGTCTGCATGTATTTTTGTTAGTGAGATATGTTTCTTGTAGGTAGCAAATAGATTTTTTTTCCATTCAACCAGTCTGTATCTTTTGACTGGAGTGTTGAAGCCATTTATATTCAGGGTGACTTTTGAAAACGACTTGGCCCTGCTGTTTACCCATAAATATTCCTATTTTTACTTTGGACTTCCTTTGTACTCCTGCTGGGAGATCTTGTGCCTTCATCTTCTTTCATAAGAATGATCATGTTTCTGTATTTCTGTGTGTAGCACATCCTTAAGCATCTTTTGTAAGGCTGGACAAGTGGTGATAAATTCTTTTTATTTCTGCTTGTACGTAAGGTCTTTATTTTTCCTCTTTCATAAATGAGAGCTTTGCAGGGTACAGTATTCAGGGTTGACAGTTTTTACCTCTTAAGACTTGGAATATATCTTGCCATTCTCTCCTAGCCTGTAAGGTTTCTGATGAGAAGTCAGCTGTGAGCCTAATTGGAGTTCCCCTGAAAGTAATCTAGTGTTTCTCTCATGTAAATTTTAGAATATTTTCTTTGTGTTTTACTGTGGAGTTTGACTACAATGTATCATGGTGACTATCTTTTCTGGTCCTGTCTATTAGGAGTTCTATGTGCTTCCTGTACTTGGGTCCCTTTCTTGTTCCAAATTAGGGAAGTTTTCTGTAATTATTTCATTAATAAGCCTTCTAACTCATTCTCTGTTTCTACATCTTCAGGAATTCCTAAGACCCATATGTTGAATCATTTGATAGTATCACATAGATCTCTAACACTGTCTTCTAGTTTTCTGATTTCTTCTTTTTTAATTTTTGGTCTGATTGTAAAATTTCCAGAGATTTGTCTTCTAAGTCTGATATTCTTTCTTCTGCTTCACCAATTCTGTTGTTAAAGCTTTCCACCACATTTTTATTCGTTTACTTGTAGTCTTCATTTCCAGTATTTCATTTTGATTTTTCTTTAAGATCTTAATTTCATGAGAAAAATTTTCTTTTATGTCATATATGGATTTCTTTAGTTCGTGGATTTGCTTTTGATACCTCTAAGTAATCCTATGATTAATTTTTTTGAATTCTATTTCTGGCATTTCCTCAATCTATTAATTTTCATATTCTAGTATTGAAGTGTTATGTTCCTTTGGGGGTGTCATGTGTCTTCCTTATTGTTGCTTCTTGAGTTGTTGCATTTATTTTTAGGCATTTGTGGAGATACTTGTTTTTTTGTTTTTTTTTTGTTTTTTGTTTTTTTTTTTTTTTTTTTTTTCCTGTGATGGCTTTTATCTTTGGACTATGCCTCTGTGGATTAGTAAAGTGTCTGTTCTTTCAGTGAATACCCTGAGGCGTGTGCTGGGTGTGGCCAGGGAGTTCTGTTCAGTGCTGCTGGGTGCAGGAGTGTTCAAGGTGACTCCCAAATTGGGTGTGGTAAATCTTTTTTTTTTTTTTTTTTTTTTTTTTTTTTTTTTTTTTTATCAGTGGGAAGGTTTGTTCAGCTCTATTGGCATAGTCTCATGCTCACCTCCTCTGCTCCAAGGAGACCAATGCCTGGGTGCTATCCCAGCCAGTATAGTATTCATCCGTGCTGCCACAAGAACCACACAAAGGATCCATGCAGTCCTTGATGTGAGCAGGGATCCTGCTGCAGTGACCCTCACCAGGCAGTCAGGTAGCCCTGAATTTGTGGAGCTGCCTACAGTGACTTCCTAAAGACCCAACCACACCCTGTGCCCTCACACGCAGCCACAGTGTTTCCACAGTCCTAGCACACAAGGCTGCCACAGTCACAAATACACAGTCCCCTGTCAATTCTCCCAGCCAGACTCCGGCATCTCCTCTTGTCTGGTTACTAGGTATGCAGACACTAGCTGGTGCAGCTTTTACATATGTCCAAAACAGTGCCCACCCATTCTCGGATAGTTACAGGACACTGGTGCCAGGTGGCTTGGGAGAGAGAAACATGCCCTCCTTTTTTCCCCTCTAGGTTGGCAGGTATACTGTCTCCCACACGGCTCCAAGTCAGACTCACACTAGGTTCTTCCTGCAGCTTTATCGCCAGTGGCTTGGGCTGCCACAGTCTGATCTCACCTCACTCCAGAGCTGGTGCTAAGGCTCTTGACTGCTGGGGTCCTGAGCTGTGCGTGTCCACACCCTCCAAGTAGTTCCATAGTGTCCCTCCAATTTCTGTGGTATTTCCTCTGCTGTTTTCTCCCTAACTGTTCCCTGATATTGCTCTCCACTGTCTTTCATCTTAACATTGTTTTTTAAAGAGCAAAAGTTTTAAATTTTGATTAATTCTTGTTTTTTGCGTGTTCTTTTACAGATTGCACTTTTTGTGTCATAAAAACACAAGGACACAAATATTTTCTTCTAGTATTACCATTCATTTTTTAACATTTTATTTATTTGAGAGATAAGGGTGGGGAGAGACAGAGCTTCCATCTACTCTCCCATTCCGTAAATACTTGAAACAGCTGGGGATGGACCACATCAAAGCCAGGGTCCAGGAAGTCAATCCAGGTGACTTGAACTATCACCTGTGCGTCCCAGGATCTGCATTAGCAGTAAGCTGGAATTGGGAATACAGCTGGGACTAGAACCCAGGAACTGGTACAGAATATGCAGGCATCCCAAGCAACACATAACTGCTAGGCCAAATACCCATCCCTAAAGACTGTCATTTTAAGTTTTACATTTAGATCTGTGATCCAGTTTGAGCTGGTTTTTGCTTATGGTGCAAGGCATGTTGTGTGTGTGTGTGTGTGTGTGTGTGTACCCATTTGCTGAAAAGGCTGTATTTTCTCCAGTACATCACTTTTGTATGTTTGTCAAAAATCAGTGGTCCAACAAACAATAAGAGACAAGATTGGTAAGTTGGACTTTATCAAAATTAAAAGCTATCAAGAAAGAGAAAAGACAACTACAGAATCAGACAAAATATTTGTAAATCATATCTAGTAAGAGACTTGTATCCAGAATATATAAAGAACTCTTAAAACTCAAAACAGGCAAAACAATTAAAAAGTCCCAGAAAAATATGCAAATGGATAATATGTACATGAAAATACAGTGAACATCATCAGTTATTGGGAAATGCAAATCAAACCATAAGATACCATCATTGGTTGGCTAGGGCTAGGGGTAGGGATTAGAAAGTGATTGTTGGCCAGCGCTGCAGCTCAATAGGCTAATCTTCCACCTGTGGCGCCGGCACACCGGGTTCTAGTCCCAGTTGGGGCACCGGATTCTGTCCTAGTTGCTCCTCTTCCAGGCCAGCTCTCTGCTGTGGCCCAAGAGTGCAGTGGAGGATGGTCCAAGTGCTTGGGCCCTGCACCCGCAGGGGAGACCAGGAGAAGCACCTGGCTCCTGGCTTTGGATCAGCACAATGTGCTGGCTGCAGTGTACCAGCCTCTGCGGCCATTGGAGGGTGAACCAACGGCAAAAAGGAAGACCTTTCTCCCTGTCTCTCTCTCTCTCATTGTCCACTCTGCCTGTCAAAAAAGGAAAAAAAAAAAAAGTGATTGTTAATGAGTATATGGTTTTTTTTTGAGGATGATAAAATGTTCTCTAACTAGATTTATAGTAATGGTGAATTTCATGGCATGCAAATTATGTCACAGTAAAGGTGGGTTTTTTATTTTTATTATTATAAAGAGAACAGATTTCATGTATTTCATAGATAGAATTCTCAGAAGATAACCAAGTAGTGTTGTTTTTAAAATGACTTGTGTGTATGTATATGTATATACACACACACCTATTTGTCTATCTTTATGCTAATACTGTGAGATTCTGATTAGTGTAGCTCAGTAATAATACTTGAAATCAGATAGTGTTATCCATCTAATTTTTTTGCTTTTAGTTGTCTTGGCTATTCAAGGTCCCTTTGTATTTTCATGTGTGTTTAAATATTAGTGTTTAATTTCTACAAGAAAGTCTTCTTGGATTCCAATTATGATTGTGTTCAGTCTAGAGGGAAAAAATTAGAATTAACATCTTAACAATATTGAGTCTTTCCACCCATAAACTGGCGTATCTCTCTGTGTATATAGCTGTCTAGCTCTTCTTTAATTTTTCCAAGCAGTATTTTATAGTTTTCAGTGTATAGGTTGTCCATGTCTTTTGTCAAATATCCCTAATTATTTTATATTTTACATGCGTTTAGATGCTATTGTAACAGGTTCTTTTCTTTTCTTTTCTTTTCTTTTCTTTTGTATTTCAGTGTCTGATTGTTGGTAGTATGTGGAAATGCACAGTTGATTGTGGGATGTGTATTCTTGGCCCTTCAGTCATACTAAACTCACTTATTAAGGCATTGGATTTATTTTGTTTTTTCACATAGTGATCATCTCATCTTCAAATAAATATTTTTACTTCTTTCTTTTTTTTTTTTTAAGATTTCTTTATCTATTTATTTGAGAGAGTTATAGACAGTGAGAGGGAGAGACAGAGAGAAAGGTCTCCCATCCGCTGGTTCACTTCCCAAATGGCCACAACAGCCAGAGCTGAGCCGATCCCAAGCCAGTAGCCAGGAGCTCCCTCTAGGTCTCCCATACAAGTGCAGGGGCCTAAGCGCTTGGACCATCTTTTACTGCTTTCCCAGGCCACAGCAGAGAGCTGGATCAGAAGAGGAGCAACTGGGACTTGAGGCGACACCCAAATGGGATGCCGGCGCCATAGGCGGAGGATTAACCTACTGGGCCGCGGTGCTGGCCCCTTGCTTCTTTCTTTAAATCTGACTCTCATTTATTTCTTTTTCTTGTCAGATTACACTGGCTAGAATCTCCAGTGCAAATTTTTGACTAGAGGGGTGAGAGTGGACAACTCTTGATTTTAGAGAGAAGGCATTTAGTTTTTTATCATTAAGTATAATGTTAACTGTAGGTTTTTCATAGATACCCTTTATCAAATAAAGATACCCTTTTTCATCTTACTTAATGGAAATTTTTAAAAATCAGCAATGGATATTGTTCCTTTAATATATAGTTTAAAGCCGGCGCCGCGGCTCACTAGGCTAATCCTCCACCTTGCGGCGCCGGCACACCGGGTTCTAGTCCCGGTCAGGGCGCAGGATTCTGTCCTGGTTGCCCCTCTTCCAGGCCAGCTCTCTGCTGTGGCCCAAGAGTGCAGTGGAGGATGGTCCAAGTACTTGGGCCCTGCATCCCATGGGAGACCAGGATAAGTACCTGGCTCCTGCCATCGGATCAGCGCAGTGCGCCGGCCGCAGCAGCCATTGGAGGGTGAACCAACAGCAAAGGAAGACCTTTCTCTCTGTCTCTCTCTCTCACTGTCCACTCTGCCTGTCAAATAAATAAATAAATTAAATTAAATAAAAATATATAGTTTAATTATATTTGCTAAAATTTTGTTTAGAATTTTTGCATCTATGTTCTGAGAGATGTTAGCTTTTACTTTTATTTGTGTAATATCTCTTTCAAGTTTTGGTTTCTGGGTATTGCTGGCCTCATAGAATGAGTTGAAAAGTATTTTTTACTTCCAATTTTGTTGAAGGAGCTTATATACAATTGGTATTTTTCCTTAAGTATTTGGTAGAGTTTGTCAATGAATCAATCTGATTCTGCACTTCTCATTGTAGAAAGGTTCTTAATTATAAGTTTCAGTGTCACTAATAATGTTGTTCAAGGTTATCTTTTTTTCCTTGAGTGAGCTTTAGTAATTAATGTCTTTCAGAGGTTTTCCCATTTATGTTGTCAATTTTATTAGCATTAATTATTATTTGTAGTCTCCTATTACCCTTTTAATATCTAGGTATTGATATCAGCAATTTGTGTTTTCACAAATTGTTGACTGCTTTGAGATTTATCAATTAATCTTTTCAAATAACTGGATTTTGGTCTCATTATTTTTTCTCTATTTTCTGTTTCCTATTTTACTAATTTCTGCTTCAATCTCTATTATTTCTTCTGCTTGCATTGGATTTGATTTTCTCTTCTTTAATTTTCTTAAGATACAGTCTAAGGTTTTTGATTTGAGACACCCCCCCCCCTTTTTCTGATGTAGACAGTGCTATAAATGTGCTAGTACATACTTTTTTAGCAACATCCAATACATTCATTTTAATTCAGTTCAAATACCTTCTAATTCCTTCTCCCTCTCATTTCCTAAGATTTATATATTTATTTGAAAGTCAGTTACAGAGAAATGAAGAGCAACAGAGAGAGGGAGCTCTTCCATTTGCTGGTTCACTCTGCAGATGGCCACAGCAGCCAGGGCTGGACCAGGCTGAAGCCAGAGCTAGGAGCTTCCTTTGAGTATCCTACATGCGTGGCTGGGGCCCAAACATTTGGTTCATCTTCTGCTGCTTTCCCCAGGCAATTAGCAGGAAGCTGGATCAGAAGTGGAGCAGCTGGGACACTAACTGGTGCCCATATGGGACACAAGCATTGCAGGTGGTGGCTTTACCCACTACACCACAATGCTGGCCCCCTAGTTTTTTGCAATAGGATAATAAGTATTCTGTTATTCTGTAAGTGCTGCAGGGTGTTTTTATAAATGTCTACTAGGTCAAGTTGGTTAATAGTGTTGGTCAATTCTATAATATCTTTGCCATTTTTCTGTCTACTTATCCAATCAATAATTGAGGAAAGTGTACTAGTCATCCTATCTTCACTATAATGAAATAGCTGAGGCAGCCTAACTTTACAAAGTAGAGACTGTTTATTTTGGCTCATCATCTGGATATTCGTAGTTAAAGATCAGTCAGGCCTCATTGGTTAGGCCTCTGGTGATGTTTTTGCTGGCAGTGACAAAGAGCATCACATGGCAATACAGGGAACACGTGTGGGTCCTGATTCTGTGGTCTCTGATATAAAGCCACCAGGAGTCAATCACTGGGGGGCCATTGCAACAAACTAATTTAATCTTAGTCCCTTCCCACAGGCTCTACCACTAAACACCATAATTGATTAAGTTTCCACCCTCTTAGCCAGTGGGAATTTTTGAAGATACTCTTGGAGTGTTAAACTGATTTCCTGGCTCCTTTGTTTCTGGGAATTTCTTGAGTTAGTTGGAACTCACAGCTAATTTTAAATAGCAATTTTATGAAATCCCTAACCATGTTGTGATTTTATTCTCAGAATTAAGAAAAAGAAAGAGCAAGAACGTTATGCTGAAGAGCAGAGGGTCCTAAGAGAGAACCTTCACAAAGAACCATGTTCAGGGGAAAAGATGAGTGAGAAACTAGCCCAGTTACAACTTGAAGAAAAAAAAGGAGCTAGAGAAAAGCAGCAACAGAGAGAAAAGGAATATTTAAGGTAATTTGAAAAGTTATATGTGAAATTCTCGCTCTAAAGAGACTTTGTAGGCAGTTGGTGTTCTCATTTTCCTTAAAAGAGAACTTACTGTCTTCTTATACTCTTCCTCATTTAGACGTACACAACCTTGCCAAGTCTCTCTATGCATTAATACCTCTCAAGAATAGCACTGTGTTTTCCCAGTGCTCTTTCCCAACACAAAGAGGGAGAATTGAGGCGGACATATGAAACAATTTTAAGAGTTAAATCTGGTTGTAAAATCAGGATTCATGCTCATTCTTTTCCTTGTAGTTCACTTTGCCTGATTATGCTATATTTTTATAGATATGTGGAAGCTTTACGAGCCCAGATCCAGGAGAAAATGCGGCTATATAATATTACTTTACCTCCACTATGCTGTTGTGGTCCTGATTTTTGGGATGCTCATCCTGATACCTGTGCCAACAATTGTATCTTCTATAAAAACCACAGAGGTAGGTTTCTTAAAAGAATAGTTGAGGCCTAATGGCAGTTAAGAAAAAAAAATAAAAATAATAGTAATTTAGCATGTTTTGAGTATTTACTATGTATCAGAGGTTATTATAACCTCTTTACAATTCAACTATAAGAGGCAAAATAATAATTGTAGTGAGTTATAGTTCTCTTTGAGATCTGTTATTTTCTTGTCCTCATTTGTGCTGGGGAAATATTTCTAGCTCATTCACTGTAGAGAGACTTGGGTTCCAGGTCCCTTCTTTTCAGACTATTACAATTTGCCGTTTGTGGCTGTCTACTTTAGGACTCTTCATTTGAATTCCCTGTTATCCAGATGCTTTAATGGCACCTAGTATAGATTCACTACCGAAAGTATCCACATTGTACTGCCAGGTGTTCCAGGCTACACTGAGGAAAAGGAACAACAGTATAAATTCTGTCGGAAATCCCAGCTAGAGAAAATGGAATCCTTATTGTCACTTATTGTTTCTGTTTCCTGTTCATCCTTAAATATATTGATTTATACAGGGTAGACATTAAGTAGGTCTCATGTGCACACTGAAAATACTGCCATTATTTGTATTCCTGGTGCCTTATCTGTGTAATATGAGTTTCTTATGGGTCCTCTGAGTTATATTTTTAAAAACACAAATCTGATCATGGCATTCCCCAATTCTAGGACCTCTAGGGCTCTCCATTGTATTACCAAATGCACGGCATGTTCAGCATGTTTTCTCTGGTCCCAGGTCCCATATCAAACTTGTTATCCCCAGTAAGTGGCTTATTTTTGAAAAACCCGTTTGTACCTTATACGCTGAGTTTTCCACTTACAATGTCTTCTTTCTTTTACTCTGATTAATCCTTCAAAGCTAACCTTGAATGTTACCACTTCTGGAAATCTTTTCTGTCCTCTTCCAAATAGTTATTCAATCCTTACAATATCTTTCTGGGGGTGGCATTTTGTTTATGCCTCTGTTTGGAAGTATTACATTCAGTTCAGTATTCTTGTGTTCATCCTCTCCATTATCTTTAATGTCCTCACAGAATGCTTGTCATATCTGAATATTCAGTAAATATTTATTGAGTGTGTAAAGTTAATATGAAACTACAAGTAGAGAAGCAGTGCTAATAGAAAATAAGGTAAGAGAATTGTTTAGCATTTGATTATTTACCACTGTGCAAACTTTTATTTGCAGCATATAATCGGGCACTACATTCAGTCATCAATTCCTGTGATATCTCTGAGGGAAACTCAACTCTTCGAATTGCCATTCATAATTTTGCTTCTGCTCACAGACGGACTTTGAAAAATCTGTAGTAAGAATCTGAAATCAACTCATTATATTTGAGCCTTCATTCAAAATGAACCCTGAGAGATTGTTTAGGAAAAGCTTTAAAATGTGTAAGATGTATAATCTGAGGAGAAATACTCTTCTGTAAAATAACTTTCTCTTTAATTAGATCAGAGGTTGTTTCAATCTCTGCCTCATGAATGCTTATATAAGAAGTGTAAGTTGACTTGCAAACTTGCCTCTTCTTTGTGAACTGTGTAGAGCTTATTATTTTAAAAATGATCAGACAAATAAGTTCTTTTACTTTGCTCTGATCAGAAGAAGCCATGAGAAATCTTTGAGATTATTTCAGTGATCATCTTTCTACAATTGTGTGTTTGAATCTTGACATATTGAGAATGTCTGGATAAAACAGAAAACAAAGTGATGAAATGAATTTCTGAGCATCAGTGGCCATCTGTATTGCCATTAGCTTTTCTTGTTGCAAAACCACTAAAGGTGAGAAGAATCTGAATTGGATGCACAATTTCATCGCAAAATTTTCTCTTTCCATTTTTTAAAAAATTTATCACCTCTTTCCCCATTCAGTGACATTGAACACAGAGCTTTATAGTTGTATAATTTTTATTACAAACATAGAGACAAATAAATCTGTCTTTTGAATATCTTCTACGTGAAATAACTGGGCGTGAGATTTCAAAAACGTGAATCTGAATTTAAAGTGAGCAAAGTCCTGCCTTGTTTCCCTATCGTAAAAAAAATCCAGTGAGGCAGATGTGTAACCTAACAGTTAAGGTACCCAAGCCCCACATCGGAATACCAGGGTTCATTCCTAATTCCAGCTTCCTGATGCAGACCTTGAGAGGCAGCAGTGATGGCTCCAGTAGTTGGATTCTTGCCACCCATATGGAAGATCTGGATTGAGTTCACCACTTCCAGCGGCAACTCAGACAAGCCCTGGTTGCTTTGGATATTTGGGAAGTGAACCAATGGGTAGGAATGGTCTCTCCCTCCATCTCTTCCTCTCAGATAGCTAACCAAATGTTTAAAATTTGATGAATGACATGCCTACAGAGCAAAATTGCTGTGGCTTATATGAATTTGTTACTTTTACATAGTATTCCCTAACACGAAATATGAAAAGGCTTAATATTAGGAATTAAGGACACATACTGACAGTTTTCTTTTTCCTGCTTTCCATAGTGTGCAGTGCTGAAGGAGCACTTAGGTTATGTCCCAAAAATGCTTCCATGTCTGTCCAGATCATTGCCTATTGACTGGTTATTTAAACAGATTGATTTTCTAGTTCAGTCAGAATCCTGGGGGTAACTATATATTTGATTTAGCCTTTAGAGTTGTGGTTTTTATAGTTCTATTGAGGTATAATTAGTATATCTTACACATTGTACCTATTTAAAGTATACAGTTCAGTGTTTTTTTAGTATGTTCACATGGTTGTGCAACCATTACCACTATCAAATTTTAGAACATTGTCATTATTCTAAAAAGAAGCCTCCATGAGCCATTATGTATCAAAAAGAACTGAAAATAGAATCTCAAACAGATATTTGCTCAACTTGTGTTTATAGTAACATTATTCACAGCAGCCAAGACATAAAAGAAACCTCAATGAGTGAGTGGATGGACAAAATGTGGTACATACATAACAATAGAATAACAGTTGAGATTACAAAGGAAATCCTGTCACATGCTGCCACATCATACTAAATGAATAAAGCAGTCAGGGAAAAGTATTGTATGATTCTACTCATTCAAATTTATGGAGACAGAAAGCAAAATAATAGTTTCCAGGAGCTAGGGCTAAGAGGACAGGAGGACTTATCACTTAATGGGTATAGAGATTCAGTTTTGCAAAATGAAAAAGTTCTGGAGATCTGTTTCACAACTGTGTAAATATACTTAACATTACTGAGCACTTAACATTCTTACTGGGTTACTGGGGCCTGCATTGTGGTACAATGGGTTAAACTATCGCTTGCAACACTGTCATCTCCATATGAGTGCTGGTTCAAGTCCTGGCTGCTCCCCTTCCAGTCCAGCTCCCTACTCATGCACCAGGGAAAGCAGTGAAAGTTGATTCAAGTATTTGGACCCTTGCCACCTACGTGGGAGACCCAGATGTAGCTCTGGGCTCCTGGCTTTTGCCTGGCCCAGTCTCAGCCTTTGTAGCCATTTGGAGGAATGAACCAGATGAAAGATATCTTTCTGTCTGTCTGTCTCTCTCTCATTCTGCATTTCAAATAAATAAATATTTAAACAAAGAATGGTTATACAGGTGAATATTGTGGTACAGTGAGTTAAGCCACTACATAGGATGCCGACTTTACATAGTGGAGTGCCTGGTTAGAGTCCCAACTTCTGTGTTTTCAATCTAGCTACCTGTTAATGCAACACTGGGAGACAGCAGTTAATGACTCCAGTGGTTGAATCCCTACCACCCAGGTGAGCCTACTTCCAGCTGTTGCAGCAAATGGGTGTGTGTGTGTGTGTGTGTGTGTGTTCTACCTTTCAAATAAAGAAAGAATAATTACAATGGTGAAATTTAGAGGTTTTTTTTTTTTAACACAATACATCTTTAAAAATAAAAAAGAACACCTCCCATACCCATTAGTAGTCACTCCCCATTTTCATCTCCAAAACCTCCCTTCAACCTTTAGCATCTGCTGATCTACTTTCTATCTCTATAGATTAGCCTATTCTGTACTTTTCACATAAATGGAATGTATAATATATTTTGTGTCTGAATTCTTTCACTTACGCTTCCAAGATTCATGCCAGTTTTAGTATGTATCAGTGCTTCACTGCTTCTTATTGCTGAATAATATTGCATTTTAGGTTATAATGCATACTGTTTATCCTTTCATCAGTTGTTGGACATTTATATTGTTTCTTGGATATTAAGAATACTGCCATGAATATTTGTTTTGCAAGTTTTTCTGTAAACATAGGTTTTCCTTTCTCTTGAGTATATACCTAGGAGTGTTGGGTCATAAGAGAGCTCTATGTTTAACATTTTGAGAAACTATAACCTATTTTCCAAAGTGGCTATACCAGTTTACAATTCTACCATTGTGAAGATGTGCCCGTATCTTCACATCTTCACCAAGCTTGTCATTGTCTGTCCCTTTGATTATGTAGCCATGCTAGTGAGTGTGAAGTAGTATCTCATTGTGGTTTTAATTTGCATTATCCTGATGGCTCTTGATGTTGAGCATATTTTCATGACTTATTGGCCATTTTTATATCTTTTCTTTGAAAACTGTCTCTTCAGAAGCTTTGCCATTTTATAATTGAGTTATTTGTCTTTTTATTATTGAGTTACAGAAGTCCCTAATTTATTCTACATGGAGTTCTTTTATCAAATTACATGATTTACCAGTCTCTTTTACAGCATAGAAGTTTTTAATTTTGGTGAAGCCCAGTTTATTTATTTCTTCTTTTTGTGGTTTTTGCTTTAGTCATCATATCTAAGAAACCATTACCCAACTCCAAATCACAAAGATTTATTCCTGCGTATTCTCCTAAGTCTTAAAGAGTTAGCTCTTAGATTGGGCCTGTGTACCATTTCAAGTGGACTTTTGTGTATGATGTTAGATAGGGCTCCTCTTTCATTCTTTTCCTTGTGGGTAATCTGTCCTAGCACCATCTGTTGAAAAGATTATTCTGTGCCCTGCATTGAATTGACCAGAGATGTAGGAATTCGTTTCTGAGCTCTTAGTCCCATCCCATTGATCTGTATGTGTATTCTAGGCCCGAACAGTCTGTCGTGTTACTGTAGTTTAGTGGTTAGTTTTGAAGTTAGGAAATGTGTATCTTCCCCCTTTGTTCTTTTTCAGGATTGTTTTCCTTTCTTAGTCCATTGCATTTTCATGAATTTTAAGATCACTCCCCTACAAAACAGCCAGCTGGGACTGCATTAAATCTATTGATGAATTTGGTAACAATTTCATTTCTTTTCTTTCTTCAGATTTCCTCGTCTTCACTCTCTGCTGGTGACAGTGCTTTCCATATCACTAAAAAAGCCAAGCAGGCAAAAGCTTGAGCAGTCCTCCAGCTCTTGCTATCATATCTGCCGTTACTTGTTTCTGTTCATTTTTGTTCCTGTGGATGAACTGTTTGTTCTCCTATCTACAGTGGTACGTGGGAGGATCCATTTCCCTCCCACTTACTCAAGGACATTGCCTCACCATTTCTTCCCACTCTCTTCTAGATCATCAATTTCCCCCTGACTACTAAAGTATTCCTATAAGTATATAAATCTGTTGTAACTTGTCCCATCTTAGAAACTGTCCAACTGGAAAGAAAAAAAAAGAGAAAACAGCACCTTTCTTTATCTCACATATTTATTTAACCACCACCAAACTTCTCTGCTTCCCTTTGTAACAAAACTCCTTGAGTGGTCTGTGCTTTCTTCTTCTGTTTCTCTCTTCATTCTCTCCTGAATGCGTTTTAATAGGACAGTTTGCCTTTGCTTCTCTAATGAAAGTGTGCTTTTCAAAGTCACCAGTGACTTCCACATTGCTAAATCCAGTTGTCATTTTCAGACTTCATCTTATTGAGCTGTCAACAGGATTGAATACAATTGATCAATCTTTCTTTCTGATGTACCTGATCACCTGATTTCTACCACACCAGAGGTTTTTATTTTTCTTCCAACTTTAACTGTCCATTGCTTCTTAGTTTCCTCTCTTATTATGTTCCCCATCCCCATTCTCTTAATATTAGAGTAACCCAGGGTGCAGTCCTTGGATGTCTTTTCTATCTTATCTCTTCTAGTGTCATTTTTTTTTTAAAAGATCTATTTATGTATGTATTTATTTGCAATGCAGAGTGACAGGGAGACAGAGAGGGAGAGCTTCATCTGCTGGTTCACTCTCCAAATGGCTGCAACAATCAGAACTGGGACAGACCATAGCTACGAGCCAAGAATTCCATCTGGGCTTCCTATGTGGGTGGCAAGGAGCCATGTACATGGACCAACATCTGCTGCCTTCCCAGGCTCATTAGCAGGAAGCTGGATTGGAAGCAGAGTAGCCATAACTCAAACAAGCATTCTGATATGGGATGTGGGCATCCCAAGGGGCAGCTTAACCCATCTACCACAATGGCTACCCCTAGTTTGATGGCTTAAAATATCAACTACATACTAACAACTCCAAAATGTCTATCTTTAATTCATACCTTTCCCCTAAACTCTAGACCACTGACTGCCTTCTTGACATTTCCACATTTATCTTTCTCAAATATACTCTTCTGTGGGTCTTCCCCATATCATTTAATAGCAGTTTTGTCTTTCTGCTTATTGAGGCCAAAACTTTTGTAGAATTCTTTCTCTCTCATCTTTCAGTATTCCATCAGCAAGTTGCATAAGCTCCACCTCCAAATGTATATGCAGTTTACATTACTTCCACTGCCAGACCTGTCCAAACCACTATCATCTCTTCCATGGATTGTTGTGTTTCCTAAGTAATCTTCCTGCTTGAACCTCTGTATTTTTTCAGTACAGTAGCTAAACTTAACATACCCCAACCCAGCCTTCTGGTCACCCCCTACACACGCACCAACACCAATCAAACCAACCAGTATAAAGCTTGTTTCTTATAGTCTTCCCCAGCACAAAAATTGACATCTCCATCCTCCATTTCTTCTGGCAGAAAACACATGGAGTCAGCCTTCACTCCTGCTTTCTTATATCACTCCTCTACAGTCTTTGTTGCCTGTACCTTGAAAATATACTCAAAATACAACCGTTTTCCAATACTGTCCACTATTGTGGTCCAAGTCATCATGTGCCACCTGAGTTATTGCAGAAGAGTAGCCTCTTAGTTGATCTTCTTGCCTCCATCCTTGCACCCTGTAGATTGTTCTTAGCCAGGCATCCAAAATAGACCTTTCAGAATGAATAAGATCACACCGCTCTACTGATCAAAGCCTCTTTTGACTGTTCATTTTCTCATGAAAAGCTGGAGGCCTAGAGCAGGTACTTAGCCAAGCAGTTGGGGTGCTGGCCCACATTGGAGTACCTTGGTTTGACTCTGTGCTCCAGTTTCCTGCTAATGCAGACCCTGGGAGGCAGCAATGATGGCTCAAGCAGTTGAAGACTGAGTTCCAGGCTTCAACCTCCCCTCCCCACTCTGATGCCATTATGGGCATTATTTTTTAAATATTTAGTCATTTATTTTAAAGTTGGAGTTACAGAAATGGAAGGAGACACACACAGAAAGAGAGAGGGAGAGAGAGTATTCATCTGCTAGTTCACTCCCCAGATGACCACAACAGCCAGAGTTGAGCCAGGCCAAAGCCAGGAGCTTCTTCCAGGTCTCCCGCGGGGGCCCAAATATTTGGACCATCTTTTGCTGTTTTTCCCAGGCCATTAGCAGAGAGTTGGATCAGAAATGGCACAGCTGTGACAAAAACTGGTGTCCATATGGGATGCTGGCATTGCAGGCATTATCCACCATGCCACAACACCAGCCCCCATGTGGGGATTTGAGGAGTGAACCAGGGAATGTAATATCTCTTACTTGCTCTCTCAAAAAATAAAACAACAACAACAAAAAATCCTAGAGTTTGCACAGTGTTACACAAGGCTCTAAAATAAGATATTGACTGCTCCTGAGGCTTTGCCTCTCACTACTTTCCTCCTTCCTACCTCTGCTCAGCCATATTGACCTTGTTTTTCCTTAAATATTCCAGGGATGCTTTTGCTTGAGGATTTTTCATTTGCTGTTTGCTCTGGCTGGGGACTCCTCTCCCTGAGACAGTGTTTGACCTACACCTTTACCTCTTTTGATTTTTTACTGACCTTCTGTGGGGAGCAAACCGGACTAGACTGAGTTACTGGAATTAAGACTTATTCTATGCATCTGCTCTCCCACAATATGGCGCTGGGAGAGAAGTAAACAGCTTCCACACAGCTGCCTCCAGTTCAACCAATAAACTGTAGGACTTGCTCCTGATTGGAGGAGAGCAGCGTACTCGGCGTGTGGGCAGCCGAGTTAGGATTGGCGGAGGAGGACTATAAAGGAGGAGAGAGACGGCATGCACCAGGAACATCTAAGGGGAACATCTAGCTGAAGGAACACCTGTGCAGCCCCCGAGAAGAGCCGGCCGGCAGTGTGCCGCTCCCCTGCGGAAGTGGGGAATGTGGCCAGGGGGAACTGCCCTTCCACGGAGGTGGAAGGGATAGTAGCCAACCCGGGAAGAACCAGCAGCAAACCCGGGGAGGGCCGAGCAGACGAAAGAACAGCGCAGGGTCCTGTGTCGTTCCTCCACGAAGAGGGGGAGCGACAACCTTCCTATTTTAAAATGCAGTCATCCCAGGGCTGACTTTCTGGTGCAGTGGGTTGCCACTGCTTGTGATGCCTGCATCCCCTATGGGAGTTCTGATTCGAGTCCTGGCCATTCTGCTTAAAATCCAGTTCTCCTGCTTGGGAGCTTGGAAAAGCAGCAGATGATGGCCTGAGTATTTTGGCCCTTGCCACCATGTGAGAGGTCTGCGTAGAATTTCAGGCTCCTGTCCCAGTCCCCACTTGTAGCTGTCATTTGGGGAGTGAACCAGTGGATGGAAGATTTTCTCTTTCTCTCCCTCTCCCTCTCCCTCTCCCTCTCCCTCTCCCTCTCCCTCTCCCTCTCCCTCTCCCTCTCCCTCTCCCTCTCCCTCTCCCCCTCCCCCTCCCCCTCCCCCTCCTCCCTCCTCCCTCCTCCCTCCTCCCTCCTCCCTCCTCCCTCCTCCCTCCTCCCTCCTCCCTCCTCCTATCCCTGGTACTCTGCTTTTCAAATAAATACATAAACCTAAAAAAGAAAATAGAACCTTCCCATCCCCTCCAGCAAATACTCCCTTATCCCTGTCTTCGAGCTTTTTCTCCATAATGCTTATTGCTCTGTTAGACAGTATGCCTTTTACTTAATGTTCATTTTCTCTCTCTCCCGATTAGATTGTACATTCCAAAGAAAGGGGATTTTTTTCTAGATGTTTCTACACTATTAGTCATTTTACCTAATGTTTGTGATCGTTACTCAATAGTCATTGGAATATTTTTATTTTGTTTTGCATTCCCTCGTTGCCACTATGGGAGAAAATAGTATCTCTCTGCAATAGTTTTCTCCTGTGTAAAATAAAGGGTTATACTAAGCCACCTGCCTCTCCCCTGTAGCTCCACAATTCTGTGAATTTTTTAATTATGTTTTATACTTTTGACCTCACTCTCAAGTTTTTCTATTCATTTGCTCTTCGTGCTGAGGTGTGGACTGGTGGTGAGTTTTACCACTAGTGAGATAAGGGTGACACAGGTTCATTGTCTGCTGGAACTCCAAGACTGATCGTGTTGTTAGCATAGATGCAAATTCATTAGGTTGCAGTGGAATAGGAGCGCGCAAAAGAAAGGTATAGGAGAGTAGGAGGTCTCTCTGGCTCTCGGCCAGAAGGGAACTTTATTAATCTCTAGTATCCGTATCAAGAGATGGAAGCATGTATGTGATGGCGGTGATTCCAAGACTGTGGTGCTAGCACAGGATGTTCCTGTCTTAGTGTTCCAGTGAGAACCACCCTCTAAAGCATGTAAGACGTGTTTTCCTAGGCAGTCCAACTTCAAACAGCCTATTCCAGATTTTTTGATTTAGTAAATTTCTGTGTCCTCTCCCTTGCATTGTAGCGTATAACTGAATTATCCAGGCCTCACCCTTCCCTATTTAGCCTTTTATAATGGGCAGGAATAAGACTATCAACAACTTTATTGACCACCCCTGAGTGTGCAGATTAGAAACTGCTGCTGTCATCCTGTCATCCTCTACCATGTGAGGTCTGATAAAGGAGGTAGCAGGTATCCTTTTTCTGTTAGATTCTGTTTCAGGAAGCAAAATATTTCTTTTCATTTCCCTCTAAGCGTAGTGAATATAATTTGCTTTGTATCTCATCTTGGACATTTCTTCATGCTTCTCAGATTGGGAGACTAGAAATACAGTGGAAGACAATAGCCAATATCCTCCTGCCATGGTAGGCCCATTCTGGGTGGAAGATGTTTAAGTATTTTGATTTAGATTTCTAATGCTGTGTTAGGGTAGAAATGAATGGTCCCTCTCTGGTCTTACACTTAGTATTACTGACCACTATTACAGCAGTATGCCAAAGAAAAGAAGTCAATCTGATTCCTTTTGATAAAAACGATTTGGTATTGTACCTCATGAGCCACCCCTTCCAGGCCCCAAGATGAGCTGGGTCTTGGAGGAGTTTTCACTCAGTTCTTTCCATGTGTGCCCCCAGGCTCAAACACCTGCAGTGATCACTCACAGATGAACCTACTAGACACAGTCATCAGCCGAACACACTAATCCATCCCAGCACCACTGAAAGAGAAGCAGACATTGTGTGCCTCCTGCTAAGATGCAGTAGGAGGGAGATAATGCCTCCTATCAAGTACTTGTGCCAACAAGAGGTTGAAACTGAGTATAATCAAGCCTCTCAGCCTTTCTCATCTGGGTTCCAGGAGAAAATTAAGCCCTAATTCTCTAAGGAATCCATTGTGTGTAATAAATTAACTTCTATTCATCTAGAATGGTACTAGTCAGACACCATCCTTGAGGGGATTGAGAAAATAGTCACTCAAATCATTTTCTGGCTTAAATGAGGACAATATGTAAAGAGAAAAGCCTTGAGGATTCCATTTATAAGAAATAGAGAGGGAAGCAAGTTAAATTCTATGAAGCAGAAACAGAAATCCAGAATATTGGCCACTCTGTAGGAAATCTGACCCCATTTCTCCAGCAAGTTAATGGTTTACATTAAAACAGACAAGGAGGTAATTCTAGATTAAAATAGATTTGCAGAGATAAAGTCACCAAATATAGTGCATGCATTTGCAGAGGTGTCAACCACCAAATAGAATCCATGGACCTTGTTTGGACCCTGCTGGGAATAGTCTGGACGAGATGACTTTGAATCAGTCAGGAGAATTTGAAGTCTCATTTATTTACTTTGTTAGGAATGAGGATGGTGCTGTGGTTGTACATGGTATCTATATCTACATCTATGTGTATGAATGATACACACTATATCTATCTGTAGATAGACGGGGAATACTGAAGTATACAGGGATGAAATAAATTGTGTTTGAGATTTACTTTAAAACCAATAAAGTGGGACAACAAAGATGAAGTAAATGTAGTAAAAGCTTGATAATAGTGATTCTCGGTAACATGTTTATGGGGTTTTCATTGCATTATTCACTCTTTAGTGTGCATGTTGGAATTTTTTAAAGTAACTTATTTCAAAAACTTTGATCTTGAAAGGAGTCTGTTAACATTATAACTTTTCTTTTCCCCATCCCCTCAAATAGCTGGGAACAGGAAATTAGTATCCCTCCATTCTGCGACTTCTGACACAGTTACTTTCAGGCAATGATGAGAACCTACAACCCACAGCATTTTGTGGCCTCTCTAGAAGACTAGTTAAATGGTAATTGGGTTCATTGCGGAGACCAGGTCTGTGCGGAAGCTCCCTGACATAGCCCACACCCTGAGTAATCAGAGAAGAACCTAGTCACCTGGTTTTATGAAGCGTATCTGGTGAATTCTCAGGTCTATAAAAGTTGAGAAATCAGGGATGAAAGACCATGAAGAACGTTAGGGTAAAAATGGCAAAAAGAACAAAATACCATTGGTAACTTAGTTGGTAAGCAGTTTAGAAATCTTTGGGTGAGATGAGGATAAGAGAATATTTTTATGTGATTCAATTCAGGGATAATCAATGCCACTTATAATCTAATATTCCTTTTAAACAGGGCATCTGGGGTTGGAAAAATTGCTCTTTGTTTTCAAAGCTCTTTACCCTGTCTTCAAAGAAGACAATGGTTAAGATTATCATCACAGTTTAAATGTTGGTTCTACCACATACCAGCTATGTGATCTTATTGCAGAACAACCTCCCAAGCTAGTTGGAAGTGTTGCTATAGAACCCCCAAACCTGGTCTGCTCACCTGACATGCAGAAAGTCGGTCACTGACATCAGGGTGCTGGAAGTCAGTAGGTACTTATTGTGAAGCCCAGAGCAAGGAGTTGGCAGCTATTTCTGAATTCTCATCTGAAGAGTGAGGGGTGAAGGTTCTTATAGATTGAAGATGGGGCTGAGAAGTACATGTTCAGCTCATGTCCATGTTCCTGATTGGTCAGTGGTGGTCCTGACCTTCCTCTGATTGGTCAGTAATGCCGTGTTCTTTAGGAAATTTTTATGATGGCAATTGGGCTTAAGTTGGTCTGGGAGATTACATGCAAGTGGGAGCCACCTTCTGCCCCAGACCTGAAATTTCCCTGCCTGGACCTAGAATTCCCCTTTACAAACCCCTCTGGATAATACTAGCCCATCAGGGTTTTATCTATCAGAGACACAAATTACTTCTTGATTCTGGTGGTTAGAACCTTGTACAGCCAGGTGTATCACACTCCCTTAATGCAGTGAACTGCTTTTGATGAAAGGCACAGGTACATTAGGCTAAGGGAAGCAGATAAGAGCCTGCGTCCTGCCTTTACATTATAGGGGTTTGGTCCCAGTTCACCCCTGTTTCTTGTTACTCCTCAGTCTTGAGGGGCTAGGGATAATGACTGCTCTGAGAGCTTCCTGATGTTTATGGAGTGAAGTAGGGTTTTTCAGGAGAAGAGGTGAGGAAGTTGTAGGCATATCTTTCAAGAAAGTTCCTCATCCCGGGTTCAGCTTTGGAGAGCCTCTGCATCACCAGAGGGTTTGGCCTAGCCAGTTTCTGTACAGCTTTACCTTGCAGATGGATTATCACCACTCCACAGCAGCAATAAAAGCAACAACATTCTAGTATTTCTACCCCTTGAATGCTGGAGAAGTTAGTAATTTTTCTGCCAGACAACTTTTAGTCCCAAACCAGGAGTAGAGCCATTGGTTAAGAGTTAGTGTGGGGTCAGACATGGCACTAATCTGGGTGTGTGGCACTGTCATTTTAAGACACATTGGGTATAATTTGTCAGTGCTTTAATGTGCAAAGTCACACTCTTTAGCCCTATCCCTAGAACGAACAAAGATGGGTAGCAAGTGATCATAGCAGTGGGAGACAGATCTATCTGGTTGTTACTTGGAATCAGTATGGGTGTTTACTCTTGCTTCCTCTAAGGCATAAACCAAAGTGAAGGCTTTGAGTTCAGCCTTCTGAGCTAAGACACCTGGTGGCAATGCTACTGTTTGCAAAGTTTCCTGGGCAGTTCTTACTGCATCTCCAACACTTGATTTGCCTGGTCCATGAAGCTGTTTCCTTCCATGAAGAGTTCCAGATCAATACTGTCTATACTGTCTAACGGGACATTAGTCAGATATAGCCTGCTAAGACACACTTGTTCAATAGCCTATAATTATTTACAGGTTTCCCCAGAGGGGGCTAGGGGCAAGGTGGCTAGATTAAATCATGATACAGTTTTAGAATTTCACATTTCAGTTATCAGATAGTAGGGTTTGGTATCTCTCAAATAGCCAGAAGTGAGCTGGTCACCTTCCTTGTTTCAGAAGTGGCAGCACACGGTGAGCTGTATTCGGTGGGGGTGGGCTGTCCAAAAGTGAGCTACCCTGTCTCCTGCAGTACAGCACAAGTGGCTGTTATTCTCAGACACATCAGTCAGCCCTGGGTAGCAATGTCCAGATTTTACACCATCAGTCATTTTATTTTTTCCAAAGTTTGAGTCATTACTCCCAGTCCCAATCCTTGCTTCTTGAGTACAAAGAGGTTAAAGAGCATCCTGAGCACTTCACTGTGCGTGCTGCGTACAGATTCTAGCATTAGCTGTGAGAATAACAGGTATCACATCCAGTTAGCATTTCTCTTTTGAAATGGGGGCATTCTCTAGAGCATGTAGTTCTAGCAGTCTTTCATGATGTTTGCTGTCATACCATCATGCATAAGAACCCGTCCTTTATAACCTCTCAGCTTTATCTCACCTGGTTTAGAGTTGACACCAGTGACTCCATCTTGATTTTTATTCTCTCATTTCCTCTTGGTCAAGATCCACTTATGAAAACGCAGCTGATGAATCATGTTCCGTTAGTCCCTTGTTGCCAGGTTCTATTTTTTCTGGTTTTTGATCCAGTCCCATATTGGGAGAGAAGTATTTGGCAACCAGGAATGGGTGTCAAAAAGCCTTTTAGCTACATTTGAGCAACAGAGAGGTTTTAGGAGGAGTGATCCTTCTGCTAACTCTACCTGAAGTCCATTGTTAAACTTAGCTTTATCTGTTCTGTAGGCATGAGCCATCCTCTCCAAGTGCCAGGCTGGCATCATGTTTTTGGGAATTGTGCTTTGGTAGAATTCTGACAGGCAAGAGGCACAAAGCTCAAAAAGGAAAAATATATAACAAAGCCAACAAGAACATAACAAATCAAGGTTGCATCTTAAAAACAATGAACAGGGTTACAGTCTAAGAGCAGACATATTATAATTGACCATTCATGTAAGTACAGCAGGGATGATTGACTAAACATGGAATAATCAGAGCTAGAAAACTCTGAAGGTTAGCAAGCCTGAAAACAATGAACACAATCTAAAAACAAATGTATTATAGTTTGTCGATTTACTATTCATATTAAGTGCATATAATAATCTCATATTCAGAAATGCTCAGAGTTAAAAAGCCAGTCCAAGGCAGACTTAGTTTTGTTTTGTTTTTAAACTATGTTTCTAACCTTTTGAAGTTTTAGGACATACTATAGAGTGACAACTCCATTCACTTACTGCAAGGCTGGGAACTCTTGAAGTCAAGGCGTTCTGTGCATAATTTTAGATGCCAGTGTTTCCAACTATGTCCTTTTAATTTTTTTAAAAGATTTATTTATTTATTTAAAAGAGTTACACAGAAAGAGGAGAGGCAGAGAGAATGAGAGAGGTCTTCCATCTGATGGTTCACTCCCCAATTGGCCTCAACAGCTGGAGATGCACTGATCCGAAGCCAGGAGCCAGGAGCTTCCTCCAGGTCTCCCACATGGGTGCAGGAGCCCAAGGACTTGGGCCATCTTCTACTGCTTTTCCAGGCCATAGCAGAGAGCTGGATTGGAAGTGGAGTAGCCAGATCTTGAACTGGCGCCCATATGGGATGCTGGCACTTCAGGCCAGGGCGTTAACCTGCTGCGCCACAGTGCTGGCCCCCTAACTATGCCTTTTTATAACAAGAACAGATTCTTATTGTTTTTGTGCCAGCAATCATACTGCCACGAGCAACCAAAAATCCTCTGAAAAGTTTTCACATTTTACAGGAATGAAGTAGGGGAAAAGGTAAACACTTCCATCTGTTTACAATGTTATAGCAAAGCACTGTAAACAATAGAAATCACAGAGAAAAGTCTGCCTGAACCTAGAAGAGAAGAACATTCAACCAGCGCCGCGGCTCAGTAGGCTAATCCTTCACCTAGTGGCGCCGGCACAGCGGATTCTAGTCCCGGTCAGGGTGCCGGATTCTGTTCCGGTTGCCCCTCTTCCAGGCCAGCTCTCTGCTGTGGCCCGGGAGTGCAGTGGAGGATGGCCCAAGTGCTTGGGCCATGTACCCCATGGGAGACCGGGAGAAGCACCTGGCTCCTGCCTTCGGATCAGCGCGGTGCGCCGGCCGCAGGTCGCCGGCCGTGGTGGCCATTGGAGGGTGAACCAATGGCAAAGGAAGACCTTTCTCTCTCTCTCTCTCTCTCACTGTCCACTCTGCCTATAAAAAAAAAAAGAAAGAAAAGAAAAAGAAAAACATTCAAATACAGAACCAACAATATTTTAAATATGACCTAGAAATCCACAAATTTCATTAATTCATCTGGTCTTATGTAAATAATTCTTATGTAATACCCTTTAACAGTTTTATGGATTTTTTTTCCCCTCAAAGTTCTGAAACTTCTGATCTAAAGCAATCACAAATCTGTATTTAAGAACATCTGTTAGAGTCTTCTCTGAATCTGATTCCAAGTGTCCTTAGAGCAGAATACAAAACTGCAGATAATGAAAGATTTTAGTAGTAGTCATAGTTAAACTTACAAAACTCATTAGCTGACAAGGAGAGCCACTTATGTTCATTGCATACAGCAGTTTAGGAAGCACTTGAAGGGGTGTACAAAACTTTTGTCCCTTTACGCCTCTGGGCCTCCTTTACATCAAGATCTCCATAATGAATGATAACACAAAAGGATCATCAGACTTTTATTACAATTTTTGTATAATTTCTAGCATCAATAATATATATTAACATAACTCTTAAGGCAGTAAATGAAACTTTCTGAGCCTCAATTACATCATCTGCAAAATGGGAAAAATAATAGTATTTATTTGTAAGATAGTGTATAACCTGTGGCTAGCATAGCGCCTGGCACGTGATAAGTATAGTAAATGCTGGATGCTAATATCAGAATTGCTATGTTTATTATAATCATCTTTACCACGATGTGTCATCTGTCCTATATATCTGATTATTCCTACTCATTTGTGTTAGTTGTTAGTAGTTGAAGTGGCAAGGCCTTTTTCCCTTATGTTGACTGATATTTCAGATATTTTATCCGGAAATGAGCCAGTTGGACATGGGAACACAGGAACATCCAATTTGGCTGGCCTTTTGTGTTACTGCCTAAAAGAAGAAGTTTTCTATGTCCCTATGTTACGACAACATTAGCATTTGATTTGCATTTGGTTATTTGATTTTGTTCTCTGCTGCTTCCTACATTGAACCTACTTACCACTAAAGCTACATTTTTTGGAAGGTAGAAGATCAAGGGAAGAGAGTTGCCAAATGAATGGGTAGGCCATTTAAAATGCAAATTGGCGTGTCTTTTTTATTGCTCAACCTGAGGATTAGATGATGTCTACATTTAAATCCTTCCTGGTTCAAAGCTGTAAGAAAGTATCCTCCATCTGGCAACATCCACCCACCTACCACGCTGCCAAGATTGGGTTAGGTTTCAGCCAGAGGAGGACTTGCCTACCCTATGTTCCCTAGTGGGCACAGTGTTTTCTCTGATGAGTTCACGGCATTTGCCTTACAAGTGACCAACACAACTTCTGCCACTCATTAGGACTCTATGTCCTGCACATCAAACTCAACTGTGCTACAGCTCTGTCTTTTAGGGTTCGGGTTCAGGTAATTTTATTCACACAGCTGTAGCTCTTCGTTCCTACCTTACAAGTAACTTGGGTCAGGGAGAGTATTTGATGGGGGCACTGAAAGGGAGATTACACAGACAAAGGCAAGGAGCAGGATGAGACAAAGATTGACAATATTGACAGTGTGAGATCAAGGGAAGAGAGAGTTTGGCAGAGCAGGCTTAGATCTTGAACCAACACACCAAGAGTCAGTAGTTTAGCTAGACATGGGTCTCTTAGAACTGCAGAAGTGTTTCTTACCAGTGTAATAGACTTGCATGTATCAGCTTAGACTGGAAAATCCATGCAAGGAATATGTTCTGATGTAGGTAAACAATGATTGGCAGGATGCTTAGGTAGTGTTCTATAAACATGTATTTTTCCAGGTATTACATTTTCTGAACCCCTTACCCACCTCTTCCTCATAACCACTGGCAAAATGAAAATGCATAAATGAAGATCTGTTAATGAAACCTGGTTTGATTCCAGAAGTGTGATGCCATTGGATCCATATCACAGCATTCCTGCCCATCGAGCAACAGAGGATGTGGCGTTTCTAGGCTGTGGTGTAGCATGTGATGTCATTCTGCTATGTGGTATACAGGAAATGGGTTGTGATCTCCTTTCAGGACACATTGTTTTGAATTCATGAGCCACTTACCACAGTCTTCGACCAAGTAGGTGGGACTATAAGCCTTGTCTTGGAGGATGATGTGAGTAGATAGGAAAACTCGCTGGCATTGATTCCAGGTTGGGTATTGCTCCTACATGAATCTCATGAGGTTGAGTCTGACCTCTCCTTGGGAATGCAGGAAGCTAGGTGCTGGCTAATAGTGTTTAAGTCGGTTGGCAGCAGAGTCCCTGAGAAATAACAGGCCCTTTGTTTGCCTGAAATGTCCTTGAAATTCAGTCCTAAAATCCTATTCACCCTTAAAGCAAAGAACTACTACCAACTAGCTCTATGAAAACTCGTCTGACTTCTCCCAATCAGAAGCAATTACTCCTGCTCAGCTGCGGTATTGTTCCAGGATCTCGATACAGTTCATAAGTTTTCTGTATTACCTGATAATTTTTTTTTTTTTTGACAGGCAGAGTGGACAGTGAGAGAGAGAGACAGAGAGAAAGGTCTTCCTTTGCCGTTGGTTCACCCTCCAATGGCCGCCGCGGCCGGCGCGCTGCGGCCGGCGCACCGCGCTGATCCGATGGCAGGAGCCAGGAGCCAGGTGCTTTTCCTGGTCTCCCATGGGGTGCAGGGCCCAAGCACCTGGGCCATCCTCCACTGCACTCCCTGGCCACAGCAGAGGGCTGGCCTGGAAGAGGGGCAACCGGGACAGAATCCGGCGCCCCAACCGGGACTAGAACCCGGTGTGCCGGCGCCGCTAGGCGGAGGATTAGCCTAGTGAGCCGCGGCGCCGGCCTGATAATTTTTTATATATGTTAAAACAATTCTCATAAAATGTAAAATTATGATTCATACAGATATAAAAATGAGGCCGGCGCCGCAGCTCACTAGGCTAATCCTCCATCTCTGGCGCCAGCACACCGGGTTCTAGTCCCAGTCGGGGCTCCGAATTCTGTCCCAGTTGCCCCTCTTCCAGGCCAGCTCTCTGCTGTGGCCAGGGAGTGCAGTGGAGGATGGCCCAAGTGCTTGGGCCCTGCACCCCATGGGAGACCGGGAGAAGCACCTGGCTCCTGGCTTCGGATCAGCGTGGTGCGCCGGCCGCAGCACGCCGGCCGCGGCGGCCATTGGAGGGTGAACCAACGGCAAAAGGAAGACCTTTCTGTCTGTCTCTCTCTCTCTCACTGTCCACTCTGCCTGTCAAAAAAAAAAAAAAAAAAAAAAAAAGAATGTGTGTTGAAGGTTTTATTTAATTCATGTGGGAAATAAATAGATGCTATGATTGATTTCAAGAAAAATGAAAAGTGAACAAATGTGTATGGATGCAGGGCTAGTGCTATGGCATAGTCGGTAGAGCTGCCAGCTGCAATGCCAACATCCCATAGGGGCGCCAAGTCGAGACTGGCTAATGCACCTGGGAAAGCAGTGGAAGTCCCTGGGCTCCTGCACCCACATGGGAGACCTGGAAGAACTGGCTCCTGGCTTTCACCTGGCCCAGTCCTGCTGGTTGCTGCCATCTGGGGAATGAACCAGCAGATGGAAGATTCATTCTCTCTCTTTCTCTCTCTCTCTCTCTCTCCTCCCCCATAACTCTACCTTTCAAGTAAATAAATAAATCTTTAAAAAATGTGTATGGATGCAGGAATGGTGAACTGAATATTCACAGGGAGGCACATAGTTAACTACAATTTGCAGAACTGTGAAACAGTTCGCATAGAACTAGCTATAGGCTAAAATAAGGTAATTTTGGAGCGGTCTCCTCTAAACAATGCATAATTTTGCACTGAAACATAAATTTTTCCTCCAGTCTTCACTCTTTGAAAATATTCTCCAAGAAATACCATGTTGGATCACAAAAAAGGCTGATCTCATCAGATTGCATTTCATCATTTCCATAGGTGCAAAAAGATTGTTAATTTGTCATGCAGGCCTTATTAACTTGACTTTCCTGGAAATTTTCATAAGGAATCTCAGATTTGACTTTTTTTAAAAAGGTTTATTTATTTATTTGAAAGGCAGAATTACAGAGAGACAGAGAGGGAGAGAGAGAAAGAGAGAGGTCTTCTATCCGCTGGTTCACTCCAGATGGCCGCATTGGCTAGAACTGCGCTGATCTGAAGGCAGGAGCCAGGAGCTTCTTCTAGCTCTCCCACAGGGGTACGGGGCTCAAGCACTTGGGCTGTCTTCTACTGCTTTCCCAGGCCTTCATCAGGGAGCTGGATTGGAAGTGAAGCAGCCAGGATTCGAACCAGTGCCCATATGGGATGTCCGCACCGCAGGCAGATGCTTAACCTACTATGTCACAGTGCCGACCCCTCAGAATTGACTTTTAAAATACTTGTTAAGTAATTGGACTATGTATCCATTCCTGGTTCATCTGTTTTCAACCTGACTGGATTTTTAAATTTTGAGATGTACATGGTGTACCTTCAATTCACTCTGTGCAATAGACAAGGACTCAGTAAGACAAGCTCCTGAGAGAAACTGATGTGTTTTCTGTTCTTTCTAAAGATGCCTGTGCATATCCATTTCCCTGTGGCTGAAACCCTTATAAAGGGAGAAGAACTTATTCCCGTTCATTTCTAGGATGGGGGCAAAGATTTGGTAACAGAGAGGAATGATTAGGACACACTGACATACGGTGAACGTTTAGATGGTATTTCGCTCTGAAGAAGGGATGATTTGGGCCTGAGAATAAGTTTCTAAGAAGGCAAGTCTAGGGTTAGGGCTCTTTCTCCCAGGAATGTCAATCCTGGACCTGACTCCTGAGTCTTGTAATCTGCCCTTTTCATATTTTGCAAGAAATGCCACCAGTACACTAGAGAGCCTGGGCTCTCAGGCCAGTGCTAAGCAGTGGTGTGGAGAAATTCTACAGTGAAGGCTTTGGTGGCCGGAGGAAGTGGAGGAGTCCATTTTTCCAGATCTGGGGCCTGCCTTGGCTGCCGTAGTTAAGTTCACAGCTATGGCTGCAGTCTTTGTGATGTGGTGCTGACTTGTTGATTCAGGACTTCCTTAATCTCACTAGTAAAACTCTTCCCTTCAAGACCTTCCACCCCTTGTCTGTGAAAAGCATCGGAATTTTTTTTTGCAATCACATTCTTTTGATTTCTAAACCCAATTTCCATTTTTCATTTGTAGAACCTGTTCTCCCTGTTTCATTCCTTTAGTTGCACCATGTTGCTGTAAGAATGTATTCCCAACTGGGGAATTCAGACATGCCTGTTCTCTACAAGTGAAATTGCTGTGTCTGAGAAATTAGGAGGAATATTCCTCTTGGCCATTCATACGTGCTGAGGAAGGCATTTGATCAGAATCTAAGGCACAGTACTAGATTCTGTACCCATGAGGGCAAGTTAGATGCTAACTAGAGTTAATATGCACAGATGACCATGCTGCTTCGTAGCACAGTCTACAAAGGTTTATATTTAAAAGGTACATTTCTGGGGCAGCTTGTGGCACAGGGAGCCGAGCTGCCACCTGCAATGCCAGCGTCCCATATTGGAGCACTGGTTTGAGTCTTGGCTGCTCTGCCTCAGTCCCTCCCTGCTATGTGCCTGAAAAAGCAACAGAAGATGGCCCAAGTACTTAGGGCCCTGCCTCCCACGTGGGAGACCCAGATGGAGCTCCTGGCTCCTGGTTTCAGACTGTACCTGGCCCCAGCTGTCATGGCCATTTAGGGCGTGAAACACAGATGGAAGATTCTCTCTCTCTCTCTCCCTCTCCTTTGTATGTCACTCCCTTCAAATAAATTTTAGAAATTTTTAAAAAGTCATAGAATTTCATATGCATTTTATAAAATAAAATAGGATAAAATGTAAATTTCTGCCATCTCATTTCTAGAATGAACAAACTAAGAACTACTAGAAGGAAACTGAAAGTTGATAAAGAGCTTTTCAATTTTATGAAACAAAAAAAAAATGTAGATTCATGGGGGAATTAGAAAAGTACTTTAGAGAGATTCTGGATACCTGTCAGCCAGTTTCTCCCCGTGGTTGCATTTGACATAGCTATAGCTCAGTATCAGATCACAGCTGGCATTGCACAACACGCATGTGCAGTTCTGTGCATGCCATTTTATCATGTGGTGCTTCGGGTAAACACTACCACAGTGATGATACAGGACTGGCATCTGGTGCTATAATATGGTGGGTTAAGCTGCTGCCTCTGATGGAAGCATCCCTTACCAGAGTGCCAGTTTGGGTCCCAGCTGCTACACTTCCAATCCAGTTTCCTGCTAGTGCACATCGGAAGGCAGTGGAGGATGGCTCAAGTGCTTGGGCCCCTGCTGCCCATATGAGAGACCGGAATGGAGTTCCTGTCTCCTGGCTTTGGCCTGGCCCAGACCTGGTTGTTGTGGCCAATGGGGAGTGAACCGTCAGATGGAGGACCTCTTTCTCTCTCTCTCTACCCGTTCTGTCACTTTGCCTTTCAAATAATTAAGTAAATCTTAAAGATATGGAACTGTTCCATCACCACCACGCTCTCCTTTGAGTTACCTCTGTAAAGGAAAACCTGCACCCCTCCCCACTACCATCATCCCTTCCTGTCTATCAGTGCCTATTTCCATTCTATAATTTTGTCACTTCCATAATGTTGTATAATGAAATGATACAGTACGCAGCCTTTTGAGATTGATTTGCTTCACCCAGTTTAATGCCATCGAGGACCATTCAACTTGTTTTGTGTGTCCGCGAGTCATTGCTTTTTAACTGGTGAGCTGTTTGAACGGTATATGTATGGTATGAATGTACCACAGTGAGTTTATTCGCCTTTTGGAGAGCACTGTGGTTATTTCCAGCTTTTTTGATAATAGAAGTAATACTACTATAGGCGTTTGTGTATAGGCTCTTGTATGGATAGAAATTTTCACTTACATGGGACAAATGGACAGGAGTACAATAAAAATGTATTGTACATGTATTTGAGGTTTTTAGGGAAGTCATGTATTTCAGTATGTTTTTTATTTTATTTTTATTTTTATTTTTTATTTTTTTGTATTTGAAAGTCAAAGCTTGGGGCTGGTATTGTGATGCAGTGGGTTAATGCCCTGGCCTGAAGCACAACTGGGTTGGTCTCTTCTCCCTTGCCCTTTGAGGGAGGATTGTAAATTCTTTGAGATTGGGTCTGTGCCTGTGTAGATATATCCTCAGTGCATAGCACTGTGCCTGGCACATAACTGGTGCTCAACAAATATTTAGTAAGTGATCAACTGAATGAGTTACATACTAAAACAATCAAAAGTTGTCCCCAGCTTATGTGATTAGGCTACCTGAAGCTATGTCACTTTTCTCATTCCTGTATGTTCCTTTCTATTTTTCCTCTAACAAAGTGACTTTGGGAAATCACAGTAATTTAATCATTCATAAGGACTGCCTGCTTTCAGATTGTCCTCATATGTACCTGGTGCCACCACTGGTAACCTAGAGGTAGACAACTGAGAGTAAGACTGCCTGGTGGTTGGCTGATGTGTACAGTCCATTCTTCAGGTCATTATTAACTATCAATCCAGTCTTCAGTAGACTGAGGTCCCTCCTTTTGACTACTTAGGCTGGGACTTTCTTTGCCAAGCATTTTCCAGAGTTTTGATTTTATTATTATTTTTAAATTTATTTGACAGAGTTATAGACAGTGAGAGAGAGAGAGAGACAGAGAGAAAGGTCTTCCTTCCGTTGGTTCACCCCCCAAATGGCCGCCACGGCTGGTGTGGTGTCAGTCTGAAGCCAGGAGCCAGGTGCTTCTTCCTGGTCTCACATGCTAGTGCAGGGACCCAAGCACTTGGGCCATCCTCCACTGCCCTCCCGGGCCACAGCAGAGAGCTGGACTGAAGAGGAACAATCGGGACTAGAACCTGGTGCCCATATGGGATGCCGGCGCCGCCAGGTGGACGATTAACCTAGTGAGCCACGGCGCCGGCCCAGAGTTTTGATTTTATTGAGAAAAAAAATATCTTTTTGGATACATGATCATCTTGCTTATCTATCTTTTGACTAAGTTGGTGGGAGGAATTTAATCATAATTATTTTTAGTGAGATTTCAGCATCTGATGCATTTAGAATAATAATAGCTTCTTTCATTTTTTAAAAAAATATTTATTTATTTATTTGAAACTCAGAATTACACAGAGAGAGAAGGAGAGGCAGAGAGAGAGGGAGGGAGGGAGGGAGGGAGGGAGAGAGGTTTTCCATCTACTGGTTCACTCCCCAACTGGTCGCAACGGCGGAGCTGCGCTGATCTGAAGCCAGGAGCCAGAAACTTCGTCCAGGTCTCCCACGCAGGTACAGGGGCCCAAGGACTTGGGCCATCCTCTACTGCTTTCCCAGGCCATAGCAGAGAGCTGGATCGGAAGTGGAGCAGCCGGGACACGAACCAGCACCCATATGGGATGCCGGCATTGCAGGCACAGCACCGGCCCCAGCTTCTTTCATTTTTATAACACTCACTCAACCCATTCATATATCCTCGTCAACTTCAAATTATACATGTATCATAATGCTAGTAACAACTCAGTAAATCGTGTATACACACAGAGAAACAGATAGCCCCTGCCCCATAAACATACACACACAAACACATGATGTTAAGGATTTTGCAGGCCAAAACTATCCAATCATACTCATTTTTAAAAACTTGATCTTAGGGCCCCTACATTTTGTTCCCATTTATTACAGCCATTGTTTTCTCTCAGTTGTATTCACTCTATGATCCTATTGCTGTAGATAAACTCATGCACAAGTAGTAATTGCTCTGCTTACCAAGTGTACTTCATAAAATGCAGCGTCATGCTTTTTTATAGACATTTTTAAAATTCTTACAGCCCACCTTGCAAGGTAGGTGTTACCCGTGTTTTGTAGATCAGGGAACTGAGGCTCGGAGCAGTAGTATCTGAGCCAGATTAGCTCTGGCTCCAAACAAGGCCATGTTCTTTTTGCTGTGCCACTCTGTCTCTCATAAAAATGCCCAAGACAAACTTGAATCTTGAGAGGATTGAATAATCACAACTTCCTCTAATATCCCAACCCCTATCCCCTCCACCGAGGCTTTGGGTCTTTATTCTATCACACATACATACACAAGATGCTGCTATTCTATACTTCTTAAGACAGAAGGCAGGAGATATGTTCAAAGACTGTGTCTAGGTGTAGAGAAATCTTGGGGTTCTGTGGCCTAGAAGTTTGTTCTCATAGCATGTGCTCTCAGACTTTCTCACACATTCAAGTCTTTTTGTCTCTCTTAAAGAACCAGGGAGGACACTCGCTGCCGAATCTAAATTTAGGGGCGGCAACAGCTAACTGGCTACCCAAAAAGTCCTATGGGTAGTGCACGACATGTCAGCCAAAGGAACTGATATTTTATGGGTTAAAAAGAGTGTTCATTGGCCTGCGCTGCAGCTCACTAGGCTAATCCTCCAGCTGCGGCGCTGGAACCCCGGGTTCTAGTCCCGGTTGGGGCAGCAGATTCTGTCCCGGTTGCTCCTTTTCCTGTCCAGTTCTCTGCTGTGGCCCAGGAGTGCAGTGGAGGATGGCCCAGGTCCTTGTGCCCTGCACCCACATGGGAGACCAGGAGGAAGCACCTGGCTCCTGGCTTCAGATCGGCGCAACGCACTGGCCGCAACACGTCAGCCGTGGCAGCCACTTGGGGGATAAACCAACGGAAAAAGGAAGACCTTTCTCTCTCTCTCTCTCTCTCTTTCTCTCTCTCTCTCTCATTGTCTAACCCTGCCTGTCCAAAAAAAAAAAAAAAAAAGTGTTCATTATCTGTCAGCTCTTAAAGTGTCTCACATTCTTAAGCATTTGTGGCAAACAATAGATGTACACCTGTAAGAAGTGAGGATCTTTCCCTTTAATAGTTCCTCCTTTCCCTCTTTATTTTCTTCCAACACTGCCCACATCCTGTGGGGTTTGATAAGGTGGTGTGTGAAGGGGCCCAGATGACCAGAGGAAGGTGAGTTAAGTGTGGAGAGTTTGCGGAGGTGAGTGACAGGAGGACCAAGCAGCAGGAAACAAAGAGCTCAGCCCACCCCCTGTAGAAGCAAATGTGGAAAACTTCCTGTGTTGGCTGGAGTGCCCCAGCTGCCATCTTGGCCCCTAAACAGGGACACACTCAGGAATTCAAAAGTAACTGGGACAAGGCAAAGCCTGTTTCAGGACTGGCCCTTTTCCCAGCTCTTTGTTGAACAACAAACAAATTATCACTAGGGTGTTTTTCTTTTCTTTCATTTTTTTTGAGAGGCAGAGAAAGAGAGAGAGTGAGTGTGTGTGTGTGAGTGTGTGCTCCCATCCTCTGGTTTACTCCCCAAACACAACAGCCAAGATTGGACCAGACTGAAGCCAGGAACCAAGAAGTCAATCCAAGGCTCCCAGGTAAGTGGCAGAGGCCCAATTACATCACCGCCTCCTCCTAGGTTTGCATTAGCAGGAAGCTCGAGTCAGAAGCCAGAGCTGAGTATTGAACCCTGGTACTCCAGTGTGGGACACGGGCTAAGTGCCTCTCTTAGGGCAAATTCTTAATGCCTCTCTGAGAGTTCCAGCACCAGACAAGCATGGTCCGCTGGGAGGCACAACACTGCTTTTCTAGATGGGCAAGAAAAACAAGCAGTACTGAGCTTTATTCCTTGGCTTCCCTCTTTCTGAAATGGAAAGATGCGACTGAAGTCTAGAGAACTCAGAGGCTCTGGAGATGGTCTCTTCCATCCCCGCCGTGATGTCCTCTGGTGCAGCATCAAAACCCAGCAGCTTCCATGGCTCATTTGTATCCCAACTCATCCCTTCCCCCTTGTTCTTTAGAAACCAGTAGTCTCTGGTTAATGTTCTGCTGGTCCCTCGTCCATTCAGGGACATCAGCTGTCTTCAGGGATTTCCCAGGCAAACCAGGACATCCAGACACTCTGCCCAGATAATAATACCCAACTTAATTGACTCATAAAAATGAAGTGGACTACACGTAGGCACAGTGGTGTTGTAATTAAGGATTTGATTAAGTGAACTCCTGTTAGGCACACTCTTTCTCTGGTGTTTGGACTCTCTTCCCCTAAATAACCTGCTGTCTCTGCCTGCCTTCCATCTGTCTTTCCTCCCTGCTCCTCTCCTTGTGTCCTGAGCTTGTTGCCCTCTCTGTGTCTGCCACTAGCCCCCCGCAGGTGACTGCCTGGCATTAACAGGGCTGGGGCCTGGCAATCCCATCATTCTGGGTCCTCACCTGCTTGGCGGAGTTGTTGCTCCTTCTCCGTGACCTTGTCGTTAGGCCTGGACACTCCTAGGAGTCAGGGGCAGGGTGGAGTCAGGACTGAAACCCATTTGCACAGACACACTTCTATTTTAAGTTCTATTAACAACTTTATTTTTCACACAAAGACTTCCCTTTCCGGCCCTCTGTAGTTCACCCTTGGATCATCACAAAGGATCTCACAATATCTTCTTTATAGGAGGAAACATACCTGAGATCTTCACCCTAGAGGCAGTCACTTTTATGAGCCATAAGTCCCTTCCTTCTCTGTAGCCCTTCACCGCAGTCTGGCCACCTGGGTGTAGAAGGGAGAGCAGGGGCGACAGCTAGTTAGTGCCAGGAGTTGGAAGGACTGTGTCTGTCAAGGGGGCGTGGGAGGGTCCTGGCTGCCTCCAAACCCAGTCTGGGAGCCAGAGGCTGGGAGGTGGGTTTGGGTCAAACACGAGTATTGTCCCTCCCCGAGACCCCTCCTGCGCTGGTAGGGGGCGCCCGCCGCCCAGGGGTCCGCTCCAGGCGCCAGCCTGCCCCAGGTTCCCTGTCTCCTCCGGGTTGAGGCGGTGCTGCAGGGACAGCGGCGGGCAGGGGGCGTCGCAGAGCCGATTACGTCTGGGATCACTGCTCTCGGTTCCCCGGCGGCGGGCAACAAGCGGAGCCCCGGAAACTGCGAGCTGTCAGGGGCTGGCGCGGAGGTCAAGCGCGAGAAGGCCCAGGTGCCGGCGAGCCCCGCCGGGGATGGCCAGCCGCTTTGCGCCCGGCCCGACCCGGAGGGCGGTCAGGTGCAAGGGGGCGGGGGCTCCTGTCGTCCGGCCGCGGGACCGGGGCGGGCCGGCCGGCGGGGCATTTAAACCCCGCTGACAGCCGGCCTGGGACTCGCACCCGGCTTGCGCCCTCCTCCGTCGACTGAGCTTCGGATACCGGCCGAGCAAGATGCGGTCCTCCCTGGCTCCGGGAGTCTGGTTCCTCCGTGCCTTCTCCAGGGACAGCTGGTGAGCAGGGCTGGGAGGGGGTACGCTGTGCTGGAACCGTCCCTCGCCCCGGGCCGCGTCGGGGAGCCGGAGCCGGTCAGCCGGGGCGTCCGGCAGGGTTTGGCCGCGGGTTCCGTCGGTGGCGCGCGCCTGCGTCCCCGGCTTCTCGGGCGGCGAGACGCCGGCGAAGAGCAGGCTGCCTGCGAATCTCGCCGCGTGCGGCGTACGGTCCTCACTGCCACAGACACACACCGGGTACCTGCAGGGCGCCCCACTTGCCTCTCACTGGGCACCGAGGGACTGGCACTTGCTGGCTGGGGAACGGAGTCCCGGGGGAGGTGGAGGGAAAAGGTGGCCACTGGAGACGCCGAGTGTCCTTTTGGCCTCTTTTAGCCCTTGGGTGACACAGAAGCCAGAACTCAGTGGCTCTGGGAGCCTGCCCTGAGGGGTCCCAGCCCCAGACGTACCTGGAAGCCAGGCAGGTGGCTGGCAGTTGGGTGGTCACACGGCTTCCACTACAGGGCCGCGGAGGCCACGTGTCTGGCTGGGCGGTGGGTGGAGGAGGCTCAGCGACTCTTCATCAGGCACCTTCAAAGCCTGGAGCAGTTTGCCTGGTCTGCCCAGCGATTTTTAGTATTGCGTTAGTGGCCGTCACATAGACGTTACAGAATTTAACAAAAATAGCCGGATTCCTGGCCTGTCTTGAAAAGCAGATAGATGATAGTGCAGTAGGCGGCTGGATTCCCAAGTTAAAGTCATAAGACTTGGAGATTCCCCTTTAGACACAGCAGACACTTTTTAAAGGTGACCGACTTGTCCTGGTTTTAAAAACAAAGATTCCTGTCCCCCCTCCCCAAATGCCAGTCCCTGGCAAAGCAGGACAGTTGGTCGCCCTAGGCACGTTCCCTTTGGGGTTGGACCGCGTGGCTTCCAAGCTTCTTTCAGAGAGCTGACTTGCTCCTCTTTGAGTTTGGGAATGAAAAAAAAATAAAGCCATTTTTCAGGAAGAACTAAAATGTTAACTCCCATGAGGATACGGAAGGGAACATGTGTGAAAGATTTTATTTTACTCCTAGTGGGGGAGCCGGAGATGTTATAGTTGTCTCCAAGGAGGATCTAGGGAGGGAGAATAGGGCGTTTGGGTTCCTATGGGAATTTCATTCGGGAAGGCGGGAAGAGTTCAGGTGGTGGTTGGTGGTGATGATGGCACAGCAGTGAGCATGCCCTCAGTGCCGCTGGGGTGCACATGGAGAAATGGTTAGAATGATACATTTTATGTTATGTCTATTTTACCACAATTAAGAATAACAGAGTCCAAAGAACACTGAGGCCAAACTGGCTTTTCCTGGGGTTGGGAGGGAAGATTAAGGAAACTGTAGTCCACAGACATGTTTCACGTGACTTGCCACTTGCCTATGCCTTGTTTTACCTATTGTAAACTAGCTCTAGGTCAATGAAAATCCAGAATCAGATAAAGGAAAGGCTGGAACCAGATAACCTAGAGGGCAATTCTCTAGATAATGCATCCTTTTCTGTCAACAGACTTTTTATTTCCAGTCTCCCCTGTTTTGATAAAGACTAATCTCCAAGAAAGATTATAAAGCTGGTCTGGTAAGATGTTATCTCATTATTTATATAAGGACAGCAAGAGTGTTAATTTATCAGATAGGTCTTATTAGGTTTGCTCGGCAGGAAGTGTTCATTCGGAATCCCGGATTGGACTTAGAATCTGTTTAGTATTTCTTGTCTTGAGATTAGGAAGCCAACCCAAGAAATTGGCTCCATAAGGTTTTACCTGCTGTACCTACAGGTGAGGACAAATTGTTTTCTTAAGGTCCTCCAAAGACCCTAGGATTCCTGGTATTTATAAGGCTGGGAACCCAGTAAGTCAGCTTTCTTGGGAGGATTTTACTAGTATTTTCTCCATACAGTGAACCTTAGTTCCTTAAGGCTGGTTGGCTACATCTGAGTAGGTAGGCAACCTTGTCAAATACAGCTTTTTAGGCAAGGCCTTGATTGCATAATCCATTTTTCTAATTATGCTCTCATAAAAAGGACAGGTTCTTGTTGAACTCATACAAACAGCCATATCCCTGTGACAAACAAGGAGACTCAATAAGTGTTCATGAATTCTAAGGAGACAAGGAGAGAGAATTAGATATTCATAAATGTCTCATTTCAGCTTACAAAAGTCAGATCTACTGCAGTGTTCAAGTGGCAGTAGCCTAGGAAGAAAAACATCTTCATGACACACCTATCCAGAAAATAGAACACTATAACAGTATTCCAAATATAAATGACAGCAATCATCCTTCATCTGTTCATTGAGTTCAAATGGTTTAAGGAAAAATGGAAATAAGAGATAAATTCATTTTGGTCTGAAAAAATTAGAAATCCATGCATTATGTTTTCCGTAATATTCATTTTCCATGAACTTTTTGAGAACACTTCATCTTTTCCATTGACTCTTGGGCTAGGCATCTCATAAACCCATGGGTCTGTTGAATAAAGGGTTAGGGAACTCCTGACTCAGTCCAGTAGGGTGTATTATTTTTGAATTCTAAGTGCTGTCATCAGAAGCTCTGTGCAGTGCTTTCTGAGACAGTTCTTGGTTGTTAAAGATAAAAATTCTAATCTGTGGCTGATTACAGAGCCTTTAGGAAGCATCCGAGTAAAACAGAAACTACCTGTAGGTGACAAAGAGTAAAAAGCCCTGGCTAACTTACTACTGATAATTTTCAAAAGTGGACAATCTAGTGAGAGTTCAGGACAAAAAGAAATAATGCAACTGACAAGGACATTTGATTGCTCCTGTGTCTATAAAAGAAAAATAAACTACTCCAAACAACAAAGACAAGATGGTGTCTATAAACATAATCAGGGTGATTCCAAAGACAGCAAATGTTACATCAGTTTATAAAAACGAATGTATGTAATTCTTTCAGATGTAGCATATAAAAAATCCTGGGATTTACATAACATCCCAGGAATGTCAACTAAAGAGATTCAGTAAGTCTGGGGTTAGTCTTAGGCATTTATATTTTAATAAAACTCTCCAGGAAAGTCTGATGCACACATTCCAGTTGAAAACTATTGGCCTGGAAGATGCTTCACGCTGAACAAGTGAAGTTGCAGCCCTGACAACATTTCAAATCATGACTGAAATCATGGCTAATATCGAATACTGCTGTCATTGGTCAAAGCGCTGGCAGGAGGCTGAGCAGCAGCATTTCATGGTCACTGAGAAATCTGGAACTTCTCATACAGCGTATCATTTGTGGAATATTGGTGTCGATAATAAAGCCTTTTGTGTATAAATTTAACTTAGGGAAGGCTGAGTATCTTTTCTGAGAGGACAGTTATTCCCACCCATGAGATACTAAATAAGCCTAATTAAATATATATGTTTGTTTAAGGTTTATTTATTTACTTGAAAGGCAGAGTTAGAGAGAGCGAGAGCTTCCATTTGCTGGTTCATTCCCCAACTGGCCGCAAAGGCTGGGGCTGGTTCACTTCAAAGCCAGGAACCCAGAACTCCATGTGATCTCCTTTGTAGATTCAGAGACCCAAGGACTTGGGCCTTCTTCTGCTGCTTTCCCAGGCACATTAGCAGAGAGCTGGATCAGAGGTGGAGCAGCAGGGACATGAACCAGCATCCGTATGGAATGCTGGTATTGCAGGTGGCAGCTTTACCTGCTGTACCACAATGTTGGCCCCAAGCCTATTTATTTATGGCACCTTCCTTTTTAGAGGTGAAAGAACACATCTTTGCAATTTCCCAGGAGCCTTCATTTTGAAAATAATATGAATAAACTCATCAAAACTGAACCAGCTTTGGCAAAATTCTAACATACTTAATGGCTTTGCAGACTCCATAAGCCCAAGTAAATCAAATTCCCTCTCCACAAACCTATCTCTTATTCTGGAACAACCAGTCATGTTACTTGGGAGTAAAACTGCTCTTTTTCCTCCTTAATCAATGAAAACAAGTCTTGTTACCGTGAGTGCACAGCTGTACATCTCTATATCTCTGCCACTATCATATAGGTTTGGATTCCCATCCAGCACCACAGGGGACGTAGTTCTACTGTAGGCAGGCTATGGGGCCGGAGAGGGGCCTGCGAAGACAGTTGCAACATGGGCCTGCCGCCTCGGAACCAAGGCTCAGACCAGACAGAGCATGTGTATGCCAAGTGGACATTTTGAGAAGGCGCTGCTCTAGGTGCGGAGTGACAGACGTTGATGTTTCTCATGTACCACGCACTCTGCGGCCACTCGAGGTCGTTTTGAAGAGTCCCCTTTTCAAGCATGTCTAACACTTAAGGTGTTAAAGCTTCCCCGTGTAAACTGCTCGGCATCCAGGAAGCCTGCGATGAATGGTGGCTTGTACTGTTGTTATTGCAGATGACGTTATTATCATCACAGATAAGAAGTTAACCCAATCACTCCTCCTATACTAAATGAAAGACTGGCCCTGGGTAGAGGCAAACAGGGTCAAGTCATAGAGTCTGAAATGGCATCAGAAATGAACCAAATGCTTTCACGCATAGCCATGGAGCAGGGCAGGGAATGAAGCAAATGGAGTAGGAAGCTGGAGGGGTAGTAGTGATAACCTACTCTCTAAGATTGCTGTGAGGTACTGCGTGCAAAGTACTCATACTAAGTTCTGAGTACACACTACTTGCTGGCCATTCATTTTTCCTCCTGCTTTGTGCCGGGTATTATTAACTTGTAATTCCTGCAGAAATGTGAAGCCAGTGGCACATATCCTCCCTGTAGAGCTCCATGGGCAAGGTGAGGGTGCAGAGAGGTGAAGCAGCCGGGCCAGCACAGCACATCCCTGGTCAGTGACCGAGCTGGAGCTTGACCCAGCTTTGTGGGACTCCTACGCTCCTGGGCTCTCTGCTGTCCTCCTGCTGATAGTGTCACCTGGCCCTTCCGCCTTAGACAAATCACTTGAAATGACAAAGACTCCATTTGCTTAGCTGTAAGGTAGAAATTTCAGTGTGCCTACGTTACAAAGGTTTGGTGGGATTCAATGAGACACTGTTAAGCTCTTAGCCCAGAGCCTGGCATGTCTGGTTCTTTCGAGGTGCTTCTCAGTATCTGTGCAGGGAGGGATACGTCCTCTGTGTGGGGAGCAGGTAGGCTCTACCTGGGCGGATCTGGAGGGATTCTGAGCTGAGGCCACAGAGCCAGTGAGGACTGGAGGTGCACATATGGCCTGTCCCCAGACAGCTGGTAGGAATGTTGGGGGCCGAGGGCACAGTCTCGGGAGATGGGGCAGGTGGCACCTGGTGTGCAGAGGCAGCTGCCTCCAGCAACATCAGGGACATCCTCTTCCTGCCCAGGAAGATGTTAGTGTTCATCTTCCTCCTGCCAGATCCTCTCTGCCAGGGTGGGGGCGGAGAGCTTGCTCAGGGCATTTCAGAGCCCCTGAGCATCCCGGGGTTCCCGGGCCCAGGGCCTGGCTGGCTCCCTGCCTCTGTGCCAGCGTCAGCGTGGGCATGTCTGGGGGCAGCTGGCAGCATGGGCATCTTTCCAGAGACATGACTGTGGCTGGTGCTTACAGGGCAGGGCCCATTTCCTGGGGCCCTGGGAGGGGGCGCAGCTCCGGAGGTGGGGAAGAGAAGCCTGTGGGAGGAGGGACCAGGTGAGGCAGCACTGGCTGAGCAGGAATAGGTGGGGGGCGAAGCGGGCTGGCAGGAGGAGCAGGCACAGTGAACTCCCACACTGCTGCTGTTTTCCCCACACCCTGATCTTCCCACCGCAGCCGGAAAGGGCCACGGCGGTGCTGGTGGCGGCCACGCGGGCCAGGCCTTCCACCGCCAGATCCTGGCACCATGGGAAGACGTGGGAGAAAGACAAGGGGCCGCGCACCAACAGAGAACCTGCTGCGTGCCGGATCCCGTCACACCCCTTTCTGTTTTCCTTTCATCCTTACAACAATCTTGTGCAGTAGGAGTTTATTATCTTATTTAAAAGAAGATCAAACAGGAGGCTGAAAGAGGTTCAACAGCTCGTCCAAGGACACAGGAAGGAGCAGACATGAAGACACCTCCTTAGCTTAAGTCTGATGTCTTTTTCCCTATTCTGCCAATGTCCTGGGTCACACTGGAGGCCCCTCGTGCCGCCCAGATTCCTTTCTCTTGTCTTCTGCCCTGATTACTGTGAGGAGCTGCTTGGTCAGGGCAGCAACAAGAGCTGCTTATGGGTGCGCTGTGATGGGAAGACCTGCTCTTGCAAAGGGAGGAGGGAGCCTGGGGACCGGGAGGCTCTGCCCACCCTGCCTGCTGCCAGCCCCAGGCTGCTCATGTGGCCCTGCCTGTCCATCCCCCAGCCCTCGTGACTGCCTCTGCCCCAGCTGTCACAGCGCTTCCTCTTCTTCCCTTGTTTCCTCTTTCCCCCCCTTACAGAGCAGACCTCACTGGCTGTGGGTGGGGCTGTCTGACTCACCCACAGACTGGTCTGGAAGACAGAAATGATTTCTTCTGTCCAAGCTGCACCAACCAAGAGCTGAGGTTGGAGCTGAGCGGTCTCCAAATAACAACAGCATGAAGACAGACACCAGGGGTGGGGTCCCCAAAGCCCAGGGGCCCCTACCTGGTCGCTGCGAAGGTGGCTGTGTGTGCGTGTGTGACTGGGCTAGGTGACTGTATTACAGCTCTCCAATCGGCCTCTGGCTCATGGCTCATCCCCAGGGCCCTTGGTGCTCTGGAGGAGTGGGAGAGGACATGATGTGGGGGGAGGGAAGCTCCTGTCCCCTCCCCAGGAAGGACACAGCTCTGCCATCAGCAACACGCTCCCATGTGTACCCTTCCCACAGCCTGCATGCGCGTCGGCCACTACTTCCCAGGCTCACAACCCTCACCCTCTTCCACTGTTGCTGCAATTGCCTGCACAAAGCAGCCGCGGCTTCTCTTTATCCGAGCTTCCAGGTCCCTACTCAGCTTTCTTCCCAGAGCAAAGCAATCTGTCCTGTATCTTCCTCTCTCCTAAAAAACATCACCATTCAAGTCATGAATTTCAGAGCCCTGGGTTGTCCTGGGTCCCTGGGACTGCTAGCCAATGGCTCCCTTTCCTGTGAAGGATCTTGGCAGCCAAGCCCTGGGTCTATTTGCTTCCTCTAAGCAAGCACCCAGGCCGCAGCCCGAGAAAGAGGACAAAAAACAAGGGACTCCTTGGGCTGACTCCCCGTCCCAGGTGAGCTTTGGCCCTCAGTCCTCAGGGGCCTCCTGACCTGGCCTGCCCCTGTCCCATCTCACAGGCTGCAGGCCTGGCTCAGGACAATTGTCCTATGGTATCTACTCTGGGCTGGCCTTTCTCCACCGGGATATCTCAGGGTGGTGGTGGAGGACTCGGCAGGGGGTGGAGGTGGTGTCACTGTCAAAATTGGCCCTGACCTGCCCAACCCTCTATCCTTTTTAGATCTCACCCTAGAACAGGCACATCCAAGAACAGGCCACTTAGTCCATTTCCTCAGAGCCAGGGCCAAGGTCACCTCCAGCCACAGCCCGCCCAGCCTCCTGAGCAGCCCTCGACATCTCCTAGCAGGGATGACTGGGCAGGCACCAAGGAGACAGAGAGTCCTTGACCAACTCTTAGGTTGGGAGCGCTCTGCTGTGCTTGTTCTTGTTTTTCTGTTGTGTTCATGATGGAGGTGCAATGTTCTTTGGGGGCCTTGTTTGTTTGTTTTTGATCCGTCCTTACTTTGGGACATACTGTTCCTTGCTCCTATCCCACAAGCTTTCTTAGTGCAAAGTCTTAACAAGATCTATAAAGCTATTATCACTTGCCTTCAGAGGAATAAGGGGACTGTATTAGCTGAGAGATAGCTAGTTCCTCTCTCTATCTGACTTGGTTACTCAGTAACCAGCATCCGGTGGGAGGAGGTGGGACTCCAGGAGCTGGCACCTCTTGCTAACCAAGACTTAGAGGGTCATGGGGCAGCCAGCCCCGCCTGGAACAGCCTGGGGGCCTTGTCCCTTCACCCTCCTGGCCCAGCCTGGCCCAGCCTTGAGCTGCCATCCCTTACCCCGGGGCTAGGTAAGACCCAGCTGTGCATATTTTGCCCTCTGCTCCCCTTCTGGGGCCTCTCGATTCACGCAGGAAGGACTTGTAGGAAGAGAAGTGAAACCCGCGAGCGCACAAGGCTGCATGTCAGCTGTCTTTCTGTGAGTTAGCCTGGGGTTGGCAGCCTCGGCCTCAGCCTAGCCCAGCTGAGTCCTGACCCGTGTCTCCCCGCCCCTTTGAGCTGTGGCCTCTTGGCTTTGCCTCAGCACACCTCACAAATGGGAATGGAAGAAGCACCGTTCTGAGAGGAGGCCGTGCCTGCGACTTTCAGCTCATCCCTCCACTCTCCGGAGTCTAGGCAGGAAGTCCTGGGAGAGGCCAAGGCCAGGCCTAGCACCACACAGCGCAGCTGAGTATCTCTGACCCCCAGGAATCCTGACTCTCCTCCTGTCTTGGGTGTCCGGTTCCCCGCAGGGGTCAGATGCCAGTGTAGCTCCTGCTGGCCTCCTGTCTGACCCTGAGAAGCAGTGGGATGGCCCCAGCAGGTTCCCCCATAGGTACTCGACCCACCCCAGGCAAGCTCTGCAGGGGTCATGTACAGCTTCAGCGGATCTCTGTGTTCCTGCAAATCCAGGTTGGCATCCTGGGCAGACACAGCCCCCAAATCTCTGCCTTCCAGGGATTCCAAGACCTTGAACCCCCACTCCTCAGAGGAGTTTGGTGCCAGCCCCCAGCCTCACTCAGCTCTCACAGCAGAGCAGCCTGGGCTGCCTCAGCCCTTCTAGCTCCTCTTCCTCATCTGAAACAAGACCAGCTGCCATTTTTAAGTGCCTCCTGGGGGCCTTGTGATGGTCACCACCTTGCTAACCTGTCATTCATCCTGCAAGAAAGGCTATAAATACCCTGCTTTTCCAGTGAGCAAACAGGCTTAGGCTTCTGCCTGTCTCCCAAGCCCTTGCTCTTTTGTCTTAGAGTCAGCAGGTCCTTGGCAGGCATCTGCTTGGGGCCCTGTGTTGCTGCCATGTGCCTGGGAGTGGCCAGCAGGATGAAGAAGGCACAGGGAACAAGCCCTGCCCTGCAAGGAGGAAGCCTGTCTGGGGCTCCCCTCCAGAGTCAACAGGGTACAGGCCTGGGTCTTCACTTGCCTTAGCCTCATTGCTGTCCAGAGCATCCTAGACCTAGGAAGTCCCTTCCCTTGCAGTGGCTTCCCAGTACCCTCAAAAGATGGCCTGAATTCCACAGCCTGGACCCCAGGACCCTGCCTCCTCTCCAGCCACCTGTCCTCCTGTGCTTGGCTCAGTCCCACCTCCCAGATGTCCTGACTGATGCAGAGTTCCCCAAATAGGTAGTGTTATTTCACGCCTCTGTGCTTTTGCACACACTGCTTCCTCTCCCCGGCACGTCCCTCCTGCCTAAGCCCCGCTGGCCTGGCCACCTCCTCCTTGTTTTGGAAAGTGCAACTGAAGCCTCACCTCCGGGAACCCTTTCCTGACACTGCTCCCATCCCACTGGGCTCGGTGTCCCACCTCTGTCCTTCCGGGCCACCCTCTTTCATAGCACCGATTCTGCCTGGGGGCTGCAGGAGGGCGGTGGACCCTCTTAGGGGTCCTCTCACTGTAGCCAGATCCCCAGCACAATGCCTGGCCCCCCCCCGGATGGAGGGGAAAGCAGCCCATGTGCACCAGAAGCATGAAGTCTTAGTAACACGCAAAAGGCCACCTATAAAGGATTGAGAAAGTCCCGCAGGCTTGCCGTGTTTCTCCAGAACCCTGCAGCATCCCGGGCAGGGCGCTGAGCTGGGGTTAACTGTGGAGCTTCTGTCTTCTTCCATCGGTTGTTCTTTGCAGCGGGGTGCCCTCTCCAAATTCAGAGCCCCTGAACCAGGAATCCTGAGCCACACGGCAATCGGTGGGACCCAGAAAACCCTGCTGCCACCAAGCTTGCCCATGCCAGTCACCGTGACAGGCCCTTGGAGCAGGTAGCCAGAGAGAGGTAGCCAGGTGGCTCGAGAGGTCAGGCGTGGAGCAGCATGAAATCCAGACTACACGGTTAGAACATGGTTCTGACGGAATGCCAAGGCACTGGCATGTGTAAGGAAAGTGCTAGAGCTGGTGTAGCTTCATTCCCTTAAGAAGACAAACCATGGGCGATGGAGGTGATGGGCCCAGATAGGAAGCTCAAGTTCAAGGGTGCAGGAGGCATGGCCCAACCCAAATTCAACTTTGTGAAAACACTCCTTATTTCACAAGTGTCAGGCCGCATTGCTTCACGGCACGGCCCTGGGGAAGTGAGGCTGGGGTTTGGAGCAGATTCCCAGGCAGCGCAGGGTGAACATCCAGTGTCTGCCATCGGGTCCGCAGGGGTGGGGGAAGGAACGGACTCAGGGCTCCCACCCCTCTCGCGAGAGCTGTAATGGGCCAAGGCCACGGTTCTTTCCTGATGCCCGGCCCTTCCTCCCAGCCTTGGGGACCAGACCGAGCTCTCTTCTCCATGTCCTTCCTGACTACGGGCTGCTGACTCGGCTCAGCTGATGCCCTGCTGGTGACTCAGGCCTTCGGGAGAGGGGAAGGGGCCGCGGTGCAGTGGAAACTTTGAGTGCAGCCCCACTGGACCGTTCTTTCCATCCCAGACCAGCACAAGGGCCGAGAGGCAGGGGGTGGGAGAAGGCACATGAGGTGTGGGAGCCACGGCTGGAAAGAATGATCTTCCTGTCTGGAGGGGAACGGGCCAGCCTGGGGCCAGCTGTCCCACTGTTGAGTCATCCTCAGCTATGGTCTGGGCTTCTTCTAATGGGGCCCAAGCAGCTGCTGTGTCTGCTGTGTTCCAACTTAAGAGGAGCACTGGCCTCACTTTGAAGACAGGCATCCACCTTTGAGCTTCGCCCATCATTTCTGACATTTTACAAACCATTGTATCCCCCTACCCCAGTCCCCGTCACTCCTGTGCAGACTGAGCGCACTTACCTTAGAGAGGCTGGACAGGAGCAGAGCGGGGTGGCCAGGGGCTGGAGCAGGAGGAGGGGTTTCCCTGGGGCATGCAGGGTTGAGCCAGCTCTGTTACAACTCCAGGGGTCAGCCAGCATTGGGGAGATCAGTTCCCTGTCCCCCTGGCCTGTGAGCATTTGTTCGTTGCCTTCCCTTGGCCTCTGTGCCCAGGGAAACTTGTGTCTCCAAGTGGGGTGTGAGGGAGAAGAGCCGATGAGGCTGTGGCTGTGGCTGCCGGCAGCGTGGGCCCAGGTGGGGGGCTGCCCAGTGCTGCCAGCCAGGCCTGACTTCCTGCTGAGCCCCACCACTGCTTCTCCTGCAGGTTCCGCGGTTTCATCCTGCTGCTGACCTTCCTCATTTATACCTGTTACCACATGTCCAGGAAGCCCATCAGCGTCGTCAAGGTGAGGCCGGGCAGCACGGAAGATTGCCGGAGATGCTGGTGCCGGCAGAAATGCACGAGAGTGTCTGGACCTCAGTCCATAGCCCTCCCGTACCCTGGCTGTGGTTCCCAAAGCTGCTCCCTGCCCCCTGGCAGACCCACGTTAGGAGCTCTTCTCCCCAGGGATGTCGCTCTAGGTGTTCCTTTTGCGTTTATTCAAGACAGCTGTGTTGGTGGGTGTGGATGGGATAGGAGAGCAGGGCCCCTGGGCTGTGTGGGTCCGATGTGACCACTTTCCTTGTAGTCCATCCCTGCAGGAGATGGCGCCAGCAAAAGCAGGGGGACTTGGGATATGGTGGGGAGGCAGTAGCACGAGGGTGGCTCCTTCTGAAATCTGGGCCACGTGGACGCTGGCGTGAGGTGATGAGCCCTGACCTGTGTATGCCAATGCCTCTGCAGAGTCGCCTGCACCAGAACTGCTCGGAGCTGGAGCCCGTCAACAACACCCACAGCCCCAATGACACCACGTGGTGCAGCTGGGCCCCATTCGGTAAGAGCAGGGCACATTCCCCATTCCCTCTTCCTCAAGATGGGGCTGTCCAGAGCCAGAGAGGCTTCCTGCAGGGGCAGCCGGGCAGCCAGCTTTCTGTCTCTCCCATCTGCTTTCAGACCAGGACAACTACAAGGAGTTGCTGGGGGCTGTGGACAACGCCTTCCTTGTGGCCTATGCCATTGGCATGTTTATCAGGTAACGAGAGCTGCGTAGGGTGGATGGTTCAAAGCTTCTGTCCTCTCCCCGTCCAGCCATGCCTAACCCGGGGGCAGCTGGGCTGAGGTGAGAAAGCTGATGGCTCCCTGAGGTGGGAATGAGACCAAGACTTCCTCTCGTGCCATCAGCTCCTGCCCCACCTCCTGTCCTCACCGTGGTCTCCGGGGTCTGCTCCTTCACCTGCCGACTCCACTGCTGGCAACCCCTGCTCCTGGTCAGGCCTTCCTGGGCGCTGCTTTTGGGTTTCTTCACTCAGAGAGCAGCGTTGGCAGGTGTAGACTGGGTTCTCTAGGGGTAGCCCCGGATGCAGAGAGAGCCAGGACCATCCCTACCCTGGGCTGCGTCGGCACGGGCACACAGCAAGCATGCACTTGGTGTAGCAGGTGTGGTGCACACTGTCTGGCATGACAGCTGCATAAGGCAGGGCACTTCCTCTGAGAGCTCACCGCAGGGGTGGCCTGTCCGTACCTCAGTAGCTGATGGCAGAACAGGGAGGCGGCGCTGTGACAGACGTGGCCCTCGGCACCCCTCCTCCCCCGCCCTGGGAGCTCGGTCACTTAGTCCAGGCTGGGATTAGAGAAGAGGGGCCAGGGAGGGCTTCTTGGAGGAGATGACAAACGACCTGGTGACGAGGAAGGAGGGTTGGGATCGTGAAGCTGGAGACTGGGTGGAAGGATGCAGTTACAGAGAGGGTCTGTGTCCTGCCTGGGCGAGGGGCAGCCCCCGAGGGATAGCACCCTAGGGTGTTGAGCTGAGATAGGTAACTCCCAGGGTGGGAGGCCAGACTGGTGTCCTGAGAGCCCAATCTGACGACAGCCTGGGCTGCAGAGATGAGGAAGGCTCGAGTCCCTGCTGCGGTGACAGAGTGTCGGAGGTGGACAGGGCAGCCCTCGGAGACGGAGTGAGAAAGCTGGGGAGGAGGGGTTGGGGGCAGGGGTGGCTTCAGGTCTGGTCTCTGTGGCCAGGTGTTTGGTGAGGGCTCGGGCAGGGGCCTGGTTGGCAGAAGGAGGCAGTGGAGCTCAGGGGGCTGCATTTCGAGTGCTCTGGGGACATCCGAGCAAAGATGTCCGGAGGGCCCCTGGTTGTGATGCTGCAGCTCTGCAGTGCAGACCGGGGCTGAGGATACACAGCCGGGCTGTTGGGCAGATAGGTGGTGGTTAAACCGTACAGGTACTGAAGAGACTGCTCTGGGGGGAAAACCGGTGACAGAGGGTGCCCAGCCAGGAGGGAGGAGGATGGGCAGTGTCACGGCTTGGCCAGCAGGGTCAGGGAGGGCAGAGGGGTCCGATAAGTGAGGCTGAGGCTGCCCATGACGCGAGGCAGCACAGAGGTCATGGGCGGCCGTCTGGGCCAGGGCTGCTCCAGCTGCACGTGGTGGAGATCTGAGGAGTGGACATGGGAGACTAACCACAGACCCCCCTCTCTGTTCCAGTGGGATTTTTGGGGAGCGGCTCCCCCTCCGTTATTACCTGTCAACTGGAATGCTACTCAGTGGCCTTTTCACGTCGCTCTTTGGCCTGGGATATTTCTGGAACATCCACATGCTCTGGTACTTTGTGCTCATCCAGGTACAAGTCTCCGTCTTGCATTCACTTCTTGGTTCCTATGGCAGAAAGGACCCTGGGGACCGCTGGTCCTTTCCAACCACCCAGGTCATCGCAGATGGGGACTTGGCCTCCTTGCTCCCAGCCAGGGCCCCTTCTGCCACCCTGCGGGGGGCCCTAGTTCCCCACCCCGATGCCATGCGTTGTGTCCAGGCCAGTCTGCCTGGAGCACTTTCCTGAGCTCCTACCGCAGAGAAACCAGCACGTGACACTGGGGTGTGTGTGGACATGCTTATGAAGGGAAGGCCAGGTGCATCATGTCAGGTGTAGAGGGCCCCTCGGCACCTGGGTGCATGGCCCAGGCAGGTCCCACCCTCTGCCATTCTCCCCGCAGATCTGCAATGGCCTCGTCCAGACCACAGGCTGGCCCTCCGTGGTGACCTGCGTTGGCAACTGGTTCGGAAAGGGGAAGTGAGTGATGAGGAAGAGGGGAGGGAACGGCCAGGGAGGGCAGGGGTTCCCGTGGTCACTCGAGGGCCTCTGATGTAATCTCGGCAGGAAAGATTAGAAAGCTCTCTCCCCCTTACCGATTTTCACCTGCCGAGATTCAAACATTTCAGTGGCTAAAGAGCTGTGCTGCTCTTCTCGCCAACGAGGCTTTAACCCAGAGAACAAGTACCCTTGGTTCTATGTGAGGACTTCAAAAACTTCATGGGAAAATGAAATTAAAAGTTTATTAAAAGTAAATTAAAAATGTACTGTGGTGCAAACAGTTTTGAAATCCATTCATACTTTTTTTAAGGTTTGTTTATTTATTTGAAAGAGTTGCAGAGAGTTTGATCTTCTATCTGCTGGGTCACTCCCCAGTTGGCCTAAACTACCAGGGCAGGGCCAGGTCAAAGCCAGGAGCCAGGAGCTTCATCCAGGTCTCCCATATGGGCAGCAAGGGCCCAAACATCTGGGCCGTCTTCCACTGCTTTCCCTAGGCCATTAGCAGGGAGTTGGATTGGAAGTGGAGCAGCTGGGACATGAACTGGTGCCCCTATGGGATGCTGGCAGTGCAGACAGCAGCTTAGCCTGCTACACCACAGCACCAGCCCTTTAATGCATACTTTTCTCAGAATACACATTTTCGTGCATGGATTTTAATCTTCTTGCCCCCTTCACCAATAAACTTATCTTTTAATTCCATTTTCTCTGAACTTTTTGAAGTACACTTGTACTTTTTTTTCCCTCATAACAGATGAATTTCCATTTCTTTTTAAAAGTTGCAGGACTTCTAAAAATATTTATTTATTTATTTATTTGAAAGGCAGAGGGACAGAGAGAGACACACTGAGAGAACTCCCAAAGCCAGGAGCCAAGAATACACTCTAAGTCTCACGTGGGTGACAGGAGCCCAATTACTTGAGCCGTTGCTGCTTCCTCCCAGGTCTGCAGTGGCAGGAAGCTTGGGGCAGGAGCCAGAGCTGGGTATGAACCCAGGCACACTGATGTGGAATGCAGGCGTCTTAACCAACATTTTAACTGCTAGGCTATGGCTGGCGCCGCGGCTCACTAGGCTAATCCTCCGCCTTGCGGCACCGGCACACCAGGTTCTAGTCCCGGTGGGGGCGCCGGATTCTGTCCCGGTTGCCCCTCTTCCAGGCCAGCCCTCTGCTGTGGCCAGGGAGTGCAGTGGAGGATGGCCCAGGTGCTTGGGCCCTGCACCCCATGGGAGACCAGGAAAAGCACCTGGCTCCTGGCTCCTGCCATCGGATCAGCGCGGTGCGCCGGCCGCAGCGCGCCGGCCGCGGCGGCCATTGGAGGGTGAACCAACAGCAAAAAGGAAGACCTTTCTCCCTGTCTCTCTCTCTCTCACTGTCCACTCTGCCTGTCAAAAACACACACACACACACACACACACACACACACACACAAAACTGCTAGGCTAAATGCCTGTTCCTGAATTTCCATTTCCAATGAAGGCAAAAAGCAGCCTGTGAAACTGTTCTGCTTTTTTGTTTGTTTGTTTGTTTTTGTTTTTTGTTTGTTTGTTTTCCCCCTTGAACTGGCTTTTGTGCAAAAGAAAAAGAAAAAAAAAATGTTGCTTTAGAGCAGGGTTTCTCAGCCTCTGTCCCGTTGACCTTTTCGGCTCTTAAACTCTTGGAGCAATGGGGATGTCCTATGCGCTGGTGGGGGGTTTAGCAGCGTCCCTGGTGTGTGCCCACCTGATGCCAGTAGTATGCCCCCAGCCCCAGGCTGTGACAATCAAAAGTCCCCAGCTGTTCCCAGATGTCCCCTGGGAGGCTTAACCCCCTGTTTGAGGACTGCTGCTTTAGAATGAGGTCCATGGGGCAGAAGAGAAGAAAGGGGGGGCACACCCTCACTGAGTAGACAGCACCTGCCTGGAAGCCCTGTGGGTGCTCACTTGGGGAGCTAGCCCAGGGCAGTGGGACCCCAGCAGAGGCCTCTGCCTCTCCCTGACCACGTCTTTGAGTGTCCTGGTTTTCGGTGGCTCCTGGAGGCCATCAGTAGCCAGCCTTTGAGCCTGCTGCAAAAGTTGCCCTGAACAATATGCTGCTTTTTTATAAGACAGATTTACAGAGAGAGCTAGAGACAGAGAGAGAGAGAGAGAGGTGTGTTTCATCTGCTGGCTCACTCCCCAATGGCCAGAGCTGGGCTGATGCAAAGCCAGGAAGGAGCCAGGAGCTTCTTCCAGGTCTCCAACCAGGGTGCAGGGGCCCAAGCCATCTTCCACTGCTTTTCCAGGCACATTAGCAAGGAGCTGGCTCTGAAGTGGAGCAGCCTGGACTAGATCCGGCACCCATATGGAATGCTGGTACTGCAGGCCAGGGCTTTAACCTGCTGCGCCACAGCTTTTACATTGTTTTTTAACCTTTTCTGTTCTTCCCCCCTTTTGCTCCAGGCGGGGGCTCATCATGGGCGTCTGGAATTCCCACACATCCGTGGGTAACATCCTGGGCTCCCTGATCGCCGGCATCTGGGTGAACGACCAGTGGGGCCTGTCGTTTGTGGTCCCTGGCATCATCACCGGGGCTGTGGGTGTCCTCACCTTCCTCTTCCTCATCGAATGTGAGTACCCCTCTGTCCCCACTGGGCACCCAGGGGAGCCTCGAGCCTCTCTGCTTCCGGGAGGAGACTGCGGTGTGCAGGAAAGATTACAGGTCATGGAGCTGGGAGCCCAGTGGTGACTCTGGAAAACATCCCCTGGAGGCCAGGTTTTCTCCTTTGCAAAACAGGAATAACAATACTATCTACTACTTAGGGTGTCTGCAGGCTTACATGAGACAGTGTAGTTACCGATTTTGGTCCATAGCAGAGGTGTGAGAGGGGGTATGGAGGGGAAGGAGCTTTCTTAGGGGAACAGATGTCTCACCTTGGGTGCAGATAGCCTGTCTTCCCCATGCTTGGACAGCCTCCTGAGTTAGCAAGGCCAGATGTTCACAGCCACATCTTAGCCCACCGCTGGTTGTTAAGAGGGCCAGGCCTGGGTTCCTGCACATTCCACATGTGGGATGTGCATTAGCACACTGAGGATGGCGTGGGGCTGGCTGCCTGCATGGCTTGGACCTAGAGCAGGCTGGCCGCTGGGAGGCTCCTTAGAAGGCTGGTTTCTTTCAGATCCAGAGGACGTGGACTGCACCCCTCCTCAGCACCACGTGAGTGTGAGCCCCAGCCCGAGCCCGAGAAGCCTTGTCCCCGCCCCCTGTCCCACTCCTTGCAGAGGGACGGCTCCCCAGGAAGGGGGGAGACTGGAGAGGGAGCTCAACCCCCCAGTGCCTTCACAGATGTAATGTCAGGCCCTTGGGTTGGCTCCCCAAGTTTGGTTCCTGGCCGTGAGTCCAGCCCAGGAGAGGGCTGCACCCCCTCCAGCTCACAACACGGGTTCCTCTCCCCTGTGCAGGGCGGGCCAGACGAGGACCAGGACAACCCTGAGGACCCCGGGAATGGTCCCTATTCTAACAGGGACAGCAGCCTGGAGGCTGCGACCAGCTCCAAGGAGCCCTGCGCTGAGCCTGCTGCCATCAGCTTCCTGGGGGCGCTCAGGATCCCGGTGAGACGGGTTGGGACAGAAGGAAGGCAGGGCCTCTCTAGACTTTTCCGTGCATACATGTGTAGGGTGGGTGGCCTGCCTGGGGAGGGCGCTGTGGGAGACGTGTCTGGATGCAGTGTGGAACAGCAGGTGCACGCTGCCTCACCAAGCTTGGACATGTGCTTGAGGCTGCTTTGGGTGTGGATGATGGACAGTCCTGGGGTGGTGCTGAGCTGCGCCCTGGGCATCACGCCCTCTGTCCTGCTCTCCAGGGTGTGATCGAGTTCTCTTTGTGCCTGCTTTTTGCGAAGCTGGTCAGCTACACCTTCCTCTACTGGCTGCCCCTCTACATCTTCAATGTGGGTGAGTCCGAGGGAGGAAGAGCCGAGGGGAGCAGTCTAGGAGGGTGTCCAGTCTAGGAAGGTCTCCAGGCCGTCGCTGGTGGGAGAGGAAGCCCACATGTGACAGATGATTCTAGCATAGGCAAGATTTCTCCCAAGCCACTTTTCCCGGGACCCAGTGAGATTTAGCTAGTGCAGTGGGAAGCTCAGCCCCATGTACTAGCTCCAGGCCCTTACTGTAGGGGACCATTAGGAGACTGCATGCCTCCCCACCTGCTTCCCCAGGCTTGTATGGAGGAGAACCCCTCTCCAGGATGCTTGGCTCCTAGGTGGGTAGGATTGCGGTCCTGTAAAAGTCTGCCCTTTGCATCCCTCCCCCAGCCCAAGGAAGAGGGCCAATCAAGCTGCCCCCCACCAGGTAGCCTGGCAGTGACCCCAGTGTCCTGGGCCGGCTGGGCTGAGCTGGGAGTACTGCTCTACCTTGCACACTCCTCTCACCTGCCTCTCCCTGCCCCAGCCCCTGCCCAAGAACACATAGATGAGGCATGATGGCTTTTGTGGTTGCAAAAGTAAGTTTCCTGTCCACCCGGCCTGGGTCTCTGGCTTTTCCAAAGGTGGGACTGCTCTACCCAGCCCCCAGGAGCCTCAGACCTCTTACCCAGGGCCGCTGCACTCCCTGCCAGCCCCGGGGCACCGACGCTGCCCTGCAGCACATGTACTTGCTCCAGATAGGCTGCGCTGGGATTAGTCACGCGGCCGAACCTCAGGCCGAGGCTTGCCTCGCAGTCTGCCCAAGGGGCCTGCCTGTGATAGGGGCAGAGTACCGGGGCGGTTTCATGGACACTGCGACTCTTTGTTTGTGGCCTTGGTGCTGACTTCAGCACATGAGTCAACCTTGAGGGTGGGGCTCGGGCTCCCCGTTTTTCCTGCAAGTTCCCTTCCGGCTCTGTTTAGTAGCAGAGACCTAAGGTGACAGGGAAAAGCTCCCGGTGGGATCGGCCGGACAGTTGGAGCAGAGCAGAGAAAGCGGCCGGCTGGACCGGGGGACTGAGGCCCAGTCTGTAGCAGCTGTGCTGTAGGAGGATGGCCCCTGGGACTGGGTCCTCAGGGCCCAGACCCCAGGCTTGCAGGGGAGGGGCGTCCCGCTGGGGAAGAGGGCGGTACAGGACTGGGCATCCACCCCAATCTGCAACACGCTTCCTCCGTGGCCCTGGCCAATTACTGCCCCACGGGTCTGAAAAGGAGGCAGTGGAGATGGATGGGTTCCCTGGCCCTCCAGGGTGGGTGTCCTGAGCCCCTGTTCTGACTACATGTGTGTGTGTCCCACAGCCCACTTCAGTGCCAAGGAGGCCGGGGACCTATCCACGCTCTTCGATGTCGGCGGCATCATAGGTGAGGCCTGCCCTGCTCTCCCAGGGGGCTGTCTTCCCTGCTCCTCTTGTGGGGGTGCTAGAAGAAGGGCCAGGTCCAGTGGGCCCTGACCTGGGCAGCTGGTGCCAGAGAGGGAAGGCCTTTTGTATTTTCTCTCATTTCGGCTCCTATGGGGGAGTCTAAAAACGATGGCCTTGGGTTTGGTCTTCTTACAGTGACAGGTAGAGGGAGGGCTATAGAGGATGAAACCCTGCTGTTTTTTTTTTTTTTTTTTTAATTTACTTATTTATTTGAATGGCAGAGTTACAGAGAGAAAGAGACAGAGAGATATCTTCCATCTGCTGTTTCACTCCCCCCAGATGGCCACAATGGCTAAGACTGGGCCAAGCTGAAGCCAGGAGCCAGGAGCTTCTTCCAGATCTCCCATGTGATGCACGGGCCTAAGCACTTGGGCCATCTTCCACTGCTTTCCCAAGAGCATTAGCAGGGAGCTGGATCAGAAGTGGAGCAGGGGCCAGCATTGTGGTGCAGTGGATTAAGCCACTGCCTAGGATGCTGGCATCCCATATGGGCCCTGGTTTGAGTCCTGGCTGCTCCACCTCCAATCCAGCTCCCTGCCAATGTGCCTGGGAAAAGCAGTGGAAGATGGCCCAAGTCCTTGGGCCTCTGCACCCACATGAGAGATCTGGATGAAACTCCTGGCTCCTGGCTCCTAGCTTCAGCCAGTTGCAGCCATCTAGGGAGTAAACCAGTGAATAGGTCTCCTTCCACCCCGTCTGTAACTCTGACTTTCAAATAAATCCTAAAAAAAAAAAAAAAAAAAAAAGTGAAGCAGCCGGGACTCGAACTGGCACCCATATGTGATGCCTGTGTAGTAGCCAATGGCTTTACCTGCTAGGCCACACACAAGCCCCTCTGTTGGTTTTTTATGATAGGCCCAGGCCAGTGCTGGCCAGGACGAGAGGACAATGAGGACCCCATGAGGGATGGTGTGGGCTGCCCGGGTGGCAGTGTGTGAGTGGGTGTGTGGGTGTGTGTTCCAGGTGGCATCATGGCAGGGCTCATCTCGGACTATACCAACGGCAGGGCCACCACTTGCTGCGTCATGCTGATCCTGGCTGCCCCCATGGTGCGTATACCCTCTAGGGTGAAGAGCGTGTGCCTGTGAGCCTCCATGGGTGCATCCTGGATCTACACACATGGCTGTCTCGCATATGCACGTGTGTGCATCCCTGCGCACGCGTTAGGGGTGGAGAAGCAAGGGTCAGCAGAGGAACAGGCACCCTGGAAAGGGAATTTTGGGAAGGGATTAATGAGGATTTGGCTGTGGTGGAGAAGGAGAATAGTTGCTCACTTTGGCCAAGGAAATGAGAAGAGGTCAAGGTCACAAGACATGAGAGAAGACTTTGGGGGGAAACAGAAAGCAGTAGACCCTGTTTTAGACCCTTCGTCCCCGGGACACCTGTAAGATCTGAGAAGTGTGGAGTGAGAGGGAGAAGGAATAAGCTGACATGTGGGGTTCCAGGGCAGGAGAGGGTTGTCCCACACTTCCGTGCTCCAGCCCAGTGAGGGGAGCCGGGGAGTGACTCCGCCCTCCCCTTGTCCTCTCTCAGATGTTCCTGTACAACTACATCGGCCAGAACGGGGTCATCAGTTCCATAGGTGAGGAGGTGGTTCCACTTCCTGCCAGGCCCCGGGAGAGGCACTGTCTTGGAGGCCCAGGAGGATGGCTCGGGGGTTCAGGGGGAGGGCTGGGGGCCATCTAACCACACTGTCCCTGCTACTGTCGCAGTGATGCTGATCATCTGCGGGGCCCTGGTCAACGGCCCTTACTCACTCATCACCACCGCTGTCTCCGCTGACCTGGTGAGTGGGGTCACTTCCTGGGGGCTTGGTCAGGGCTTTTGTCCCCAGGTCCCTTTCTGACACACCCTGCAGAGGCGAGACCCTCAAACGCCTTCAGAGCCCACCACGGCCCCTCTCTCCTCCCCGTCACTACCCTCTGTGAGTCAGTCCCTCTACCAATCCTGGTCCTTCCCATGGTGCCGCTCAGCTCAGGCCTCCCTACTCTGCCCTCTCCCCCTGCCCCAGGGCACTCACCAGAGCCTGAAGGGTAATGCCAAGGCCCTCTCCACCGTCACGGCCATCATCGACGGCACCGGCTCCGTAGGTGTGTAACCCTCGTTTTCGGCTCCTGGCAGCTGAGCCCTGAGCTGTGCTGTGGGCAGACCCCTTGGCGCACTGCTGTCACTTGGGCGGGCAGGTGCGGATCCCCTTCTCACGTGGTGTGCTCTGAGCAGGTGCGGCTCTGGGACCTCTGCTGGCCGGGCTCATATCTCCCACAGGCTGGAATAATGTCTTCTACATGCTCATCTCTGCCGATGTGCTGGCCTGTTTGGTAAGAGTTCATGGCGGGGGGCTCTGTCCCGCCAGGCTGGAGCCCTGGAGGCCCAATCATTGGCCACTGGGTCTCTGGGATGATGCAGACAGCTGAGCTGTGCTCACAGTTCTTACCTCCTGGGGGCCCTTGCAAAAGAAGCCGCATGCCTGCCGCCTTTCCTTCCAGCACTGCACCTGACACGGGACACTCATGGGTCCTCATGCTAATGGTGCCCTGCCTGCCCTCTGTGCCTTGTTCTCCCCGCAGCTCCTCTGCCGGTTGGTATACAAAGAGATCCTGGCTTGGAAGGCATCCCTGAGCAGAGGCAGAGGGTGAGTCCCCCAGGGAGCCGCAGGCCCCTCTCCCAGCCTTATTCCTTATGGGAAGCCACTCAATGCTCAGTTTCTCTAAACCCAGGCTGAGCCCAGTCCCGCCCAGACCTTGGGAACGCTGGGCCAGCCCCTGGACGTCCTGTGTGAAGCACCCTCACCCGGCCTGCTAACCTGTCCTCTGTTGTCCCCGTGTGTCTCCCTAGCTCTAGTTTGGCCCTAACCTGCCCGCGATAGTATTTTCCTCAAGTCCCATGACTTTTGTGAGTATTTGCTGCGAGTCTGTGGCTAATGCGCCACGAGGACGTGGGCTGCATGCAAATCGTGTCTCCTCAGCGTGATTTCCGCACCTTTCCTTTCTCCTCGGGAGCCAGGCGCAAAGATTCTGGGCCCCGAGGAGAGCCCGGTGCTTGGGAAGCGTCTCCCCAGGGGTCTGAGACGCCACGGGGGCTGGTAGTCTCTCCTCTGAGGGAAGGTGTTAGGGTTTTACGTGTGTCCCCCGGACAGAGGAGGCAGAGATGGTGTGGCCAGTTCCTCTCTGAACTCAGACGGAGCTGCAAGTGCCACCTGCAGTTCAGAAACCAAGGTCATCTGGCCCCTCTGTCCAGGGCATGCAGCAACTGCCAATCAAGGCCTGTGAAACAAAATTCAAATCAAGTGTTGGGGGCTGTCCTGGTGCGCTCTCTGCCTGGTGGCCAGTGGTGGCGGGCATATAGGTGGTATGCATAGACCAGTGGCTGAGGCAGGGGCTGCCCGCTGGTGCTGGTGGCTGGGCGCCCCTCTCCCCGTGCCCTTTCAGGCTCTCCTTCTGAGAGCTCTTAGCTCTTGCTAAGGAACTGTCTGCACTTGGGTTGGATGGGAGAACCTGCTGGGGCCATGGTGACCAGCACAGTGTCTGGACAAGTGCTTCCCTTAAAGAATCCTCATCCAGAGGGTAAAATGGAAAACAGGAAGAATCAGGGGAAGCAGGAAGTGGTCCCGGAGGGCCCATCCTGCCAGGCCCTGCCCTGGTCCTGCTCGGGGACGCAGGGATTGGCAAGCGTGACCCAGTGCTCCTCCACCTGTTCTCCTTTGGGGCGGCCCTCAGGGCAGAGCGGCAGAGGAGGGAAGCAGCGGAAAGGGAGGAGCCTGGGATTGGGTGCAGTCTCCGATGCACGTTCGCACATCTCTCAGCCACCTTGGGAGGACGCTGTTCTCACTTGGAGGTCAGAGAACAGAGTGGCAGAGCCCATGAGATAAGCATCAACCTTCTGTGTGGCCTGACATTGGACTCACCTCTGTGGGTCGTTTGCCTTTCTCTGCACTGCTGCTGCCCCAAGCTGGCCCTTCTTGGAGGCAGGCTGGTGAGGGAGTGTGTGGAGTGCTAGGCCTGGAATCCAAAACCCCTGGGCAATCCTGGCTTCTTTGTTCACTCAGCGCTAGAAACGCGGGCATGCCCTTCCGCCCAGGCTCCCATTCCCTGAACCTCTGTGTCCATAGATTTTTTTTTTAATATTTATTTATTTATTTGAAAGGCAGAGTTACTAAGAGGCAGAGGCAGGGAGAGAGAAAAAGGTCTTCCATCCACTGGTTCACTCCCCAGATGGCCGCAACGGCTGGAGTTGTGCTAATCCGAGGCCAGGAGCCAGGAGCTTCTTCCTAGTCTCCCACACGGGTGTAGAGGCCCAAGCACATAGCGGAGAGCTGGATCGGAAGTGGAGCAGCCAGGACTCAAACTGGCACCCATATGGGATGCCAGCACTTCAGGCAGCGGTTTTACCCGCTACGCCACAGCGTCGGTCCCTGTGGCCATAGACATTGATGCAAGTGTGCTTATCAGATGTGTGCTTATCAGCAGGGCTGATCCGATGCTGCGATGAGATGGGATATGAGATGGTGCTTTGTAAAGCTGTCAAATGTGGCTGTACACCGCACAGTGTTTCACATACCTTTTAAGCTTGTCACTTGTGTGTGTGTGTGTGCATATTCCTGCCTTGCTATTCCCTGCCCGAGAGGTGAGAGGGGGCCCTAATTATAGGGCGCAGAGATGAAAGGCAGTTATTAAGGGGCCCTGGAAGCCTGCCTCCTCTCTCCCCAATTAAGGGTCTCACTTTCTCTTCCATCACCTCTCTCCTCTCCATTCAGGTATAAAGAAATATGAGGCCCCGATTGGAGGAGAAGCATGGAGGGTCCCAGCGGGGTCCCCAAAGTGAAAGACACTGGAAACGTCCATGGTTGGGTTTGGCAAAACCTCTTCCTCCAACATCAGCCCACTCAGCTCAGCTTAGCCCAACGCAGCTGAACTCAGCTCACAGGGCTGCTAAGAGAATGGGAGATTCTGCACGGGACGGGGACTGCCAAGCATGAGGAAATGGGAGATTCAAGGGCCTGAGCTTGCGCACTGTGATGGAAGTACCACTGCGGTTCTGCCAGGACTGGGACGAGGGTGAGGCAAAGAGCGACCTCGGGCACAGAACTCAGAGGAGCACTCGCTCTCGGGCCTGTGCACCTGCCGACCCTTGCCTTACGCTGGTCCTAGCCCGGCTGTCACAGTGCAAGATGACATCTGGGTCAGCGTGGTTGTGAGGCCAGGATGAAGGGGCAGGACTGAAAATACCAGTGTGTGCAGTAAGAACTTTGAGAATGAAATGCTGATTGTTACTGAGTGCCCACTGCATGCCAGCTCTTCTCTGGGGCTGGAGCCGACGGTGGGCACAGGCAAAGGACTTTGCCCTCAGCACAGGCACTATGGTGACCTAAACAAGCAGGTCATGAGTGAGCCAGCAGGTGCATTCCTGTGGCTGCTCTGTATGCAGATCATTGCATGGGCCACCCGTAGCCCCTTCTCTACCCTGTGTTCCTACCTTCCACCCCTGTCTTGGGAGTCCTGCGTTGCTACAGGTGGCGCTGGCTCTTGGCATTGCCACCTGACCTCTACAGCTGCCCATCAGCGCCAATACAGATTTCTTTTGCCAGTGGTGCCTTGCTCATCCTTGGTAGGGCGTGGCAGGGCAACAAATGGAGTCCCCAGACCACAAGCTCGTGCTGGGGCTGGTGACAACTGGCATTCCCAGAGCATGTGAGGCTTGATGGTGTAGGAGCCTGGAGTCCCATATAAGATAACAACCGCTGCCTTTACTGCGACACCTTGTGGGCTGGTGTTTCAGCTGGAACTGAAACTGGAACCGCAACACTAAAATAGGTCGTGTACACCCCAGTGATAACAAGTTGGTACATTTTGTCCTGCCAGATGCTCACTGGGGCTCTGAAAGCAGGAGTCTTCGGAGCCTACCAGGGCAGGAGCTGCAGCCTACGCCGCACTCAACACTGAAGACCTTGTCTGTGTTACTCACTCGAGCCACTAGGTGGTGACACGATCCTGCTAGAGGCCGCGTGGGGCTGTGTCCTGCCTCCGGGAAGGGAGCCGGGAGCAGAGTTTTCTTGGCTTGTCCTCAACCTTCCTTTTGCTGCAGACAGATCAGGGTGGAGTGGGCGGCTCTGTGGAGGTCTGTTTCCTCGTCCCGAAAATGGTGCTAAGGGAGACAAGCATTAACTACACTCCCTGACTGTGAGGAATTTGTCTAGTTAGGGGATAAGATAAGAATACCAAAGCACTTATAAACAATATGCAGAAAACACGCAGAGAGAGTGAGTCATCTGACAGCTATGCCACTCATTAGCCCAGCCCTGGAAGGGGGCAGGGCTGCAGGGCCAATGATCCTCGTGGCAATGGGAGGAAAGAAACTGTAGGACTTGGATGATCCCTTAGATAAGGGAGTGGGAGAGGGAGGAAGTTAGCATGAATACCAAGCCCCAAGTGTGGGCACTTGCGATGTGCAGAAGGCATTGTGGGAGCTCAGAGCCTGGCCTCAGAAATGAGGACTTGGGCTGTAGGTGAGGGTTTGGGGAAAATGGCAGAGGAGGGGAAGGGGTTGTGGGCGGGGGTTGGGGGGCCACCAAGCTCTGAGGTCTGCCCTTGGGCACTTAGCTTGCAGTCCTAGGCCACCTGCTCACTCAGCACTGGGCACTGACTATGCACCAGAGCCTGGTACCTGTCTCCTCTCTGGGTCCCAGCATTCACACGGGGCTAATACAGGAGCATTACTTTAATTAGTTATTCATTTAATTTAACTTCACATTTGGTCTCAATTAAGCTTAAAATGTTCTTCCTTATAGATGCCACAATAGCACTTGTAATTAAAAAGCAATAACTCTTTGCGTTTCTCCTTTAGAGATCCACCGGGAAGCTGGGCTTGTGTGTGTGTGTGTGTGTGTGTGTGTGTGTGTGTGTGGTAGAAGGGCTGGGGGAGGAGGAGGAGGCGGCAAGAAGCCATGAAAAGGAGGAGAAGGACTTTGCACTATCAAGCCACCCTTAAGACCGAAGTTGTGGGGAGGAACTCTTAGCACGTCAGAAAACCTGAGAAGTGGACACAGGGGCAGACCTTGCACATAAAGGAGTGGGGTAGGAGGGGTGTGAGAGGGAGGGTAGGAAGATAGGCCACATACTCTGTGGTAAGCAGAGCACCCCTACCCCCAAGTCGTCCACAGCTCAGTTCCCAGAACGTGTGGAAATGCTACCGAACATACAGATGGGGCTCTGGGGATGTGAGTCAGGATCCTGCAGTGGGGAGACCGCCCCAGCTCATCGGGGGGGAGCCCAACGTAGTCATGAGACTCCTTAGAAAGCACACAGCCAGGCAGGAGGATCCGGGACTGGAAGATGCTATGCAGCTGGCTTTGAAGACAGAGGGAGAGCCCCAGCCAGGGAAGGAGGGCAGCCTCTAGACACTGGAAAGGGCAAGGAGATGGGCTCTCCCCTGGGCCTCCAAAGCTGTTCTTTTAGCCCCTGGAAACTCAGTTTCCATTTTCTGACCTCCAGAACTGCAAGACAGTTGAATCTGTGTTGTTCTAAACTGCTGAGTTTGTGGTGACTTATTACGGCAGCAATAGGAAACCAATGCATGCAGTCCCAGTGTAAAACTGGATCATAATCAAATTAAAGGCAGGAAAGCACACACACAGGGGAACAGGAGACACTGTCAGGACTTACAGACAAGTGCAGGGGATGCCACGCGGCTTTCAGGTACAGCACGAGTGCTCTGTGTGTCACTAGGCCTCGGCTCCCTGAGGGCAGGACCTGGGCTAAACGTAAATCCTCTGCCAGCAGCACCTAATGGGATGCAACCATAAACATGAACTTTCTCATTTTGCCTGTGATTTGGGGCCCTGGTTTGGATCCTGGCTGTCATTCCTTGGGTCTCAGGAAACAGAAAAGAGGGTGTGTGTTTGGGGGTGTGTGTGGGGATGGGGGACCTTTTCTTTTTCAGTGAATAAACAGTAACCACCAATAATCTGCTAGAAACAGAGATCAAGAAATAAACAAATATGCTTAGCTTGGTGTGTGTGTGTGTGTTTTCCATTTTTACTCACATATTTTTATCTATTTGAAAGAAAGCTCTCTTCTGCTGGTTCACTCCATAAATGTCCACAACAGCAGGAATTCAACCCAGGTCTGGCCAGACATAGACCAGGAGGCAGGAACTCAATACAGGTCTCCCAAATGGGTGGCAGGGACCCAACTATGTGAGCCATCATTGCTACCTTCCAGGGTGTGCACTGGCAAGAAGCTGGGACTTAACCTCGGGCACTCCAACATGGGCTGTGGGCATCTCACCCCCCAGGTCAAATGCCTGCCCCTGGCTTGTGGCTTTTATTCTTCCACTGGCTCTTCTATAAACCAATCCAAGTGTCCACATCCCAGGTGGGTGGTGCATAAAAGATGGCTGGGTATGTCTTTCCTGAAAATTCCACCTACTGCTGCCCAACTTTTTAGTATCTACACAAGTTGCTAGGACTCGGGCTTTTTCGTAATTTCTGTGAAATAGATTTACGTTGCCTAACCCTGGTCCCTTCTTTTCCTGTTTTCATTTTATGGAACAACATAGTACAAGGGTACATAAAAGGTTCACAGAAAAGTAGAATCAAAAGATAAATTTATTTTGGTGCAAATTGCTTGAAATCCAGCTTTATCATAATATGCCCTTCTATGAACTTTTTGAAGACCCGTCATGTAATATAAGGGAGTTAAGAACTTAAGATACTGGAACCAAACTGCTTTTTATCTCCCCCTCGGCGAGTGGCCTGAGTCACCTACCTTCCCAGTCTGCGGTTGCTTCCCTCTGTGAAATGGGGGTCGCAGGAGTACTGTCTCCACAGGGCTGACAGGAAGATGACCTGAGTGAATACTTAGAGTGTACTTAGGAAAAAAATGCCTGGCATATGTTTGCTAACTGTAATAAAAATTGTGTTCTCAGCATGTGAAGAGTAGACTTATTTCCAAGTATTGGGATGGAAATAGAGATTAAAGGTTGAACTCTGTGAACTATAAAGTCTCTTCCAATCCTGAGTTTTTATGCTCCTAGAAAGATAATCAACACTTTTTCCAGATCCGTTTCCATACGGTTCTGATTCCCACATCTGGAAATTTGTTTCTAAGTAACAACAGCCAAATGCTTAAAGGTTTAAGCCAAGGAGTTATGATAAAATATTTGGGTTTTGTATTATAAATGCTAATTAGAATTCTTTTAAAGAAAATTTGACCTTTTTGGACAGGAGTTAGGGAGATGGTGGGTATAAATCGCTAAGAAACAATATTAACCGGGGTAAGGACAAGGAGTTATTCAAAAGCCAAAAAAATCCCTAAACTAGCTGAGAAAAGAGGGGTCAGGAACCCTAATGTCGAGTTTGAGCACCACTACTGAATGGCTGTGACCCTTCCAATCCCCTCTCCTTTCCGCCTGTTTCTCTTCTGTAAAATAAAGACAGCAGATTTCTTGACACATTGCAGAACAGCAACTAAAGGAGAAACGCAGCACTAATGAAACGGGGTCGATAGGAAAGTTTATGTCTCACACGGAGCAGAACGAGGAATGGCTTACTTTCTGTTAGAACCAATACGTTTAAAAATACTTTGGATGCCTTCACCCTGGGATGGAGTTAGATGAAAGCCTGCACACCTCATCCTGGTTCTTCGATTAGCCTATTCCCCAGGACCAGTGCTTCATGCCTGACTTGCACAAGACACGTGCTGAGTGAGGAGCAACGTGTGCTGTGTGCACGCATGGGTTAAAGACTTCCCTGGTGCCTGGACATTGGTACTGTAACTCTGAGGCAGTTTTAGACTAAACATCTGATACGGTGCTTCATCAGTAAAGAATGTCCGCTTTACTTCTGTTTTTATAAATGAAAAGTTTAAAGAGCTTATAAAAAAATCACCCTTTCAGTATGTTTGTCTGGCTTAACTTCTAAAACATAACATACAGCGCCACCTAACGGACTGGACAAACAGCTCCACTGCAGGGTGGTGTGATGTCTTGCCAATTTAGCTGTCGTCAGATACAGTTTTAAGATCCTGTGAAATAACAGGTTTTCTTATATAGGAGCCCAGATTGACTTCCCTCCCCACCTTCTGGGCAGTGGGGATCACCGCTGTCTGCCAAGCAGTTCTGTCTGGGGAGGTGGGAGCGCAGCACAGCCTGCTCTAAGACCACTGCTCAGATGGCTAATGGCGCACAAAGGTGCTATCTGCTTGTATTTAAGGGTTGACCTCTGAGCCCCGTCTCCAAGAAGACCCCGTGCAGATGGGATGGCATGTCAGCCACCAATTACGGGTCTCCGCGACTTCCACTGTGTGCTCTCTCAGCTTTCCACTTAGCCCAACTGCGTGGTTTGGGGCGGGGAGGGGATTTTGAACACAACTACTTTGAGCTCATAGGTAAAAAGTAATCTCTCATTCATTTCAGTTGAAATATAGACTTGGGATCTATACAAAGTAGGCACAATGTATTTTTACCTAAAAGCAGCCCATAACACATAAGCCTGCCATGTACATGAGGTACCAACAACAGAAAAAGAAAAAAGAAAAGAAGCTGCATTAGACAGCAGTAGTGTTTGGGAGGGAAATTGATTTCTAACTTCAACACATTTTTCTCCATGTAAATAGTCACCCCAAACCTCCAAGCTATTGCCCATTGATCTAAAAGTTGGACACCTTTTTGAAAGAATAAAAAAGATGAATTCATGGTCAGGAACCTCTAATAGTTTTTCCAGAGTTGCTTTTTCAGCAAGTCTCTGAGGAGAGGGTGACAAATGGCAGCCTGTGCTTGTTAGAGTCGCTGTTCCTCTCCGGCTGGCTCAGCGTGATGACCCAGAGACAACACAGGCACCTGCACGGTTTGGAGGTGTGTCCTGTGCCTGAACCCCCATCTGGTCCTACTTGCCTCAAATTCCAGCATTTTCCTTTCTCTCCCCCCATCTGTTTGAAGGGACGTTTCTTACCTTACCTGTGGGCATAGGCCAGATTAAGAAATGACTTCCTTTGAAGGCTTCTGCATAAAGCCTTGTCTGCAAAGTTTTCCCAAACCAAATGAGACAAAGGAGACAGCTGAAGTGTGGGAGTAAAGACGGCTGGTGCAGCCCATGACTCTCAATGGTCACCATTTCTCTTCTAGTCTGGAGCTTAGTCTGCTTGGGGGTGGCAGGACTGGGTTCCTTCTCTACGCTGATTGTAGGATTCAGGAGAGAAAGCAACGGAAGTGGCCCTGAGCTTCCTCAAGCTCTCAAAGTTCAGAGCTGAGTGACTTTTTTTTTTTTTCCAGTCTGAGACAGGCCCTGGAGCCTCCAGACCTGGGTTTGCACACTAGATGTTATGTGATGCTTGAGCGAATTTCTCTCTTTAAGCCTCAGTTTTTTACTATTTTTAAGTAAGGATAACAGTCATTAAAATTAAATTAATTAAACTTCAAAAGAATTAGTATATTACTAGCAGAGAGCATGTATTCAATCTTTCCAATTTATTTTCTAGGCTCTTAATTTTAAGACAGAAGACCCTTCTTCCAACAGCTCTAGAGTTAGGGTGAGTCTTACAAGGGGGAACCCGACCAGAGCCTCTCAATTTAATGACAAGCTTCACTTGACCCATGAGATCACACAGGTACAAAGTTATGTCTAATGCTGAGAATACACATTTCTTACTAGGTTTGGGTAAAGGACTACAGAGATGAAAAGAAAGGACAATTATTCCAAATGGACTTTTTTAAAATTTTATTTAAGGTATACAAATTTAATGTATTTCCTATATACAGATTCAGAAACATGGTGATACTTCCCACCGTATTCTCCCTCCAGACCACACTCCCACCCTTCTTCCTCCTCCCTCTCCTATTCCCATTCTTATTTTTTACAAAGATATATTTTCCCCAAATGGACTCATGGAAATTAAATAAGACACACAGGGGCCACAAAATCCTGGGAGAAAAGGAACCCAGAGATACATGGCAGAATGACAAAAATACATTTCAATACCTTTCCTCTAATCTGCAAGCAAATTTAGGAAATAAAAATACTGGAATCAGAAAGCTATAGCCAAGAGTTGGAATTGAAAGCCCTTTGGTTGCTGCTTATTGCTCTATTAGAGCCGGGGGAAGTGATACCGTGGCCTTTGTAGCTCTGTTGAACTAACTGCGGAGTTAGTTGTCAGTAGCCAACATCTGAATCAGTCTTCCAAATTACTGCTTTATTGCAACACAGTAGGTTAGTGTAACCTTTGAAATGTGAGTGCCTTTCCCTTCCAAATGATTTCAACCTAAGAATTTTACATATTATCAAAAAGGACAGGGTTCCTGGGTTGGACCAAAAGTCCAAGTGCTCCTTTTCCCAAAACCCACTTACTAATGACTGAAAATCTACTCCCAGCAGATTGCTATTACTACTTCCCTTGCAAAACAGATGGAAATCCTGAGGTACAGATACTAAGAAGGCAGCAATCTCCCTCCACAGGTAGTAGGAATCTACTGCCACAGGAACAATCTTGCAACCCTGAATGCAAAACCTGGAACTCCGGAGGTTAGACTTAGCGATGAGGAGATGGCCCTCTAACCTCTCATGGCATGAAGACTGTCAAAACAAGGCTCTGAATAGTGTTTCTTTGCTCATCAGTGACACCAAAACGAAAGAGACCAGAGTCCTGGTTTTTCCAAATAATGCTCAGTATGACCGCAGTGGTTTGGCATAGATTGGCTCCAGGACGTGATGAGTTAGAACCAAGAAGAGGCTTCCAAGGAAGACAGCGCTGATGAACGCCAGCAGGACATAGCGGCCTATGAAAAAGGCATCCACAATCTGGGGAAGGCAAACATGAATGTGAAACTCCTACCACTGCAGCCCCTGGCTGTGTTCATCTGAATTCTATGATCAGTGGACCAAGAATTAGCTCATGTTTGTGACTTCCGGTAACATCCTGCCTGAATCTCCTCTGTGTATGGATGAGAAAGAGTCTTTTTTTCAACTCTCTGAGGAGGAGATACCGGGTAAAGAAGGGATTAATGGCACATATGGCTCAATTTAGGAGGTTCACAAACACTTTGAAATCCCTGGATGAGTGCATCTATGTTCTGAAACCAGAGTTAATGACAAGCTTGCCTGTTTCTAGAAAGACTCATTTTTGCTGTTGATTAAACACTTTTTATTATAGGGAACTTTAGACATACATAAAAATCTAATAGTATAATAACTCCCCATGTACCTAAGACGTAACCCTAAAAATCGTAACCCATTATCTCATGGGGAAAAGTTCTAAACCCTAACATTCATTACCCAGCATGCCAAGGGATAGGGAAATGGCCATTTATCTGAGATCCCAAAGCACTGGGAAAGGTAACTCGCCTCAAATCACACAGTTGCCTGCCCAGCAACTAGTCACATCTGAGGCCCAAAAGATGTTGGTATCTGCAGACAACAACCTAAAACTGGTGTTGGTTCCATCCACTTGTTTACTGTCCCCCACCAGACACTTCCACTCTCCCCAGATCCAAGTGGTGGTGCCTAAAATGGAGCAGGACAAAACCACTTGCTCTACAGATCTAATGGAACAGCAACACAAGTCAAGTGACTGAGTGATTTCTCAGAACCTTTAAAAAGCCATTACCTAGAAAAGAATCCAAAACTCCTGGAGAGTGAGTGTGGTAGACAAAACAATGGTCCAAAGATACGCACATCCTAATCCCCAGAAATTGTGACTATGTTAGATTATACAACAAAGAGGGAATTAAGGTTGTAGACAGAATTAAGGTTGCTAACCAGCTGATAGAAAAATAGGGAGATTGGTCTGGATTTTTCAATCCAGATGAGCTATAATCACAAGGGTCCTTAAAATCTCTGCTTCTCAAATAAACAAATTAATCCATTTTAAAACAAGTTGAACAGGGAGGCAGGAGAGGGTGATGGTAAGAATATGAGAGATGAAAGCAGGCCAGAAACATGTTATGCTGCACCTTGCAGATGTGGAAGGGGCTGTGAGTGAAGGGCCAGGTGCAGCATTCAGGATCTAGAAAAGGTAAGGACACGGATTCTCCCCTGGAGCCTCCAGAAACAAATGCAGCCCTGCCCACCCCTTGAGGTTGGCCCACTGGGACTGAATTTGGACTTCTAATCTGCAGAACTACAACACATTTGCATTGTGAGCCACTGAGGTCACAGTAACTTGTTACAGCAGCCACAGAAAACTAATACAATAAAGCTACACAGAACACCTGTCATCCAAGCACTGCTATGATCATTGAGAACCAAAGACACCCCAGCTGCTCCAGAGGTTACCCCAACAGTCAACTTACAACAAAGGTCAGTTTGATTAAACAGCTTTAACATAACTTTGACCTTGGCTCCAGTACTGAAGAAGTCTCTCGTGGGCTACATGTTTGCTCAGTCGACACGTTTCACTTTTTAATTAGCCAATTAGCAGGCCCTGGGTGCAGAAGGCCCAGGCCATGTATTATTGATACAGTATTGAGCCAGGTTGCTGCAGGGGCCAACTCTCAAAGCCTGAAAATGAGAACTCCAATTCTGCTGGCCATGCTGATGAACATATTTTGTTCAAACCCAGTTCTCCTCTCTTGGGTCTGAAACTCATATGACAGAGAGGAGATGGATTGATTTCAAAACAGTGTTTGCTCTGTGCCCTTCTTCTAAAATTCACATCTGCACCAATCCAGATATATGGCTGCCTTCACCACTCTCCCAGCTCAGAAAGACAAGGAAATTGTGATGGGAATTTACCCTGAGCTCATACACACGTGGTACTCAGACCTACAAAGTGGTTTCCAAATGCTGACAAAAAAGCTGGCATCTATGGAAATACTTCTTTGAATCTTTTAGGATTATATCCCCTGCAATTTTCAGAACCAGTTTCTTTCCTTTTGCCAGGGTTAGTCTAGATATGAAGTTGGAAGTGTGGGTCAACTTTGGTTCAAAAGTTACATAATTTTGTGTGCTGTTGTCTAGAGTCAAAATGGTAACCTGTGACCTGTCTGGGATAGCCCCTGTCACTGTGTTGAGTATCCAAGAATGAAGATTTTGAAGACAGATCTGTGCTTGAATCCTTAAGTCTGCATTCACGTATATATGAATGACCTTGGTCAAGTTGTCTCACCTCATATAGCCTCAGTGTCCTTGCCGGTACGATGGGGTAACAGTGCCTACTTCATACTACTTAGGGTTGTCCTGAGGTTTAAATGGGAACATGCAAACAACATGCTTAGCAGTGGACCTGGCACACAGTAAGCCTTTAAAAAATGTTATCATCATCATTACTACTTACAGGATCAAAATGCAGGCTGAGAGGAAAGAAGCTATGAGGAGGAGTAATGGGACAGAAGTCAATACTACTATCAAGATCCTATGAGTCTGAGACCCGCAATGTCTGGAAAAGCCAGAGCCCCACAGCAGGAATCAGCCAGATCGGCGGGTGTCCAGGAAAGCACTACGTGAGGTGATAGAGCTCCACTTGCAGAAGTGAGTGCTGGCAGATGTGGTCACAGGAGTGAGGGATCCAGAAGGCTGTGAATACTGAATTCACCTCTAACTTCTGCTATCCAGAGAAATGGTCCTCTTTCCTCACTGCTCTTCTCAGTGCAAATTATACTCCCTGCATCTCGAGTAGGAAAACCCCACCACATGGAGAAGGAAAAACATGTCCCTCGGCACCCTGAAGGCATGGCACAAACGTTGCCCGAACACCTGAGGTTCGGAGCCAAGGCCACCAGAAATGGGAACATGGCCCCTTCAGTAGTGGCCCTATTCAGATTCCTAACTCATTTTCTCTCTCCCCACAGTGTAAGGTGGCTTTCAAACATCGTTGTCGTACTTGATGCAAACTGGACATGAGATCCAATCAGGCAAACAGCAACCTTCAGAAGATTCTCTTCTTGGCCGAAGGGGCAGGGGAACTAACACGCTCTCTGAGCTTTTGCTATTACTATTTGGACCTTCCAGTTCCTCTGCCAGGTCTCAGGCAACGTGACGTCAGGGAACATTATAGGACAGCACGCGGACAGGGTGGGGGTGGAGACAGGAAAACAAGTTACAGCTCAGGAGGCAAAATGAAACCCAAAGCTTTACCTCGATTTCCGCCTCTGGGGCTGGGAGTTCACTGGCTCGGGGGAAAAGCACCAGGACTGATGTGATGATCAGAGCACCGAGGAATACAAAAATGACAGAGAACCTGGGATCAGAAAGACAGGGTATTAAAAGCTCCGTTAGAGTTTCTTCTCTAACGGGCCAGGCTCTGGGCTGGCTGTTCCCTGGATCAATATTCTATGTTCCGGTCCCTTAACAATGTCCAGCGGACTGCTGTCCATACCTCCTTTCATTCCAAAGCCTTTCTTCCTAGATGGCCATCAGCTGGGTACATTCCCAATAATTCTAAATCCTTATGAATGAGAATTCATAGTTTTTACTTTTGTTGCTGTCCAAAATCATAATCAAGAAAAACCAAAGTAGCCCCTTCTTGCCCTCTCCTTCTCCTGTTTTTGGGCCAGGTGCCTTAGTCAATTCTGTAACATTCTGCTACACACGGACACTGTCACCACAGTACACAGTTCTAGAGTGTTTTCAGGGTCTGTGTGTGGCCTGAACTACATTCTGATGTCACCACCTGGTATACAGTCAGCCTAGCTCACTGAATGCTTCTTTGCTTTCCCCAGGCCCATGCCTAGAGCCTCAGGGACTGGACGAAGCACCTCCCGTAAACCTGAACCATTAGGAAACACACGCATGTGCAATCCTGAGAAACCCAACAGATAGGAGGGCAGATTTTCTTGTCATCTCTTGCGCCCCACCCCCATGTCTTCCACAGTGAGAACTGGAAGATCCCACTTCCCTCTCCTCCCACCTCTGCCTCAGAGCATAAATAACTCAGTTAGTGCTTATGATAAGAGGTTAAAATGCAACTCATTCAGACTGCCAGTAATTACAAAAATGATCTTTTGAATTCTAAATGTTTAATGAACGTCAGCAATTTTGCCTCTAATTGCTTTTACCTAGGACTCCCAGTTGAAAAGAATGCCTTACCTAGCGACTCCTGAGGCTCTGGATAACAGCACACACAGCAGCAGCACCAACACCCAGAGCAGGGCTAAGATGAACACACCTGCACCCACTCCCAGCACGGTGCCGGCCATGCCAGGGAGGAGGGTGGCCTGGACCACTGCCCCGCGTGCACCACGATGAGGTGTCCTCTGCTCCAGCTGCCACCTTCCTGCCACACGCTCCCAATGTTCATGAAGGTGTTCAGAAAAATACAGAAAGCTCACATTCATTCAGGGGTATTTTTGGTGATGGGTATGTTGGGAGTATTACTTAATACAGGTCTTTTCTTTTTTTAAATATTTATTTTTAAAATATTTATTTATTTATCCAAGAGTCAGAGTTAGAGAGAAAGAAAGAGAGAGAGAGTTAGAGAAAGGAAAGAGAGATCTTCTACCTGCCAGTTCATTCCCTAGATGGCCACAACAGCTGGGGTTGGGCCAGGCTGAAGTCAGGAGCCAGGAGTTTCCTCCAGGTCTCCCACATGGGTCATCCTCCGCTGCTTTTGCCATGCCATCAGCAGGGAGCTGGATCTGAAGCAGAGCAGCTGGGACTCAGTGTGATGCCCATACGGGATGTCGGTGTCACAGCTTGACACACTATGCCACAACACTGGCCCCGCAATACAGGTCTTTTAATTTTCAGAAATGTCTAGTCCAGGTGTCCCTTAATGGGAACTAGAAATTTCTTTTAATTTTTATGTATTTGTTATTGAAAGGCAGAGAGAGAGCTCCCATTTGCTAGTTCACTCCAGTGCCTGCAACAGTTAGGCTAGACCAGGCCAAAGCTAGGAGCCTAGAACTCAATCCAGGTCTCCCACATGAGTAGCAGGGACCCAAGCACTTGAGCCATCACCTGCTGCCTTCCAGGGTGTGTACCTTAGTAAAAAGCTGGAATCCGGATAGGTGCCAGGACTTGAACCTAGGCAGTCAGATGTGGGATGTGGGCATCCCAAGCAGTGTCTTTTTTTTTTTTTTTTTTTTTTTTTTGACATGCAGAGTTAGACAGTGAGAGAGAGAAAGGTCTACCTTCCATTGGTTCACCCCCCAAATGGCTACTGCGGCCAGTGCACTGCGCCAATCCAAAGCCAGGAGCCAGGTGCTTCTTCCTGGTCTCCCATGCGGGTGCAGGGCCCAAGCACTTGGGCCATCCTCTACTGCCTTCCTGGGCCACAGCAGAGAGCTGGACAGGAAGAAGAGCAACAGGGACAGAAGTGGTGCCCCAACCAGGACTAGAACCTGGAGTTCTGGTGCCACAGGCGGAGGATTAGCCTAATGAGCCACAGTGCCGGCCACTGAGCAGTGTCTTAACTGCTACACAAACATCCATCCCAGGGATTTCTAATTTCCAATTTGGTCCCTGAGTTCCAGCCTTACTTCTTCTACTGGCCCACATCAGAAAGCTCAGGTCTCCCTTGATCCGAAACCCTGAGGGCTGCTGGGAGGTGCCAGGGCCCACGAACTCCAGCATCATAGCAGAAGTCAATGTCGCCAGTTAAATCTGTTATTAGCTTTGACTCACCAGGCAATCATGAGACAGCGATTTCCCACTCCATTGTTGAGTTCTTATTCACAAAAGGAAGAAAATTCCCAGTCCTTCAAGAAGACAAAGAACAGCCGTCACTGCTTTTCGACATCTGTGTGCTAAGTGCTTCCTCACACAGCCCACTTAATCACGGCAGTGAGGTACTCTCGGCGTTATTAGACCCCGGCTGCAGAAGAGGTGAGTGAGGTCCTACTGTGGAGCTACAGGCGTTAGTTTCCTCATGCAGGGCTTACAACAGACTTATTCTCTCACTGTCCCTGAGGCCTGAAGCCCAAAGTGAAGGTGTCAGGAGGGTTCACTCCCACTAAGGACTCTAGGGAAGAATCCTTCCTTGCCTCTTCCAGCTACCTGTGGCTCTAGGCTCTCCTTGGCTTTGACCTTCAACTCCCATCTCTGCCTCCACGTCCCTTGTGTTTCCCTTTTTTCCTTGTCTCTTATAAAATTACTTCTCATTGGATTTAGGATCCACCCAAATAATCTTGTATGATCTTTAAGAAGGACCTTAATACATCTTCAAAGTCTTTTTGCCAAAAAAAGAGGCCACATTCACAGATTGCAAGGAATTACGGTGTGGACATATCTTTTGGGGGGCCACCATTCTACCCACTACAGGGAAACACCATACCCTAGCACCTCCTTGGCTTAACTTCTCAGTGTCAGAGACAAGGCTTCCTGAAATCAACAAATTCTTCATTAGGTTGCTGGTTTTCCTTACCTTGATGGTTATTTAAGCACCATTTTTTAAAAAATACTATCTGTGAGTTCATTTTAAAGAAGCTCTAAGCATGAAATGCTATAAAAAATATTTATTCAATCAACATGTGACAAAGGTAAACAGGCCCAATCTTCTGACAGAAGCTTAGGTCTGCTGGAGAACACGGTCAAGTACACAGCTATGGCTATTCCATTCTGATAAGCAGTGAAAGCCAAGTGCAGCTAGCACTGAGAGTGTGAGAAGGCGATACAAAAGAGATTTCCCTTTGAGCCACAGGGGCATCCTCTCAGTAACCCTCATGTGTCAAGTGTTTCCCAAGCTCTGGGTCTTTGAACTTGCTGTTTCCACTGCATGCAATTAACCCTCAACCCCAGTGAGAATAAGCAGTAAATAGTTGCTGTACGAATGAAGGAATGAAGCGGTACCAACAAGTCCACAACAGGATCACATGGACTTTGAGAAAGATGACTGTGACTTCTGGTAAATATGCTGAACAGCAGAAAGACAGGAGTGCTGAATATAATGGAACAAAAAGAATTGAATACACAGAGGAACTCCAAAGTAGTGAAGAGAAAAAAAAAATCCTTAAATGGGATAAACACAAATGCAACTCAGCAATTGGGTGGTGGGTGTGCAGGAGCTGAGCCCAGAGGCCTACAAGGGTGTGGGCCCCAGATGCAGGCCTTCCAGGTGGCTGTGTCTAACACTACTGGGTATTCCTGTACCCTAGATCCAGCTCTTCGATTCCTGGGTGTATTCTCAACAGAAACACGCACAGAAATTCACCAAAAAACATGTGCAGCCCTATCTGAAATAGTTAAAAACTGAAAGCTCCCAGACATCCACCAACAGAATGTATGGTATTCTACATACAATCCTTCCATTTCTACAGTGGAACAGTACAAAACAAGGGCAACGGACAAACCAGAATGAGGGCCAACAACATGAATATGTTTCACACTAGCAAGTAGAAGACAGAGGCTTTTTTTTTCTTTTTGAAAGAGTTCATACTGTATGATTCCACTTAGATATGAAGAAAAACAAGTCAAACTGCTCTGGGGGCAGAAGTCAGGAGTATGTTTACCTTGCAGAAAGCAGGAAGGGGGCTCTGGTGCTGATAAAATTCTGTCTGTTGATCTGGAAGCTGATGACCTGCTAAAGGGTATCTTGTCATCACTTAGGGTTTGTATGCTTTTCTGTATGTGTGTTATATGTCACTAAAATGTTAATCTTAAGAAACACTACCCAAATTTCATATACGGACCCTGTTTGGGTCCTAACACAAATAAGGCAAATATAAAAGCCTTTTATGACATGACTGGGAAATCTGAACAGTATTTGGATACTTGATGATAGTAGAGAGTTGTCATTTACTTTTTCAAATTGAATTTTTTAAAAAAATGATGACATTGTGGTTATTTTGTTAAAAAATTCTTTATGATATACATATATACATATACAAAGGTAGTATACTATATATTTTTTAAAGATTTTAATTTATTTATTTGACAGGTAGAGTTATAGACAGTGAGAGGGAAGGAGAGAAAGGTCTTCCTTCCGTTGGTTCACCCCCAAAATGGCCGCTACAGCCAGAACTATGCCAATCCAAAGCCAGGAGCCAGGTGCTTCTTCCTGGTCTCCCACACAGGTGCAGGCACCCAAGCACTTGGGCCATCCTCCACTGCCTTCCCAGGCCATAGCAGGGAGCCGGACTGGAAGAGAAGCAAACGGGACTAGAACCCGGCGCCCATATGGGATTCCGGTGCCGAAGGTGGAGGATTAGCCAAGTGAGCCACGGCGCCGGCCCAGTAGTATACTATAGACAACAGAAAATAGTGTCTTGAAAGTTCCAATGTCTGGAAGAGAGGCGGTGAGGGGTTGATATGAAACCAAATTGGTCATAAACTAGTTGTAGAAGCTGGCTGATGTTTGCCATGCTATTTTCTATACTATAGAATACATTTGAAACTCTCAAAGTAAAAAGATGTGTGTATGGGTAAGTATGAATCAATATACAAAAGATCTGTAAGGTTTTTATAAATAAAATTATAGAAATTTATTCAAATACATTTAAAAAATCTGTATGGAGAAATAACCTATGTTTCTGGACTGGATGGTTCAATTAAAAGACCTCAATTTTCCTTAATCTGTAAATTCAAAGCAATTCTAATTAAAATCTAGAAATAATTTTTTATGCAACTTGAAAACAAATCCTAAATTTATATAGAAGAGAAAAAACCCAAGAATAACCAAAACAATTTTGAGAAACAGGATGGCAACTTGCCTTTCTTGTTGCCAACTGCCGCAAAACAGATTATATAACCAAGGTAATTAAAACAGTGTGACGATGGCACACAGACATATGGGCCAATAGTATGAAGTCGAGAACCCAGATCCATACGTTTGTGAGATTTCTGTCAAGGACCACACTGGCTTTCCAATTCAGTGGGTGAAGAATTAGAGATGGTATGGGGATGAACGACCATCTAACCGGAACACACTAACACCAGATCTCCACTTTATAGCACATACTGAAGCCAATTTTAAAGGGAAAGTAATGTATAATAAAATAACATATGTTTGAATATACAAATGTTCAGGCTGACTACACTAGAATACATAATGAAGTACAGTAGTCAGATGCTTGCACCTAAACTTAGAATCACCAGGAACGCAGAAGCTACAAATGCAGACTATGCAGGTGTGTTGTGCTGGCAACTCAAATATCACGAGCTGTGCTCCCTTCAGTTATGTGATTTTTGAGAGTGACGAAAACTCTTGTGAAAGTTCCAAACCACAAATAAGTAAAATTTCCCCATGATTTACATTAGAGTTGCATTCCTGGAAATTTTACTATATTAAACTGTGCCAAAAAATACATTATGTTTATATGAAAAATGGTGTTAGGTTCTAGTCTCAGATAATAAGAAATGAATATCCTGTGGGACACTCAAGAATTGTACAAGATACAAGAGAATTCTTCACTGTGAGGATTGCCCCATGAATTATAAAACACCTAGCACCCCCAACCTTGCTCTGTAAACTCCAAGAGCACCTTCCAATCACAAAAAAAAAAAAAAAAAAAAAAAAACACCTCAATGTGTCCTCTCGGATTTCAAAATGCCTCCCAGGCGGAGGACCAGTTCCTTAGAAAAATCTTACCTAAAGAGACAGAGGATATTCACTGCGGCTTCCTTCATAGTAGCAGAGAAAACATAAACGTCTATCAATAAGGGAGTGGATATAATATTACACACACATAAAGAATATTTAAAATGAATTAACTTGATCTATATACACTCATATGAATACATTTCAAACAATGCTCAGCACTAAAAGCAAGCTGTAAATAACACCCACAGTATGATACCACTTGTATTTTTTAATTAAAAATAGTAATATGTATTATGTACGAGGTACATAAATACAGGAAAAGCATTAACATGTATGCATGAATGATGTCCAACAATTTCAGCAGAGTGCTTGTCTCTGGTGGGGGAGGGGGAGGAGGAGGAATGGGGCCAAGCCAGGTAACAGAAGGGATCTGAACTAAATCTGTGATATTTTATTTCTTTAAAATATTTAGGTAGGTGTGCTAAAATGTTAATATTTATTAATCTGGTATAAGTATGTTTTATACTACCCAAGGAAATATTCTCTAATTTAAAATATTCAAGCTACTCCTTAATTCTTATACAGGCAGCCGGCAACTGGGTACATAGGGGATCAGAGGCCGGAGATGAGTGACCAACTGCAGCTCTCCAGCTAGGGATGACGCGGGTCTGAGCTCCCCTGTGTAACGGAAAGGCTTCTCAGGAGAAGGTGCTAGAAAGGACTTAGGTTTCTAGCTTGACTGAATCAATGGTGGTCCCTGAAGAAAACAACCATTTAAGTCTGGCGCGGTTTTGAATACTACACAAACGACCTCCAAGACTTGAACCAACTTCTACACCCAGCACACAGGACGAATGGCAGCTGGAGCTAGAAACACTGCCTGTAGTTCTCCACAGAAGCGTAAACGTCCATGAGACACTGGCTTCCACATACCCTGTGGCTTCAAAGTAATGAGACAAACACTCCAAGATCTTCTAAGGACAGGGTTCATCACTATAACCAAGACCCATGTCTTCTTACCAAGCGTGCAGAGGAAGGACTGGGTACAGTACAGAGTGCTGATTTGTTAATTCAATGTGCAAATAATACTTGGGATTATTTCCATAGCTAAATTACTAGTGACAAGGGCATGAAATAAAAATCAAAACAACAGTGTTTTTATTTCCAGTTCAGTCTTTCCTCAAACCCTTGACCCTTCATGGTCAGTCATGAAGAAGTCATTAAGATCCAAGTCAGAAAAAATAATGTTTACCTTTGACTATCTGGTTTAGTAGCTGACCACATGAGTGACTAGGGGGCCAATGGTTTTTGTGTTTGTTTGTTTCCTCTGTGCTCAATACTGGCAGGTCTTTGGAGTTTGTCCAAAACCTTTTCACCGTATGTGTAGTGCATTCTTGATTCCTCCAATGGTTGGCTCCACACTGACTTTACCCAGAGGAAATGGAGAGAGGCATGCACTGAGCGGCCTGACCCTCACATGTAGCCTACGGGGCTCGTCACCAGGCCCCACACCAACGGCCACTGCAGGAAGACTTCCAGCGCAGGACAAACGCGGATTCGCCGGAGGGCAACTAAGCGCTGGTGGTGGTGGGAGATGTCCCGCCCACGCCCCGATGCTCACACCCACGCAAGGCCTTGAGAGGAGGAACAGAACACCGAGTCACCTGCCCTTCTGAAAGAATCACCTTCCCCCTCCTCCCAGCTATCCCGAACTTTCAAAATTACAGAGGGTGGACCGATTTCCTCAGCATTACTCTTCCGCTTTGAACACTTCGCGGTCGTCTGAATGTTAAAAATGTTATGATAATGCCTCCAAGCTTTGCAACTAAGGAAAATGCAAGTCTGCAAAAATCAATCAATAAGTAAGTTGCCAGGCTACGTATACGCCACCCACGTGGCACCCGCTGTCAAAACGCTGCTCGGACCGACTCCAGTAGCCCCTGGCCACCGGCGGTCAGCGCCCCACGGCTCGGCCTCAGAAGCTTCACCCCGCTACCTGCCAGCCGCCGAAGTATCTGAAATCGGGCACTAGCACTTTACTCTCTTAAGAGCACGAAACCTAAGAGTCGTTTCTTCTCCGACTCCGCTAAAATGTTTACTAGCCACCAGGCCTTGGGTCCAGGGCGGCGGAAGGACGGCCGGCGAGGCACGGCCACCCGCCCACGCCGCCTTCCAGGTTCCTCAGTCCGAGCCTCCGCCTGCCCCACCTCCTCCGCAGCCGTCCGGCAGTCCTCACCTCCACCCCCGGGCTCACCTCTCTCCGGTCCCCTACTCTTTCTCTCTCTGTCCCGCGGGTTTCAGCTTCCCAGGGGCTTGGGTCTACTTACAGCGAATCACAAGTGGGTTTTCATTCAGGCGATTTCGAATTCACCAATTGTCGCCGGTCTTTCAACGTCCGGCTCCCCTCTCATTAGCTTATGTTTGACCGGCTCCGGGCAACGCCGAGCGTGGTGGGTGGGCACGCCGCCCTCCGGTACGCCCTCCTATTGGTCCGTGCTGGTCGATTCTGGGCCCGGCCTTGAGTTCGATTGGATAGCGGCGATCCCGGCTCTCCCCACGCCTCACCACCCTGTCATTCACACCGTTCCCTTCATAACCTTCGAACCATTGGTCAGTTCTAACCCGAGGGCGGGTTGTTGGGCGGAAGAGGGTGGTTTCCGCCAGCCGCCCTAGCTTTCACCATGGAGACTGCACAGGCGTCCTGACGTCACCACCTCGAAGTCAGGAAAACATCAGTGCCTGTGCTGGTGTCTGATGAACGCCTCTTTCGTCGACTTGGGGTAGCGTAGAGGGGCGCAGGATTTGGGGAACAGGTCAGTCCAGGCCGAGTCATTACGGGTCCGTAGTAGCCTTTCTGAAGGGAGCCGCGCCCGGAGTACCAGCTGCAGTAGCACCACGATTCCTCAGTCCTTGGACTTATAGGCGTTATGCTGACGTTCGCATTAAGCAGACTGAGACGGGGCTCAGTCTGCCCACGGGACAGACTGGGGGAAGAGGCTCAGGGTCAGCCAACTCCCAAGCAGGTGGAACTGAAGCTGGTAGTCCACACTTAGACTGCTCTTATTAGCTGCTAACCAGAACTTGCCGTCATTTTATTCCAAGGCTATGGCCTGTTGACCAAAAAATCCATCAAAAAGGCCAACCAAAAGAAGTAGGACAGAGGGTCATACTCCACTGTGCAATCAGGAAGGGAAAGCACAACAGTCAGCACCAGCTACGAAATTTGAGAGCTGCTGTATGTGCGCCTGTCACCTTGGACATAGTTTGGACATACAGGGAGCAAACTGTTCAACCCTGGAACGCTGAATCTTTGATTGAGGTAATTCAGCTCCTGGGTGATAGCTTTAGAAAGGAAATCGAAGATCGTGGCATTCCATAGATAGTACATCTCAAGTTTATTCTACTTTGAAGGATTCATCTACAGGCACATACACCAATGAATTCTTATTATTTAACAACTTTTCTTGGCCCAGTGAAGAGCTCTGTGGTTTAGAAAGTCATTATTTTGATTAATTCATTTCACTGAAATTGAATGTTAACTGTAGCTATGCAGTGTTAGAGACTGTGAGACTACATAAGAAATACAACGTGACTGCTGTTTTCTAATAGCCTGTATGTGGTTTTGTAATGGCAGGTCAACCACACGGGAAACAACTAGGAAACATTTTAAAGCAAGATTAGAGGGTACTTCATAAAGCTTGTGGAAATGGAATTAAAAGATATTTTGCCACAAAATTTTGGAATCCATGTATATAACAAATTTTCAAAAAGTTCATGGAAAAAATATATGAAAAAAACGTGGGGCCAGCACTGTGGCATAGCAGATAAAGCCACCGCCTGCAGTGCCAACATCCCTTTTGGGCGCCGGTTTGAGTCCTGGCAGCTCCACTCTCTCCTCTGCCTCTCTCTAACTCTGACTTTCAAACAAATAAATAAACCTTAAATAAATAAATCATGGATATCAAGAGAATTTTTTGCACCATAATAAGCTTAGCTTTCAATTTCATCTTCCATGAAATATTTGAAGTATCCTTGCATAACAATGGGCCAAACCTGATTAATAAAAAGCTAGTAATTCTCCATAACTGCGGAACATTTCATAACTGTCAAAGCACTTCTGTATCATCAGCAAACACTTCGGGCTGGCATTAAGGTGGATGTCTTCTTAGCTACTATAGTGTGAACATAATTTTTTTTTTAATTTATTTATTTGGAAGTCAGAATTAGATCTGTTGTCCACTGGTTCACTCACCAGATGCTGTAACGGCCAGCGCTGGGCCAGGCCTAAGCAAGGAGCAAGGAGCCACGTGGGTGCAGGGGCCCAAGCACTTGGACCATCTTCTGCTGCTTTCCCAGGCACATTAGCAGGGAACTGGATCAGAAGTGGAGCATCTGGGACTCAAACTGGCCCCAAATGGGATGCCAATGCTGTAGATGGTGGCTTAACCCACTGTGCCACAGTGCCAGCCTCCTGTGAACATGAACACCCCAATTGATACACAGGTTTAAGCCCTAAAGTCTTATGTTAATGTGTCGCTCCCCCTCTTCGTGGAGGAACGACACAGGACCCTGCGCTGTTCTTTCGTCTGCTCGGCCCTTCCCGGGTTTGCTGCTGGTTCTTCCCGGGTTGGCTACCGACCCTTCCACCTCCGTGGAAGGGCAGTTCCCCCTGCCACATTCCCCACTTCCGCAGGGGAGCGGCACACCGCCGTCCGGCTCTCTCGGGGGCTGCTCGGATGTTATTCAGGTGTTCCCTGGTGCATGTTGTTTCTCTCCTCCTTTATAGTCCTCTTCCGCCAATCCCAACTCTGCTATCCACACGCCGAGTACGCTGCTCTCCTCCAATCAGGAGCAGGTCCTGCTGTTTATTGGTTGAACTGGAGGCAGCTGTGTAGAAGCTGTTACTCCCTTCTCAGCACCATATTGTGGGAGAGCAGATGCATAGAATAAGTCTTAATTCCAATAACAGTCTAGTCCGAGTTGCTCCCAGTTGCTCCCCACATTAATGGAGCTGAGAGGGTAGGTACTTAATTACAGTATATGAATGTAGGACCTTTGGGAAGTGACTGGATTGGATAAGGTTGCTAGAGTGGAGCCCTTTGATCAAATTGTGATGATTTTCTAAGAAAAGACCACACAGGTGAGTATACTTCCTGTCTCTCTTGGCTTCCTGGCTCACCATGTGATCATCCCTCTAAAAACCCTCCTGCCATCACCACCCTCATCCAGACACTGGACTGAGGCGGTGTTGTGACAAAGAAGGTTAAACCACCACCTGCAATGCTGGCATCCCATACGGGAGCCAGTTAAAGCCCATATGGGAGCCAGTTAGAGTCCTGGTTGCTCCACTTCTGATCCAACTCCCTGCTGATGCTCCTGGAAAAGCAATGAAAGATGGCCCAAGTGCTTGGCTACCTGCACCCATGTGGAGACCCAGAAGATCCTGGCTTCTGGCTTTGGCCTGGCTCAAGCCCAGCTGTTGCAGCCATTTGGGAAGTGAACTAGTGGACAGAAGATCTCTCTCTCTCTCTCTCTCTCTGTCTCCCCCTTTTTGTAACTCTGTTTCAAATAAATAAATCTTAAAAAAAAAAAAAAAGGCACTGGGTAGATGAGGCTGCCCGATCTTGGACTGGACTATGTACCTCCAAACCATGAACTGAAGTAAATGTTCCTTCATAAGCAGCTTATCTCAGGTATTTGTTATAGTGATGAAAAGTTGATTAGTGGTCAAGCGCTGTGGCTAAGCCTCCTCCTCCTACACCGGCATTCCATATGGGCGCCGATTCTTGTCCCAGCTGTTCGTCTTCTGATCCCACTCTCTGCTATGGCCTGGGAAAGCAATAGAAGACACCCAAGTACTTGGGCCCCTGTGCCCACACCCACATGGGAGAACCAGAAGAAGCTCCTGGATCCTGGCTTCAGATCAGCTCAGCTACGGCCATTGTAGCCATCTGGGGAGTGAACCAGCAGAAGGAAGAACCTTTTCTCTCAGTCTCTCCCTCTGTGTGTGTGTGTGTGTGTGTGTAACTCTACTTCTCAAATAAAAAAAAGAAAAGTTCATTAATACAATGGCAGAGCTAGAACAATGGCAGGTCCTAGTGTACAGGTAGGAATGGGAGCAGTGGAACAGAGATACAGGAGAATCCTGGAGGGAAAATAGGTTGAAGAATTAGACTGAGTCAAGAATAAGGATAATAATGTGGACACAAAGCGTAGAAAATAATGTTAGACCAGCAGGTCAGAACCAGTTCTGAGCTCTTAATATTTGGGGGGAAAGTGGTCAAAAGTTTGATATGGTGCAAATTAACTGCCTTACACTTTTTTTTTTTTTTTTTTGACAGGCAGAGTGGGCACTGAGAGAGAGAGACAGAGAGAAAGGTCTTCCTTTGCCGTTGGTTCACCCTCCAATGGCCGCCATGGCCGGCGCACCGCGCTGATCCGATGGCAGGAGCCAGGTGCTTCTCCTGGTCTCCCATGCGGGTGCAGGGCCCAAGCACTTGGGTCATCCTCCACTGCACTCCTGGGCCACAGCAGAGAGCTGGCCTGGAAGAGGGGCAACCGGGACAGAATCCGGCGCCCCGACCGGGACTAGAACCCGGTGTGCCGGCACTGCAAGGCGGAGGATTAGCCTAGTGAGCCGCGGCGCCGGCCCACTTTTTTTTTTTTAAAGATCTGTTTATTTATTTGAAAGGCAGAGCAGCAGAAAGAGGAAAGACAGATCATCCATGTTCTTGTTCACCTCCAAAATGGCCACGATAGCCAGGTCTGGGCCAGGCTGGCCAGAAGCCAGCAACTCCATCCTCGTCTCCCATATGAGATTTGGGACCATCTTCCAGTGCCTTTTCAGGCACATTAGCAGAAAGCCAGATCAGTAGCAGAGTAGCCAGGACTCACACTGGCACTCTGATATGAGATGCCAGCGTTGAAAGTGTTGGCTTAACTTGCTGCACCACACACCAGCCCAACCTCCTTACACTCTTAATGGTCAAAGTGGTTTAATTAAATTATAGAGGTGAATGAGGTGACATTCCAAAATTCTTCCTGAATGGATGCAACATTTTTATGTTTTCTTATAAGAAGTTACCTTCCTCCAAAATTCCCCACCCCAACCCTTAACTGGGAAGGAGTAATTAGTAATTAGTTTGCTGATGTACTTATATAATACCCTCTCAATGGAATTGAAAGAAGTATTGTCACCATAGTGCTTAATCTTTTGCCACCTCTGAATCAACTGTGCTCCCTAATCTAAAGAATGATTATTTGACTGTGCATGCATTTTATGTTTAAAAATTGTATTCTGAGGCATTGGTGCTGTGGAGTAGTTGGTTAAGCCTCTGCCTGTGATGCCAGCATCCCATTTGGGTGCCATTCAAGTCCTGGCTGCTCCACTTCTGACCCAGCTCTCTGCTATGGCCTGGGGAAGCAGTGGAAGATGGCCTAAGTGCTTGGGCCCCTGCACCCATGTGGGAGAGCTGGAAGACGCTTCTGGCTCCTGGCTTCAGTCTGGCCGGCCCTGGCTGTTACAGCTATTTGGGGAGTGAACAAGCGGATGGACGACTTCTCTCTCTCTCTGTCCTCCCTCTCTCTTTCTGTAACTCTGCCTATCGAATAAATAAATAAATCTTTAAAAAAGTATATTCTGTATGCCAAGTGTTATATAGTACCTCTCCATGTTGCTTCACATCTGTGCTGTACAAGGGTACTTCAAAAATTAGTGAAAAATGGGATTAAAAGATAAAGTTTATTTTCTTGCCAAATTTTTTTTTGAGATCGTGCATATGACAGGTATTCAAAATGTTCATGAAAATGTATAATATGAAAAAACTATGTGTCGCTCCCCGTCTTCGTGGAGGAATGACACAGGACCCTGCGCTGTTCTTTCGTCTGCTCGGCCCTCCCTGGGTTTGCTGCTGGTTCTTCCCGGGTTAGCTACCAACCCTTCCACCTCCGTGGAAGGGCGGTTCCCCCTGCCACATTCCCCACTTCCGCGGGGGAGCGGCACACCGCCGGCCGGCTCTCTCGGGGGCTGCACAGGTGTTCCCCTTAGATGTTCATGGTGAATGTTGTCTCTCTCCTCCTTTATAGTCCTCTTCCGCCAATCCCAACTCGGCTGCCCACACGCCGAGTATGCTGCTCTCCTCCAATCAGGAGCAGGATCAGCTCCTGGAGGTCAGCACTCAAGTTGGCAAGAGGCAGCTGCGTAGAAGCTGTTTTCTCCTCTCCCAGCGCCATATTGTGGGAGAGCAGATGCATAGAATAAGTCTTAATTCCAGTAACTCAGTCCAGTCCGGGTTACTCCCCACAGATCCCCCTTTCTTTTTATTTTTTGGCGTTGATACGTGCCTGTCTTCGGTGTCCCGTGGCACACACTCTGCTCTGCTTGCTAGAGTTGCCCACAGGTGCTTACAAGTCCTATCAATCAGGCAAACCGAATCCGGGTCCTCTCTTCGCCATGTTGTGAGGAGGTTTTTAGGCGCTGATGCGTGCCTGTGTTCGGTGCCCTGCAGCGCATGCTCTACTCTGCTAGAACTGCCTGCAGGTACTTACAAGCCCTAACAATCAGGCAAACCGAATCCAAGCCTTCTCATTGCCGTATTGTGGGGAGACTTATTGGTGTTGATTCGTGCCTATCTTCAGTGACCTGCAGCTCATACTCTGGTCGAACCGCCTGCTGGTGCTTACTGCCTTACTAATCAGGCAGACCGAATCCAAGCCTTCTCATTGCGGTATTGTGGGGAGACTATTGATGTTAATAACGTGCCTGTCTTCGGTGACCTGCGGCGCATAAGCTGCTAGCCGCCCACAGGTGCTCACCACCTCCCTAATCAGGCAGACCGAATCCAAGCTCTCTCATTGCCATGTTGAGGGGAGGCTTTATTTTTCTCTATTTCTCTATCTCCGGGCATTCCTATCTCTCCTATTTTACTTCTATCTACCAGCATTCCTATTTCTCTCATTTTACTTCTAAACTTCTGTTTCTCTTATCCCTGCGGCTTCCCGGCGCCCGCTTCGAGGCTGCTTCTCGGGGGCTTCCCGGCTCTGAGCCGCTTCAGCCCGCGCTTCTCTCATCTGCGCGGCTTCCCGGCTTCGCGTGCGCACTCCGTGGTCTCCGCGCCCCTTCACGCCCACACCACGGCCTCGACTAGCCCCGCGTTCCCTATCTATTCACGCCCCGTGCTCTCTCTGCACGCGGCGGCTTCCGCGAGTCACACAGCGTAGCTTATGTTTCCGCCACTAGCATTCAATCTAAGTTCCCTGGGCTAACCTGGCGAATTCAACCTATAGCTTAAGTTTCTGCCTTATGGTTTGGCTTCCCGTCTTTTGCTCCCTGGGCTAATCTGACGGATTCCAACCTGGCGGCCCACGTCTCTGCCTCTGGTTCCAGATTTTCGCCTTTTGCCCCCCGGGCTGACTTGAAGAATTCCAAGCTGGCTTACGTCTCTGCCTCGGCCTGCACTCGCGGCTTCATCCTCCCTAACATTTTTCTCTACCTGGTATGTTTCCCTAAGTTTTCTTCCAACAATATTCCTCCCTCATTTCTCCTGGCCTCTCCCCACAGTCCGTATCCAAGTCTAAGTTTCTTATAGGTTTCACTTTCACTTTCAACCTGCAGTCCGTATCTGAGTCTAAGTTTCTTCTTGCTTTCACTTTAAATCCTAACTTCTTTCCCACAGTCCATATCCGAGTCTATGCCTAGGCTTTCGATAGCTTCTTCTGGCACCTTTTCCGTCCGGCTTTCCCCTAGGCTCTTTGCTAGTCTCTCTCTCCGGTATTTCTCCACTTCTTCCCGTTTCTTCCCTCCTAGGTTTCCTATCCGAGTCACGGCACCATTATGTTGCTCCCCGTCTTCGTGGAGGAACGACACAGGACCCTGCGCTGTTCTTTCGTCTGCTCGGCCCTCCCCGGGTTTGCTGCTGGTTCTTCCCGGGTTGGCTACCGACCCTTCCACCTCTGTGGAAGGGTGGTTCCCCCTGCCACATTCCCCACTTCTGCGGGGGAGCGGCACACCGCCGGCCGGCTCTCTCGGGGGCTGCACAGGTGTTCCCTCAGATGTTCCCCTTAGATGTTCCTGGTGCATGTTGTCTCTCTCCTCCTTTATAGTCCTCTTCCGCCAATCCCAACTCTGCTACCCACACGCCAAGTACGCTGCTCTCCTCCAATCAGGAGTAGGTCCTACAGTTTATTGGTTGAACTGGAGGCAGCTGTGTAGAAGCTGTTTCCCTTCTCAGCGCCATATTGTGGGAGAGCAGATGCATAGAATAAGTCTTAATTCCAGTAACTTAGTCTAGTCCGAGTTGCTCCCCACACTATGCATGGAATTCAAAATTTTTTCATCAAAATAAGCTTTTCATTCCATTTTCTGTGAGCATGTATCACTCATATTGTCCTTGCAGAAAGTGTCTTTGTGTGTGTGTGTGTTTGTGTGTGTGTGTGTGATTGTGTTAAACTTAATTTTCTTCTCTCCAAACAAAAAAGTCAAAGAAACAGCAACAACAAAAACCAATTTCCTTTCCTCCTTCTCACACGTGTCAAATGATTTGTTATGGTGACTGAGAAAGGTAAGGGAGCAAAAAAGAGGCCATGAAAGTTATGGGGTAGACAAATGAGTTCATGAAAACTTGTAGAGTTTTGTTGTTCACGTTGTAGTTGTCAAACCTTTCCTGCCAGAGAACCCTGGGTGTTTTTGTACACAGCTTCTCACGTGTGGTTATTTTGGCCCTTCTGCAGGTCTGAAAATGTACCCAAAACTGAAGGAACTCTTGTCATCAGCTCATCAGCTAGAGCTCACAGGCTGCCACTGCTCCATTCTGCTCGTGGGGAAACGGCACAAATCTTTACTTAATATATGCTAAACTGATCTTCTGTATATAAAGAGAATTGAAAATGAATCTTGATGTGAATGGAAGGGGGGAGGGAGAGGGAAAGGGGAGGGTTGTGGGTGGGAGGGAAGTTATGGGGGTGGGAAGCCATTGTAATCCATAAGCTGTACTTTGGAAATTTATATTCATTAAATAAAAGTTAAAAAAAAAGACAAAAAAAAGAAAAAAAAAAAAGAAATTTCTCTCCAGGTCTATGGTACGTGGTAGGAGCCAAGTTACTGGCCTTCCAACACCATCCAAAATAGCCACCATTTTTCCAGATCACAATATTTACCTGATGTGTAGCCCAGGGTTGGCTCACGGGTGTAAGATGGCCTGATATCTATTGCTTATTTATTTGGTATGGCTTGCAAACTGAAATCAATGTTTACCTTTTTAAAATGGTTGGGTGGAAAATCAAAAGAAAAAATGCTTCATGATGTGAAAATTATGTGAAATTTAAATGTCACAAGTAAAGAGGCATGCTCATTTGTTTACATGTTGTCTGCCGTTGCTTTTTTTTTTTTTTTTTTGACAGGCAGAGTGGGCACTGAGAGAGAGAGACAGAGAGAAAGGTCTTCCTTTGCCGTTGGTTCACCCTCCAATGGCCGCCGCTGCCGGCGCACCGCGCTGATCCGAAGCCAGGAGCCAGGTACTTCTGGTCTCCCATGGGGTACAGGGCCCAAGTACTTGGGCCATCCTCCACTGCACTCCCTGGCCACAGCAGAGAGCTGGCCTGGAAGAGGGGCAACCGGGACAGAATCCGGCACCCTGACCGGGACTAGAACCCGGTATACCGGCGCTGCAAGGCGGAGGATTAGCCTAGTGAGCCGCGGCGCCGGCCGCTTTTGCTTTTTAACAGCAAAGTGGAGTAGTTACCATAGAGGCTGTGTGGCTCACAGACTAAAATATTTACTGTTTGACTCCTTAAGAAAGTCTAAATTCTTACTATCTAAGAGGTATCTAATGAATCAGATCTGATGGGCTATTGGAAATGGAAAAGACTTTACAGTGGCCAGGGTTTTGACAGCCATTTAAACCACTGTCTGCGATGCCGGCATCCCATATGAGAGCGGGTTTGAGTCCCAGCTGCTCCACGTCTGCTCCAGCTCCCTGCTAACTGGGAAAGCAGCCAAAGACGGCCCAAGTGACTGAGCCCCTGCTATCCATGGGGGAGACCTGAATGGAGTGTTCTGGCTCCCAGTGATTGGGAGATCTCTCTTACTCTCTGACTCTTTCTGTAACTGCCTTTCAAGTAAATAAATAAATCTTTAAAAAAAAAGGAAGAAAAATAAAAATACTTTATGAATCTCATATTGATACAGATAAGCTCTTTCTTGCTTAAAATCATAACCAGGGGACAGAGCTGGTTCTAGAAGCGTGGTTCCATTGGTCTAAGATCTCCTTCATGTGTATTATGTCTTTTCTCATGTAGTGTTTATCTTACTTAGAATAGAGTAGGCAATATATAGTATTGGGACAAGGGGAATTCGTCAAAAAGTTTCCTAATTTTGATCTCAAGTCTCATTCATATATCACTTTATGGATATTTGGATTTTGATGATTTCAGTTAATTTGAGTTGCCTTCTGTTTTCTATTTTTCTCACTTATCAAAAGGTATATGGCTATCTTGAAAAACCTTGTCACTTTTATGCTGTCTCTCTCTTCTTAAAACTCTCTCCTCTCTTTTTCCTTCAGTAAAAAAATTTGGAGGTGAATGAGTTTCTGTTCCAGCCTAAGCTTCTTGAGGGAGGTGAGGATGGTTAGAAAAGCACAGAGCGGCCAGCGTTGCGGCTCACTAGGCTAATCCTCCGCCTTGCGGCGCCGGCACACCGGGTTCTAGTCCCGGTTGGGGCGCCGGATTCTGTCCTGGTTGCCCCTCTTCCAGGCCAGCTCTCTGCTGTGGCCAGGGAGTGCAGTGGAGGATGGCCCAAGTGCTTGGGCCCTGCACCCCATGGGAGACCAGGAGAAGCACCTGGCTCCTGCCTTCGTATCAGCGCGGTGCGCCGGCCGCAGTGCGCCGGCTGCGGCGGCCATTGGAGGGTGAACCAACGGCAAAGGAAGACCTTTCTCTCTCTCTCTCACTGTCCACTCTGCCTGTCAAAAAAAAAAAAAAAAAAAAAAAAAGAAAAGCACAGAGCATACAGGTTTTTACTCTGGAGGCTGGTGGATGGGCCGGCTGTGTGTTTAGAGGAGTGGGGGAGTATCTGCTGACCCATTGAAATGGCCAGGTTTCCTGCATGTGCATATGTGGGCTTTTCTGAGGAGAGGAGTCACAGCTCTGCTAAGATTTGTGAAAGGGTCCCTGACCTCAAGATTTTGGAATCATGGATGTAAAAGGTATGTTTCGGGAAAAAAGCTGCTCAGATGATTGGTGGTGGAGACTGACCCAGGCTTCCTGGACTGTCGGCCTGCCCGATTGGAGGGCAGAGCTCTCTGCCCATTCACATCAGCCCACCCAGGTTTTACCCTCTCTGCCACTCAGAGATGATAAAAATTCATCAGATTCACAGAACGGTTGAACTCAGATGGTGATGAAATCCCAGTATAATTCTCTCCAAAGAACGTTCTGATTAATAGAAACTGCAGAGGAACTAATTTTATGAAAATAGCAAATGGGATTGTTTCAGTTGAAGCAGCAGGGAGAGCTGGCTGACGCCGAGCAGGAAGATACAAACGGTCCCATTGTGTGGAGCTGACAGCTCCAATCTTGCTGCTTATTTATTAAATGTCTTTCCGCTGTAAATTATTAAGTCTGGATTTGGGGAGATGTGGGAGCTGACAGAATAAGACAATAGAACGGAAAGCAAACCTGGATGGCTTCCTTCAGTATCATCGTGGTATTGTGTTTTGCGAAAAGCCTTTGTCCCGCTCTGGTTTTGGAGTAGGGGGAGGATTCTATCTTTGGTGAGACTCAGAAGCAGAGGAGACAAGTAATATGCTCCTGATTTCTGAACCATTGGCCAGTGCTTCCAAATCTGAATGGTTTTCAGAGAAAATTCAACCTGTTGGCTCAACAACTCGGCGGCAGAAATTTTGTCTGTTTTCTGAAAGCACTATTTTGCCCAGACAAGCAAGAGCTTGATCTGCCTTAACGTTAAGAAATATCCAATTAAATGTTTTCAGAGACCCAGCTAGCAAACTGTGTTCCCTTGGCTTATTAGAAAGCCAGGAAGGCCCTCACACTGGGAAGAAGTCCTGAAGTTTATAGAGAGGGAGCTGAACTCTGATTCTGCTTGTATCCATCAGAAAACCTGGATTTCTGGTAAATGAGAGAGAAGGGGCTTTCTGGAATTCGTAGATTCAGGTTTTGGTCCTCTGTTTTCTAGACAGCATAAAGGAGGGCAGGGGGCTACATATCTTAGCTGGACACCCCTCGCTTGTTTGCCCACGGCAAATAGCAGCATGTGTGCTAATACGGATGCCTAAGGGTAGAGCCAGTCATTCAGCATTTAGCCATTCATTCTGTAAACTTTTATTGAGTGTCACCTCACCCTGTGCCTTGCACTGTTCTGCCAAGTCCAGATAAATAAACAAAACAAGTCCTTCTTCTCACTCAATGTACATTCCAGGGGGAAGAACCAGCTAATTAACAGGTAATTATCTATCAGCTGGCTTTAAGTGCGATGAAGCAGCCACGGAGAGTCAAGGGATAGAAAGTGAGGAGGGGGCACGGGGCGGGGCTATTTTATGGACGGTGGTTGAAGAAGACCTCTGTGATGTGGTGACACTCGTGCAGTGACCTGAAGGGAGAGAGTGAGCCCAGCAGCTCTCTGGGGAGAAGCTGACGGCCAGGCCAGAGTAAGAGGCCCTGACAGGAGAGGGTGCTGGGCGGATTCTGAGCAAGGTGGGGGAGCGTTCCCACAGAGGGCCCGCAGGCCACCAAGAGCACTTGAACTTCCTCTAAATGAGAATTGGAGGAGTCTTAAGTAGAGGAGTCACTTGATCTGACTTATCAAAAACCCCAACCAGGATGAGTAGGCCTAGTGCCAGTTAGCGCAGCCCCACTGTGAATGGGCCTGAGGCACCACTAACTAGCTTTTGGTCATTCCTCCCTAGTCCATGAAGTAAGAAGGTTCACTTCATTTCTCCTCATCTCTAGGGTGGGAGAGGTTTCTCTGTTATGTGTGAAATGGCATCCTGGCCTGGGGAAACCCTGGTGTTAAGCAGTGGTCTGATGTCCCTTTGTCCTCCTACAGACCAAGAGAGGGATCTGAAGCCATCAAACAGTAAGAGAATCTCTCTATTGGCACTGGCCAGCGGCTGGGTTTGCAAGCCAGACCTCCATTCTGGGGAGCTGACTGGCCAGAGGAGCGTCCTGTGGGTTCTGATTTGCTCAACTCTTACAAAGGAGAAGAGGACTGAAGCCCAGAAGGCCCAATTCCAGGCAGCTGCTAGGAGGGTATATAGGGCAAACTCGGCTGGATCCCATGCAAGGAGCATTTGGTGGGTGGGGAGAAGGAAACTCAAGATAACGTGATGGGAAAGTGTGAGTGGATTAGAAGAACAGTGGGCTTTCTGGGTGAGCAGATGTCTTGAGGCATCGTTACAGCCCATGGCAGGCTGAACCCCACACCTCCTTACCAGATTTGAAGTTCACTGTGCCCAAGAAGCAGCTGAAAAATGCCCCTGTTCAACTGAATTCTCACCAGTGACCACTTTTCTGTCAGTTCCGTCGGGCGTTTGAGAGCAGGGTCAGTTCAAGCTGTGAGAAGTGTAGCCCCCATTCTTGAGCTCTAGGTGAGAGCAGATGGCCAGACTCAGAACAGAAGGATTTTAAGCAATGGAGACAAATCTTATTTGAGTTCTTAACTGCTCAAGTGAAAAGACTTTCTACAAATCAGTGCTATGTTCTGGGATTAAAATACCAAATACTTAGGATGGAGTACTAAGAGCCAGATCAGGATTAGGATCTAATTCCTAGAAACTCCTGAGTACAGAGGCGTGGCCCAGCTGGAGAGTCCCATCTTACAGGTATTCCATAGGTTTTATTGTGTTTTTAAATTGGTAAGGGTTTTTAAATTGGTAAGGTCCATAGGAAGAGAAGAAACTTTGAAGATTTCAGTCTTGGGATTTTGTGCCCAAGCACCCTGTTTTCTGGCCTTTATGATTCTGTGCCAAACTATTCTCAGCCAAAAATGTTAACACATGAGTTGCTATATAAACTCAGAGGCTCTGAAACGTGGTTGAAGTAAATCTAATCAATAAATGACAATAAGTAGAATCATTTCTTTGCTTGCTTTTTCCATTTCCCAGGCTGAGACAGTTAGGAGGAGTCAGCAAGCTTGTGAACAGGGACACAGAGAAGAAAGGAGGGGAGTGACAAAAGGCAGGGTTCTTGCAGAACGAAGAGAATGAGTGTAATCAGTTAGGTGGTACGTGGTTAACAGGAATGGGCATTATTCTGGGTAGGTCAAGGTTTCTCAGACCTAGTTTCTGGAAATGGTTGCCCACTCGGTAAACCCTGGGTTCTGCCTGACTTCTTGGTCATGTTTCAGCTTAGGAAATGAAGGCCTGGAGCAATTCACTTCGGATTTGACCATCTGCCATCCATCCACCTGGTGGCAGTGTTCTGGAAATGGGACTGTGGAAATAAGATGCGGTCCCTTGGCACTGTTTACATTCTATTGTGCAAGATAAAGAAGAGAAACAACCTGGTGAGACAGGCCACCTTAGAGACAAACCTAGGGTGCCTCCTGGGTCCCCAGGGGAAAACTTGAGGGGCCAGGGATGACTTCTAGTGGGGCCCCTGAATGGAGCTCTTATAGAAGACAGAAGGCTATTCAGGGAGAGCAAGAGGGACATGGTTCTAGATGCAAGGTTCAGCACATGCTGTTATCTGGTGGTTGGAGAGGGCATGGCAGAATAGGTGGTAGGCAAGGAGTTCAGCATGACATGTCAGGTCTGCTGGGGCCGAAAGCAGGGAAGGCGGTAAAGGCAGACAAATGGACAGAGGGGCAACTGGGATCTGGATTACCAAGGGCCTGCCTGATGTGATAAGGAATTTGGACATTGTTCTACAGATTCTGACAAGCCTCTGAAAGAGAGGAGACATTTATACTCCTTATTTAAAAAGGGGGAGGGGGGCAGCGCTGTAGTGCAGTGGGTTAACGCCCTGGCCTGAAGCGCCAGCATCCCAAATGGGTGCTGGTTTGAGATCCAGCTGCTCCACTTTCGATCCAGCTCTCTGCTATGGCCTGGGAAAGCAGTAGAGGACGGCCCAAGTCTTTGGGTCCCTGCACCCGCGTGGGAGACCCGGAAGAAGCTCCTGGCTCCTGGCTTCGGATCTGCCCGGCTCCTTCCATTGCGCCATTTGGGGGAGTGAATCAATGTATAAAACCTTTCTCTCTGTCTCTCCCTCTCTCTGTCTGTAACTCTACCTTTCAAATAAATAAATAAAAATGTTTTTTTAAAAAACAACACTTCATCTACAAATGTGATCTAGTCATTTGGCCTCTGCTTGTTGGGGAACTCTTACCCGCAAGGCCAATCACTTCATTGTTGGATGGCTTTTTAAAGAGGTTTTTTTTTTTTTTTTTTTTTTTTTTTTTTTTGGACAGGCAGAGTTAGAGAGAGAGAGAGGGAGAGAAAAAGGTCTTCCTTCTGTTGGTTCACCCCCGAAATGGGTGCTATGGCCAGCACACTGCGCTGATCCAAGGCCAGGAGCCAGGTATTTCCTCCTGGTCTCTCACGAAGGTGCAGGGCCCAACCACTGCCTTCCTAGGCCACAGCAGAGAGCTGGACTGGAAAAGGAGCAACCGGGACAGAATTCAGCACCCCAACCGGGACTAGAACCCAGGGTGCCGGCGCCGCAGGCAGAGGATTAGCCTAGTGAGCCATGGCGCCAGCCTTAAAGAGATCTTAGAAATGTCTATTTATTTTTTTTTGTTTATTTTTTTTTAGCCAAACTCTAACTCCTCACAATTCCTACCCAGTGTGTCTAGTTTTCTCATTTAAAGCAACATATAAGAATGCCATTACAAAATATATGAAGATATGGATCAAAACTTCCCCCAGTTTCCCAAGTTTCCAAATTTCCAGAGTTTTCTTTTCCTGTTTGTTGTCTCTAGAATTCTTTACCCTCTGAGCATAACCATCTGGGTGAATGTGAATTATCAATGGATCTTTTAGAATCTGGGACTGGAATTGTTCCTAATTCCTTCGATACGACCTAAGAGGCATGGCATACGGTGTTCTTACTGTATATTCTAGCTGGACACTCTATGACCATCAGCAGTTCCAGTGTCCTTAGTTTGATACTGGTCACATCGCACTGTTGGCTTTCAAAGTTTTTGATTAACTAAAGCTGCTAACTCCTCTGCACATTAATTGCTGCCAAGTCAAATCTCTGCCATGCTTTGTATGTGCAATTTGTTCTTGAAATCTAAATATAGGACTTCACACTTACTTAAATTTTACCTTGTTAGTTTGAGTCCAACATTCCAGCCTACTGGACTCATCTGTAGTTTTGATCCTCCTTCGTATGATGTTATTGGGTCTCCTTTCACATTTGATAAATTTTCTTTGTATATTTTAATCCAAGTTACTAACAAAAATGTTGTGAGGCTAGAATTTGGAACTTAGTAATGTTGGAGACCTCCTTCCCATCTGGGTATGTGTTCAGACAGCTTTAATGTTGCCTCACGACCCATTTTACAATGTTATTTATAATGCTGAGGATTTATTAAATATTCTATTGAAGTTGCTCAAGATATATTCTGTTTAAATGAAGATACATTGTGTTTGGCATTTCTTCCCATTCAAATCAACAAACATATAGTTGATATTTCCTATCTGCTTCATTTTGTGTTAGGTGCTGAGGCTACAAAAATGACCAACATATTAGTCTTTTTTTTTTTTTTTTTTTTTGACAGGCTGAGTGGACAGTGAGAGAGAGATAGAGACAGAGAGAAAGGTCTTCCTTTTGCCGTTGGTTCACCCCTCAATGGCCGCCACGGCTGGCGCACTGCGCTTATCCAATGGCAGGAGCCAGGTGCTTCTCCTGGTCTCCCATGGGGTGCAGGGCCCAAGCACTTGGGCCATCCTCCACTGCACTCCCTGGCCACAGCAGAGAGCTGGCCTGGAAGAGGGGCAACCGGGACAGAATCCGGCACCCCGACCGGGACTAGAACCCGGTGTGCTGGCGCCGCAAGGTGGAGGATTAGCCTATTGAGCCACGGTGCCGGCCAGTCTTGTCTTAAAGAATTCACATCTAGCTAATTCACATCTAGCAGGAGTTACAGACATATGTACACTGGTTCCAAATCAATTTATATAATAGCTAAAATCTGTTAACTCTGATTCATATTAGAAGAATACTTATAAAATACAATAATCAATATTGTGCTATATTACTTATATGATATTATACATTAGCAATATAAATGCAGTAGATCAAGAATCTACAGAAAGAGGAGGTTAATTGTTTTTTAAGAGACAAAGAGATAGGTTCATTCATTCTCTAAATGCCCACAATGGCCAAGGCTGGAGTGGGGCCAATGCCGGAGCCAGGAGCAGAGTCCAGGTCTCCCACATGGGTAGCAGGAACTCAATTACTTTAACAATTACTGCTGCCTCCCAGGGTCCCCATTAGTAGGAAGGTGGAGTCAGGAACCAGAGCCAGATATCAAAAACAGATACATCCAGTGTGGGATGTGGGAATCCTAACCAGTGGCTTAACCACTGGGTCAAATTCTTCCCCTGACATTAATTCTTCATGAGGAAAAAAGAGAAAGGAGAACTTCACAAAAGAAATGACATTTGAACTGGGCCTTGGAAGACTTGTAATTTTTTTTTTAATAGTGTGAAGAAGAAATTCCAGAGCGAGGAAGCAGGATAAGACAACCATGGAACGGTACATATCTTTGGAATGGTGCAGCAGCAGCATATGTTGTAGTGTGGATGGAGTGCTGAGTTTAGGGAAGTGTGAGTCAAGAGGTGAGGCAGAGGAGTGGGCATTTGGCACAGTGATTAAGCTGTGGGAGGCTTGCATGCTATGTTGGGGTAGCTGGTGACTGCACTTCCTAGTCCAGCTTTCTGCTAATGTGTTCCCTGGGAGGCAGCAGATGATGGTTCAAGTGACTGGATCCCTGCCACTCTCATGGGAGGCTCTGAGATCAGGGCTCTTGGTTTTGCCCTGGCCCAGCTTCAGCTGTGGCAGGTATTTGAGGAGTGAACCAGTGAATGGAAAGTAAATCTCTTTCTGTGTGACTCTGTCTCTCTGCCTTTCAAACAAAGTAAAAATAAATATAAACTTTAAAAGAGAGAGAGAGAAGAGACAGCTTATGAAGAGTCTTATGTGCCACGTTAAGGATTTGGGCTTTACCTTGCAGGTGAAGGGCTGGGCTAAATCAGAAGTCTTTAAGCAAGAGACTAATGTAACCAGATTGATCAACTTCGTAACCCCATTGCATAAGGAAATAAATTCAATTAGACAAAACTTATTCTCAGTGAGCCCATGTTGGTTCTAGTGATAATCAGCCACTAAGCATCTGTTTAATGAGCACCTCCGACTTTTTGTGTATGTTAAGCCTCACTTATCCAGCTTTTACCCATTTCCTGACAGTTGCTTGGGCACTTTGGCCTCCTGCCCTTTTCTTCCTTAGGCATTTTTTTTTTTTTTTGACAGGCAGAGTGGACAGTGAGAGAGAGAGACAGAGAGAAAGGTCTTCCTTTTGCCGTTGGTTCACCCTCCAATGGCAGCCGCGGCCGGCGCGCTGCGGCCGGCGCACCGCGCTGATCCGATGGCAGGAGCCAGGAGCCAGGTGCTTTTCCTGGTCTCCCATGGGGTGCAGGGCCCAAGCACCTGGGCCATCCTCCACTGCACTCCCTGGCCACAGCAGAGAGCTGGCCTGGAAGAGGGGCAACCGGGACAGAATCCGGCGCCCCAACCGGGACTAGAACCCGGTGTGCCGGCGCCGCAAGGCGTTCCTTAGGCATTTGTGTTCTGCATTCTGTTGGCTTATTTGTTCAGCCATTGCTTTCTCTGAACTTCACTGCCTAATGTATGCTCTGACTCTGCTTCCCCGATTCTGGGCCACAGCCATTGCCTGAGCCTTGGTCTGGGACTTGCCTCCACACTGGATTTCTCACCTAATTTCTGTTGTCCAGTTCTGCATGCTCTCTGTTTTCTGGCTTGCCTTGGATCTAACCTGGTCTCATCCTTGGTGCTACTCTCTTTGCCTTGGTTGTTCTATTATAGTTTCCTGACCTGCAAGTTATACCTAATGAATCACTTTGATTCCAACTTTGGCAATACAATGCAATTTCTCCTTTCTAGAAGTTTTAGTGTAGTTTGGATAGATAGGAATAACACACACAAATTATATAGTAATTTCTAATAATTAGTTGGCAAATTGGATGTGCTCACAAAACATATGAATTTCAAGATAGGATTGAACTGGGAAATTCATGAACTTTGGGAGGAATGTTCTTTTTCTAGGCAACTTCCTTTTAGAAAGATTTGGATATTTGGAATACAGACATTTCTCTGGGAGAAGGAAGAGGAATGTAGGGTGGAACTTCCTCTGCACTTCACTTTCATTGGCTCAAAAGCTGCCTATCTTAGAAGAGCTACCTTCTCTGTGCCATCTAGTGGATGTTGCCACCAGAACCCGTACCCGCCTCAAGGAGAGAGCAATTTAACGCCATTTCCAACTTAAGCACCATATCTACAGGGCGTGAAATTAGTTCCAGCAAGCAGCAAATTTGCTGCTAATAAAAATATTTAGCGATTCACTTGTCTTTAAATCAGCAGCAGAATATTCTTTTACTTGCATCAACGCTTGTTTCTCCCAACTCTAATATTTGATAATCAGACTAGAGTTGTTTAGCTAATGCTGTGAAACAACAAGTTTTTCAGCTCTGCAAAAATTTGAGTTTCCTGAGCAGGAATTTTTATTCTCCTTCTTCTCTTGGTCAAAAATAGGCCTAGGATGGGGCCAGCATTGTGGTGTAGCTGGTTAAGCCACCACTTGCAATGCCTGCATCCTATATCTAAGTGCTCGTATGAGTCCCAACAACCCAGCTCTCTGATAATGTGTCTGGGAAAGCAGCAGAAAATGGCCCAAATTTTTGGTAACCTGTCACCCTTATGGAAGATCTGGATGGCCCTGTCCCTGTGGCCATTGGGGAGTGAACCAAGTAGAAGACTTCTTTCTTTCTCTGTCTCTGTCTCTCTGAGTCCCTCTTTCTTTTAAATATATTTTTAAAAAAGAAAGAAAGAAATAGGCCTAGATGTTTCTTGGATTGTGGAGATGAAGCACTTTCTATTTATTTATTTATTTATTTGACAGATAGAGTTATAGACAGTGAGAGACAGAGAGAGACAGAGAGACAGAGAGAAAGGTCTTCCTTCTGTTGGTTCACCCTCCAAATGGCTGCTATGGCCAGTGTGCTGTGCCAATCCAAAGCCAGGAGCCAGGTGCTTCCTCCTGGTCTCCCATGCGGGTGCAGGGCCAAGTGCCATCCTCCACTGCCCTCCCGGGCCACAGCAGAGAGCTAGACCGGAAGAGGAGCAACTGGGACTAGAACCCGGCGCCCATATGGGATGCCGGCACCGCCGGCGGAGGACTAACCAAGTGAGCCACGGCGCTGGCCAAGATATGAAGCACTTTCAACTAGTTTTGGAGTCTTGGAAATAACCTTTCATTCTCTTCTGTCTCCCAACATTAACTCCCGACTTGGAAGATGTGGAGAATCTGGGATTCTAAGAGAAGACATGATGTACATCTCATGTTTAGACAGATCTGGTTTTTTTTAATTATTTATTTATTTGAAAGTCAAAGTTGCAGAGAAGGAGAGGCAGAGGCAGAGAGACAGGCAGAGGGACAGAGAGACAGATATCTTCCATCTGCTGGTTCACTCCCCAAATGACTACAATGTCTAGGGCTGGACCAGGCTGAAGCCAGGAACCAGGAGCTTCTTCTGGGTCTCCCATGTGAGTGCAGGGGCCCAAGGATTTAGGCCACCTTCCACTGCTTTCCCTGGCCATAGCAGAGAGCTGGTTCAGAAATGGAGCAGCTGGGACATGAACCAGCACCCATATGGGATGGCTTTACCCACTATGCCACAGTGCCAGCCCCTAGACAGATCTTTACTCTTAGTGCCAAATTCATTTTACTTTCTTTGCTGTTTCTTTTAGCTATCTATTTCAGAGCAAGAGTTCTCTAAATACTGCAGAGATGCTGTAGAACACTGCAACTTCTTTTTCACTAATTCAACAAAGATTTATTGGGCACCTACCATGTGCATTCATTGTTCTAGGTCCTTCTTTGTGTCAGAAGTGTTCCAAAAGGCTTAGTGTGATAGCTAGGTGAGGGGCTGCCTGGGCAGGTGATACCTCTTGGCCAGGTTGCTGGAACATTGGGTCGCTTAGATTCCCACATGCTCTTCTTTTCTTTCAGGAGCTCACGGAAGGAACAGAGAATCAGACATTCTATCCCTTATCACTTAATTGGCATGAGGGCCTCTGTTTGAACAGATCTCGTGTTTCAAAGTCCAAATACTCTACAGAAAGGATATAGCGGCTCCCTGGGGACTCTGTTTTCCACCCCAGAGGAACCCTGGCTGAATCATTTTTCTCCACTTCCTGCATAAATCAAGTTTGATCGTTCTGACAGGAAATCAGAATCTGAGGCAGCTCCAGACATGAGCAATTCTTTCCTTCTCAGAAATCAGCCAGCTTGAGACACTCAATGGAAGAGGTTCTTGTGGTTAAGAGAGGGGCCTGGATAATGCTGATAGCAGAGAGTTAGAAGCAAAGACTCAAACTAAATCAGCTACCTAACACTAACCTCGCTGATGGAGAGCCTGGTAGGGGTAAACTGGAGAAAGGGAATGACACTTGAGAGTGGCCAAGAGACCAACATGGAGGCTCAGGAATGGGAGAAGCCCCTCTGTGTGTAGCAGAAGAGCAGACAATGGTTTGGACATCCGAGCATCTGGGCTTGATTCTTGTCCATCTCTCTCAGGTTCATGAGTCTGACACAGCTCCCCCCACCCCATCCCTGTTTGTTGTCAGTTCCCTCACCTGTCAGAATAGATGGCTTTTACTCCCCGTCCTACCTTCCCTCACTATGGCATGAGAAAGGTGGGATGGGAACTATTTGAAAGGACTGGGAGGGCTGGTGCTATGGCATAGCGGGCAAGCTGCTGCCTGCAGTGCCAGAATCCCATGTGGGCACCATTTTGAGTCCCGGCTGCTCCACTTCTGATCTAGTTCTCTGCTATGGCTTGGAAAATAAGTAGAAAATGGTCCAGGCTGGCGCCGCGGCTCACTAGGCTAATCCTCCACCTTGCAGCGCCGGCACACCGGGTTCTAGTCCCGGTTGGGGCACCGGATTCTGTCCTGGTTGCCCCTCTTCCAGGCCAGCTCTCTGCTGTGGCCAGGGAGTGCAGTGGAGGATGGCCCAAGTGCTTGGGCCCTGCACCCCATGGGAGACCAGGAGAAGCACCTGGCTCCTGCCTTCGGATCAGCGTGGTGCGCCAGCTGCAGCGCGCCGGCCGCGGCGGCCACTGGAGGGTGAACCAACGGCAAAGGAAGACTTTTCTCTCTGTCTCTCTCTCTCACTGTCCATTCTGCCTGTCAAAAAAAAAAATTAAAAAAAAAAAAAAAGAAGTAGAAAATGATCCAAACCCTTGTGCCTGTGCACCTGCATGGGAGACCCGGAAGAAGTTCCTGGCTCCTGGCTTTGGATTGGTGTAGCTCCAGCCATAGTGGCCATTTGGGGAGTGAACCAGCAGATGGAAGATCTCTCTCTCTCTTCCTCTCTCTCTCTCTCTCTCTGCTTCTCTGTGGCTCTGCCTTTCAAACAAATAAAGAAATCTTAAACAAACAAACAGAAAAAGGACTGGGAGAGACTCACCAGAGGGGACTATGAGGAACATCGGGATTCCTTCTGGGAGTAGTTAGACACAGAAGACTCTGTGGCACAGTGCGTTAGCCCTGGCCTGAAGTGCTGGCATCCCATATAGACACCAGTTTGAGACCCAGCTGCTTCGCTTCCAATCCAGCTCTGCTGTGGCCTGGGAGAGCAGTGGAGGATGGCCCAAGTCCTTGGGCCCCTGTGCCCATGTGGGAGACCTAGAGGAAGCTCCTGGCTTCGGATTGGCTCAGCTCTGGCTGTTGCGACCTGTTGGGGAGTGAACCAGCAGATGGAAGACCTCTCTCTCTCTCTCTCTCTCTGTCTCTCTCTCCTGCCTCTCCTCTCTCTGTGTAACTATGACTTTCAAATAAATAAATAAATTTTTTTTTAAGAAGACTCTTCTGGCCAGCACCGTGGTTCAATAGGCTAATCCTCCACCTTGCGGCACCAGCACACCAGGTTCTAGTCCTGGTCGGGGCACCGGATTCTGTCCCGGTTGCCCCTCTTCCAGGCCAGCTCTCTGCTGTGGCCAGGGAGTGCAGTGGAGGATGGCCCAGGTGCTTGGGCCCTGCACCCCATGGGAGACCAGGAAAAGCACCTGGCTCCTGGCTCCTGCCATCGGATCAGCGCGGTGCGCCGGCCGCAGTGTGCCGGCGGCGGCGGCCATTGGAGGGTGAACCAACGGCAAAGGAAGACCTTTCTCTCTGTCTCTCTCTCTCTCTCACTGCCCACTCTACCTGTCAAAAAAAAAAAAAAGACTCTTCTGATAGTAATGGATATATGGGGGTAAGTAGGGCCACTTGCTCTGGATGACATGGAACTCCTCCTTTTCCTCAAAATCCCAAATGTTTGTTACTCATTGAAGACATGCTGAGGTTTCTAATGCTTCAAACCTTGATGATTCTAATGTAGATAGAAATCTCCAGATGTGAATTGCTGGGGAAGCAGGGCACATAAGAAGCCAGATAAAGGAGCTAAGAGAAGGCTCAGAGAGAAAAAAGGAAGCCAGCAGCTGGAAGTCCTGGGAACTTCATGAGTCCCTTGACCCTCGTGACAGAGTTGGAGAGGCTCAGATCAGAGCCTGCAGGGCACCCTGGTCCCTTGGATCCTCCTGGCTGCTTCTCATCTCAGTGTCCCTGTGGCTAGCTCTTTGCTTCTCCGTTTCCTATTCCAGCAGCTTTGGCTCCACCAGCACCAAATAGACAAAGAGGCTCAAGCCAAGTCCTCTTGCCAGCCAGTTCTAGAGCTGAGTCGAAAGTTGAGCAAGTTCTGAGAATGGATTAATCATGCTTTAAGGTATCTAATCGCCATCTGTGTCTCAGGCATTTCTCATAATAGTGTTAATCATGGACCAGTCACTGGCTTTTCCAGAGTTCTCCTGGAGTTGATGCACATATATGGTAGACTCTCAGCTGCACTGTGCAAAGTCCTGAAAGACACAAGCCCAACAGGCTGGCAATTCCAGACTGAAGCTGAGCAGAGAGTGCCCTCAGGGACCAATAGTCAAAAAGGCCGATAAAATGAAGGATGCTCAGAGGCACTGAATCTTTTTGCAATCTCAGCAGGAGGGACATGGGTAATACATTGGTTCATGAAGCAGGCTGGCCATCACAGAATTTCTCAGGGGTTAAGTTGCTGATCATTAAAATTAGTTATCTCAGAGGTCATAGATCAAGTAGTTGATTTTTCTCTAAGGGCAATTTAACTGCATCCCTAGCTCTTTAGCATCAAGGATATAGAGTTTTGCAGTCAAGACTGGCTCCTGCATATTAAGGGCAGGACAGAAATGCAGAGTGGGACTAGCTAAAGAAACGTCCCTGCTAGGACAGCCACATTCCAGAATGGAATCAAAACAAGGAAGGGAAGCAACTTTTAGAGGTCTTCTAAATACAGCATGGCATCCTGATAAAAAATTATAGGCAATAAGGGCCAGCACTGTGTGTGACAGGTTAAGCCACTGCTTGCAACACCAGCATCATATATGAGTGCCAGTTCAAGTCTCGGCTGCTCTGCTTCTGATCTAGCTCCCTGCTAATGCTCTTGGGAAAGCAGCAAAGGATGGCCCAAGTGGTTGAACCCTTACCATCCACATTGGAGATCCAAGTGGAGTTCCGGGCTCCTGGGTGTTGTGGCTATTTGGGGAGTAAACTAGCAGATGGAAGATTCTCTCTCTCTCTCTCCCTCTCTCTCTCTCTCTCTGTCACTCTGCCTTTCAAATAAATAAAAAATTTTTAACTTAAAAAAGTATCAGTTGGATGCACTGTACATTTATGCTACTTAAGCTTGGTGGGTCTTGCAGCTGCTAGTCTGCCCTTCCTTCTTTCTAGGGATTTCTTAGTAAAAATCCTTAAAGTGATCTTAAACTTTGGCCTCTCAGCCTTGGTACTATTCACACTTTGGCAGGATAAGTCTCTGTAGTGGGAGCTTTACTTTGTGTTGTGGGATGTTGAGCATGATCCCTGCCTCTCCCCAACTCAATGCCAATAGCGTCCCCACTCCCGCTGGAGCAACAAAAATGTCTCCGGAAAAACACCTCCTTGGGAGTGCTGGGGCAGAATCTTCTCCAACTGAGAACCACAGCTCGCCATGTCCCAGTCCAGATCACCGCTTTCAGTTGATAATTATGCATCCTGTTTTCCTTAGAAGGAGATCCAAGATTTTAAACTCTGCCTTCTTCCCGTTCACATTCCATCTAGATGCCCACCCATCCTGTCCTCTCTCCTTTAGTCTAGAATTGCCCTCTTGTTCTAGACTAATCACTGCGCCATGTTTTTTATTCAAATCCATCTTGGTCACCCTGGGCCTCACTGCCATCATTACCAGGTTTCTCTGCTCTTAGTCATCTGTCTTTTTTTAATTTTTTTTAAAATTTTTTAATTTTTTTTGACAGAGTGGACAGTGTGAGAGAGAGAGAGAGACAGACAGAAAGGTCTTCCTTTGCCGTTGGTTCACCCTCCAATGGCCACCACGGCTGGCACGCTGCGGCCGGTGCACCACGCTGATCAGAAGGCAGGAGCCAGGGGCTTCTCCTGGTCTCCCATGGGGCGCAGGGCCCAAGCACTTGGACCACCTCCACTGCACTCCCGGGCCATAGCAGAGAGCTGGCCTGGAAGAGGGGCAACCGGGACAGAATCCGGTGCCCTGACCGGGACTAGAACCTGGTGTGCTGGCGCCGCAAGGTGGAGGATTAGCCTACTGAGCCGCGGCGCCGGCCTAGTCATCTGTCTTTGACAAGGTCTTCCTTTCTGTCTAGGTGTTGCCTCCATTATTTTTTTAAATTAATTATTTTCATTCTATTTGAAAGGGAGACAGAGAGGCAGACAGAGACAGACACAGGTTCCATCCTCTGCTTCACTTTCCAAATTCCTAAAACAGCCAGGGCTGGACCAGGCTGAAGACAGGAACCAGGAATTCAGTCTGGGTCCTCCATGTGAGTGGCAAGGACCTAAGCACTTAAGCCATCACTGGCAGCCTCCCACGATGCACATCAGGGAGGAGCAGGGATTGGAAGCAGAGGCAGGACTTGAACCCAGGCACTCTGATGTGGGATGTGGACATCCCAAACACTATCTTGACAGTAGTGCCAAAAGCTCTCCTCTCCACTGTTCTTTTATCTACATACCCTGGAGTAACTTAGTTATCACTACTAAGTTACAAGCCATTTTGTTCATTTTTCATTTAAGTACCGTGTTTTACTGAAAAATGGAAATTAATGACAAGTACTGTTTCTAAGCACTTACTGTGTGCAGGGTGCTATCAAGGAGACTTAACTGCTCTGCCCCCACTTCCAGTCCTTTCCCTTGCTTTACTCCGGCGCACTTATTTTCTCAACAGTCACCTCACTTCCAGGTCCAATGGCACCAGATCCATCGCCTGCTTTTCATTCCCACCAGCCACAGCTCTGACTCACGCCTCTGCCGTTAATGCTGTTTCACACCCCATTCCCCCTCAGCTCTGACCTTATCATTGCCTTGTACCTCTGGAAGACAGTAATTAAACTAACATACATTCCACACGTGTGTGGGTACTTCTTCCCCTCAACCCTCCTAATTTAGTGACTATACAGTTTTTTATTAAATTGGTATTTGGTATATATAGTGTTGCGACTGTGGAAATATTATTTGTAACCAAACCATGTAGTACCCTGTGATCATAGTTCTTTTCTTGTATACTTCACTTTAAGGTAATATTACTTTAAGGTAATTTTTATTCACTTATTTTCTGAAGTTTTATTTACTAATTTTATCTAATTTATAGCTCTCTGCTATGGCCTGGGAAAGCGGTATAAGATGGCCCAAATCCTTGGGCCCCTGTATCGGCATGGGAGACTGGGAAGAAGCTCCTGGCTTCAGCTGGGCACAGCTCTGGCCATTGTGGCCATTTGTGGAGTGAGCCAGCGGATGGAAGACCTCTCTCTCTCTCTCTCCTCTCTCTCTCTCTCTCTGCCTCTGCCTCTCTGTAGCTCTGCCTTTCAAATAAATAAATAATTTTTTTTTTTTTTGACAGGCAGAGTGGATAGTGAGAGAGAGAGAGAGACAGAGAGAAAGATCTTCCTTTTGCCGTTGGTTCACCCTCCAATGGCCGCCGCGGCCGGCGCGCTGCGGCCGGCGCACCGCGCTGATCCGATGGCAGGAGCCAGGAGCCAGGTGCTTTTCCTTGTCTCCCCATGGGGTGCAGGGCCCAAGCACCTGGGCCATCCTCCACTGCACTCCCTGGCCACAGCAGAGGGCTGGCCTGGAAGAGGGGCAACCGGGACAGAATCCGGCGCCCCGACCGGGACTAGAACCCGGTGTGCCGGCGCCGCTAGGCGGAGGATTAGCCTAGTGAGCCGCGGCGCCGGCCCTAATTTTTTTATAAAAGATTGGTTTTATATGTGCCTACCACTAAGTCTGCACCCAACTTACAGGACAACTGTAAACTCCCTCCAGCTTGGACATGGACAGCAGATAACTTATCAGTTCCCTGTCAGTCCATTTCACCCTGTTTTTCCTGAGGCTATGCCACCTAGGTCATCCCTCTCTCTTCTCTCTGTAGACTCATTTTCAGACCTAGGGCACTTCTTAACACCATTTTGGGAATTCCTTTCATGCCTTTCCTAAATGAGCCTTATATTTCCTGGATTGTATGCCTTTCCTTTTTTACTGTACTTTCTTATTTTGAAGCAAATCTTCTAGAAGCCTTCATAGAAAGGATTCTCAGGAGGCAAATTTTTTAAAAAGATTCATATTATTTATTTGACAGAGTTACAGAAAGAGGTAGAGACAGAGAGAGAGAAAGAGAGGTCTTCCATCCACTGGTTCACTTCCCAAATGGCTGCAATGGTCTGAACTGGGACGATCTGAAGCCAGGAGGCAGGGGCTTCTTCTGAGTCTCCCAAGTGGTCACAGGGGTTCAAGGACTTGGGCCATCCTCCACTGCTTTCCCAGGTACATTAGCATGGAGACGGATCAGAAATGGGATAGCCAGGACACCAGTGGCACCCATATGGGATGCTGGCGCTGCAGGCCGGGGCTTTAACCTGCTGCGCTACAGTGCCAGCCCAGGTAAATTTTTTTAGTACCTAACATTTTTTGAAATATCTTTCTTCAGCTTCATAGTGATTCATAATTGGTCAAGGTATAGGAATCTTAGTTAAAATTGCCCCTGCTAGGGGCAGGCATTCGACACAGTGGTTAAGACCCACATCCCATATCACAGTGTCCAGATTCCAGCTTCTTGCTTGCTAATGCACACACGGAGAGGCAGCAGGTGATGATCCAATTGACTGGTTCCCTACCACCCACATGGAAGACCTGAATTAAGTCCTGGGCTCTTGGCTTTGGCCTGGACCAGTCCTGGCTGTTGTGGGCATTTGGCAAGTGAGTCAGCTGGTGGAAGATCTCTGTCTTTAAAATAAAATTAGCATAAGTAAATACATTTTAAAATGGTGACCTAAAGAGCAGGTACAAATTGTGTGTGCATGTGTAAGGTTTGGTCTTGGTGTTTTAATGAGCCTTACAGCAGAGTGGTTAAATAAGGATCTGGCCTGTTAGTTTGGGGTCCCCAGTGCCAGGGTTGATTAATCTTTACTCTGGAGGTGGTAAGTTCCCAATAAAGGAGTTCTCTCATCTTCTGCCCAAGGAGGGAAGCATCAGCCTGGCTGCTGCCCTTTGAGAACCCAGGCAGGGAAAGGGATTATGGATCTTACCAGTCATAGAAAAGCGTCCTCTTAGTCCCCAGGACGACACCTCAGTGCTACTCTCAGGGTGACTGTCTCTGAGTATGGGCCCCTTCTAGGTCAGCCTCTCCGGGGAAGTCCTATGGCTCACTTGGATGGAGCTGGGGAGGGGCCACTCCCTGGCTGTCTGTTCCAGTCTTGCCTGGGCTTTGTGGCCTCTGGAGGCACCTGGGGCCCTTCCAGATCAGATTTTGTCAGCATCTCCCATCTGCTCCTTTCTCTTTGTCTTGGCAGATCTGTGTCCTTTTTGTTCACTGTTGTCATTTTGTTTTTCATTTATTTTGTGAGGAAGCACAGAAAAACCGGTGCATCCAATAGTTCCACGTTGAACCCGGAGTCCTCACAGCTTTTGATTGTGTCTACTTTGACTGGATTGGTATGTTCCTGCCCAATTACGCCTTCTAAGGCACAGCTCTAATTGTGTAACTCCTCATTAAAAATCCTTCATTGTTTCCCAGTTTCCCGCATTTTCAGAATCTTCTCATTAGAAAAGACTCCACAGGTTCTTTGGCGCAACGCCCCATCTGACACATGCACCCTCCACCCCTAGGGCTCGGGCATCTTTAGGGAAGGGAGCCCACTCATTCTCCTCACTGCTCCCCAAGCCATTACCCCACAGCTCTGTTTGTTGGAAAGTCTTTCCGGAAATGAAACTGAAGAATCATTACTGACACGTGCAGTTATTGACTCAAATTCTGACCTATGATCCTCCAATTAAAACCTTACCTGGGATGATGTTACGGCTCACTGGGTTAAGCTGCTGTCTGCAACACCAGCATCCCGTGTCAGAGCATTGATTCCGGTCCTTTGGCCTCTCAGCCAGCCCGCTGCCAATGCGCCTGGGAAGGCAGAGAAGACAATCCAAGTACTCAGGCCTCCCTGCCACCCACATGGGAGACCCAGATGGAGTTCCAGCCTCCTACAGCCTCCTAGCTTCAGCTTGGCCCAGCCCTGGCTGTTATGGCCATTTACGGAGTGAACAAATGCATGGAAGATATTTCTCTCTCTCTCTCTCCACCCCCCTCCCCCCCATCACTCTGCCTTGCAAATAATCTTTTTTTAAAAAACCCTAATCTCTCTTCCACACGACAGCATTTTATACAACTAAATTATTGCAACCATGTGCCCCTAGATCTATTCTTCTAGCTAAAAATCCCTGATTCCTTCAGACATTTCTTATCTGACATTGCCTATGTTACAATGTCCCATAGGACCGTCTGTGACCTGACTCCAACCTTCTCTTGTGATATCATCGTGCGTCTTCTACTTCTGTCATCCGCTCCAGGCACACAGCTTGCTGTTTGTCTTCTTTGTCTTTGTTTATGTCCTGTTCTTCACCCGTGATACCCTTTTTCATCTCTTCTGCTAAATCATTTCCATTAAAATACTACGGCTGATACACACTAGACTGTTGAAGTAGTTACTTTTAGGGGATAGAACAGGACCAGATACAAGGGAAATATTTATATTTTACTTTGTACACGAAAATGTAGTAGGATTATTGATGATCTTTTAGATGATCTTTTATTTTTATACTAGTCAATGTATTTGTTAAATACATCAAAATTAATCTTGAAAATAAATAATAACAAATTATATTTGTGAATTGCAATTCATTTCAAGGGTTGTATGGCCCTGGAAACTTCTTTGATCATTCCTCCTGAAGTGAACTCTCTGTTTTTTAAAGATTTATTTTTTTGTTTGAAAGGCAGAGTTGGAGAGAGAGAGAGAGAGAGAGATCTTCCATCTGTTAGTTTACTCCCCAAATGGCTACAATAGCTAGGAGCCAGGAACCTGGAACTCCATCCAGGTCTCTCCCGCAGGTGACAGAGGCCCAAGTATGTGAACCATCTTCTGCTGCTCTCCCAGGTGTGTTAGCAGGGAGCTGGATCAGAATTGGAGCAGCCGGGAATTGGTGAATTGGTGCTCACATGGTTTGCTGGCATGATGGACAGTGGCTTTACCCATTGTGCCACAATGCTGGCCTCATGAAGTAGTATTTCTTAATCTATAAACTCAGGGCATTTGGGGAGTGATTTCTTAAAATATTTAAGAAATGTATTTATTTGAGAAACTGAGATATACACACACACACAGATCAATGTCCCATCTGCTGGTTAACTCTTTTTTTTTTTTTTTTTGGACAGGCAGAGTGGGCAGTGAGAGAGAGAGACAGAGAGAAAGGTCTTCCTTTGCCGTTGGTTCACCCTCCAATGGCCGCCACGGCCAGCACACTGTGGCCGGCGCACTGCGCTGATCTGATGGCAGGAGCCAGGTACTTCTCCTGGTCTCCCATGGGGTGCAGGGCCCAAGCACTTGGGCCATCCTCCACTGCACTCCCGGGCCACAGCAGAGAGCTGGCCTGGAAGAGGGGCAACCGGGAGGGACAGAATCCAGCGCCGCGACCAGGACTAGAACCCTGTGTGCCAGTGCTGCAAGGTGGAGGATTAGCCTAGTGAGCCACAGCGCCGGCCAATGCTGATTAACTCTTGAGATGCCTGAAGTAGCAAAGTCTGGGTCAGCATTATGGCTGGCAGAAATCCAACTTCTTTTTTTTTTAACTTTTATTTAATGAATATAAATTTCCAAAGTACGGCTTATGGATTACAATGGCTTCCCCCCCATAACGTCCCTCCCACCCGCAACCCTCCCCTTTCCCACTCCCTCTCCCCTTCCATTCACATGAGGATTCTTTATATACAGAAGATCAGTTTAGCATACATTAAGTAAAGAAGAAATCCAACTTCTTGAGCCATCACCACTGCCTCCCAGTTCCACATTAACAGGAAGCTGGAGTTAAGAGCAGAGGTGGGCTTTGAACCCAGGCACTCCAATGTGGGATGTGTGCATCTTAACCAGCATCTCACCTGCCAGACAAGTCTCACTGGGGAGTAACTTTCTGGTTGTCCTCACTGTGTTACACTTCTGTCATAGATCTTTTTAGCAGATGCAGGCTCCAGGAGACCAAGAGCTGTGCCTTGCTGATTTTGGAAGCCCCTGCCTTTTACTAGATAACATGAGCCCAATACGTTTGTGCTGAAAGGGTGAGGAGATGAACTCACGTTACCATTTACTTATGCTCCTTCAAACACAGTCCTCTGTTCTTTTTGTCAGGAGAGAGAGAGAGAGAGAGGATTCCGGGCTCTCCAGCCTCCAGTTTGCCCCTTGTGTCGACCACAGAGCCCTTCCCCAGGCATTGAGAGGCAGGATTGTGGGCTCCATGCAGAATAGTCCTCTCCGCCTTCGCTCCAGCAGCTCGCGTGTGACACTAACCTGGAGACCCACGGGGACCCTGAAGAGGACAATGGACTCTGCATGCGGGGGGTGAGGGCAACTGAGAGGATATGAATTGGTTTGGGGCCCAGGGAAATAAACCAGTTTCTGGCACAGAAGAATATCCAGCAGGGGAGTGAGAGCGCGGGGAGGCAGGCAGGGAGGAGGACAGGAAAGCAGGGAAGAGGTCCAGTTCTGCGTGGCATTTGGCTCATAGGCAGGCAGCTGCCCCCCAGATAGGCGGGGCCCCAATCCCCCAAGTGCCATGTCTTTGTTGAGTTCTGGGCTGCTCACTGCCTGAGGTGGAACCTTCTCTGTGTCTCTGCTGTGCCTCTCTCTCACACACACACCCTACCTTATGCCTCCACTCAAGCGCCACACACTTTTTTTTTTTTAATTTTATTTAAGTTATACAAGTTTCATGTATTTCATATATACAGATTTAGGAACATAGTGATACTTCTCCCACTACCACTTCCCACCCAAGTTCCAACCCTTTTCCTTCCTCTTATTCGCACTCTTAATTTTTACAAAGATCTACATTCAGTTTACTTAATGACTATAAAGTTAACCCTGCACTAAGTAAATAGTTCACAAATAGTGAACAAATAGGGTTCACAACAGTGTGAAGAAGGCCGGTGCCGCGGCTCACTAGGCTAATCCTCCGCCTGCGGCGCCAGCACCCTGGGTTGTAGTTCCGGTCGGGGCGCCGGATTCTGTCCCGGTTGCCCCTCTTCTAGGCCAGCTCTCTGCTGTGGCCCGGGAAGGCAGTGGAGTGCACCTGCATGGGACACCAGGAAGAAGCACCTGGCTCCTGGCTTCAATCGGCGCAGCGCGCCGGCTGTAGCAACCATTTGGGGAGTGAACCAACGGAAGGAAGACCTTTCTCTCTGTCTCTCTCTCTCACTGTCTAATTCTGACTGTAAAAATAATAATAAAAAAAATAGTGTGAAGAAACACTGTTTCTCAACAGAAGAGACAAGGACTGTAAACAATCATCAAATCTCAGAATGTCCATTTCACTCCTAAACATTACATTTCAGGTACTCTATTAGTTACCTCACATCAGGGAAAACATATGATATCCGTCTTTTGGGGACTGGCTTATTTCACTAAGAATAATGGTTTCCAGTTGCATCCATCTTGTTGCGAAAGACAGGATTTCATTTTTTTTCGTTTGTTTTTACAGCTCCATGGTATATATATACACCATAATTTCTTTATCTAGTCAAGAGCTGATGGACATCTGGGTTAATTCCATATCTTAGCTGTTATGAATTGTGCTGCAGTGAACATGAAGGAGCGCCATACACTCCTGTTTCCATGCTCCCCTGCAGGGCGAGGCTGGCCTGCTCTTACAGCTCCTGGAAGCAAGGACAGGCATGAGCCAAAGGGACCCCCCAGCTCCCTGATTCTGGGGTGATGTAACAGGAGTCCTTCCCATTTTGTTCCCTCTGCTTCTCCCAAGTCCTTTACTTCTTACCACAGGCCCCCAGGCAGATCAACTGACATTGAGGTACAGAGGGAAGTGAACAGGCAGGGATTGGCCGGCATCCTGTCCCCCACAGATGTTACCTTTCTGTCTTCTTGTGTCATGCTTTGAACTTTGGGTGCACAAAATTGAGCTGATCATACTGCTCATTTCACTGTATGCCACCATCCTTGTTGATTGCCTGGATTCCTGCCCCCCCCCCCCCATCCCTACATCTGTTCCCTTTTCCCTACAAAACTCTCCTACTCCTGATTATTTAAAGGATTTCTTAGGGCTGGCTGGCGCCGCGGCTCACTAGGCTAATCCTCCGCCTAGCGGCGCCAGCACACCGGGTTCTAGTCCCGGTCGGGGCGCTGGATTCTGTCCCGGTTGCCCCTCTTCCAGGCCAGCCCTCTGCTGTGGCCAGGGAGTGCAGTGGAGGATGGCCCAGGTGCTTGGGCCCTGCACCCCATAGGAGACCAGGAAAAGCACCTGGCTCCTGGCTCCTGCCATCGGATCAGCGCGGTGCGCCGGCCGCAGCGCACGGGCCGCGGCGGCCATTGGAGGGTGAACCAACGGCAAAAGGAAGACCTTTCTGTCTCTCTCTCTCACTGTCCACTCTGCCTGTCAAAAAAAAAAAAAAAAAAAAAAAAACAAATAAAGGATTTCTTAGGGCTTATCAGAAACAAGCTCTGAGGTGGGTGTTGCTTGCAGGTGCATTCTGTATGAAAACATGAGGAAGGTGGGATTGGACTGCAGGTGAAGCTGGTCCCCAGGTGGTTGTGAGAACTTAGCTCAGTCCCTACATGCAGGCTTTTGGAGTTTTCCCAAACTGGAGCAAAGAGGCCTGAGCCTTTTGCATCCTGGCATCCATCAGCCAATGACCACTGGCCTTAGCTAGCAGGGGCATAACATAGGTGAGGCAACTCCCTGTGGCCGAGCAATTCCCTCGAGGGGCAAGCCTTAAGCCTCCACACGAGAATCCCCAGCAGCTGGGAGCTGTGTGTTTTGGCCCTAGACAGAGGACGTGGGTGGAGCACCGCATTACCTACCATAACATAGGTCCTAATCCACCCTCCCTACGTTCATACTGGAAACTTATGTAGCGTCACTTTGTGTCTTTTAAAAAATTCACGTAGATGGTGTTGTGTTGTAAATCTATTCTGATCTGTTCCCTCCCCCTCAGATCTCAACTCTGGAGCCTTGTCCATGTTGCTGTAAGTGGGTCTGCTATTGCTTCTTACCATGGGGTTTCATTGTCTGTGTTTGCCACCATTTACCCTCCCGTTCCCCAGGAGATGGACACCCAGGTTGCCAGCACTCTGCAACTGCACCAGCGAGGTGCTGAACATTCCTATGCTTCTAAGTGGGTTTCTCCAGGTACATGTACCCCAAAGTGGCAATTCTGGGTCTAGGCCGCACACATTCTTTGTGTCAGTGACTTTTCTACCAAATTGTTCTCCATAATGACTGTACAGTTTCACATTATCAGGCATTCTAGCCTTTGCTAAATTTTTAGATGTTAGATGGGATCTTGTCTTTGTTTTGTGTTTTTCTTATTTGTGAAATTAAGCATCCTTTCTTTCTTTCTTTCTTTTCTTTTCTTTTCTTTTCTTTTCTTTTCTTTTCTTTCTCATTTCTTTCTTTCTTTTCTTTCTCATTTCTTTCTTTCTTTTTTTACAGGCGGAGTGGACAGTGAGAGAGAGAGAGAAAGGTCTTCCTTTTTCAGTTGGTTCACCCCTCAATGGCCACTGCGGCCGGCGCACTGCGCTGATCCGAAGCCAGAAGCCAGGTGCTTCTCCTGGTCTCCCATGGGGTGCAAGGCCCAAGCACTTGGGCCATCCTCCACTGCGCTCCCAGGCCACAGCAGAGAGCTGGACTGGAAGAGAGGCAACCGGGACAGAATCTGGCGCCCCGACCAGGACTAGAACCAGGGGTGCTGGCGCCGCAGGCGGAGGATTAGCCTATTGAGCTGCGGCGCCGGCCAGCATCATTTCAAATACTTGTTGGCCATTATGATTTCCCTTTCCAGAGTGGACGTTAAGCCTAGCGGTTGATAGTCACAAGAGTAGGTGGTTTCAATTCACAGCTCCAGCTCCTGACTCCAGCTTTTCCCTCTAGTGCATACCCTAGGAGGCAGCAGTGATGGCTCAAATAGTTGGATTTCTGCAACCTGCATGGGAGACCTGGATTGAGTTCATAGCTCCTGACTTTAGTCCCTATCCTGCCCTGCCCATGAGGGCATTTGGGGACTGAACCAGTGAACAGGAACTCTCAATCTCTTTCCCTTTCTCTCTGCCTTTCAAAGAAATAAAAAAAAAAGAAAAAAGATTTCCTTGTCTGTATATTCATGTGCTTTGCCCGTTTTTCTATTGCCTCCTGTCTGTTTCTCACTGTTTTCTTTGGTTCCTTGAGCAACTGCTCATTGCCAATGTCTTCTTCCAGGCATTATTTACTGGTAACTACCAAAGGTGCAGTGTGTGGAATGAGGAACCCTAAATTTGGATGTAAAGTCCATCCACTTTTTCCCCTATGGTTATACTTTTGTATTTGGTTTTAAAAATCTGGGGCTGGCGCTGTGCCGCAGTGGGTTAAAGCCCTGGCCTGAAGCACCAGCATCCCATATGGGCACTGGTTCTAGTCCCAGCTGCTCCTCTTCCAATCAAGCTCTCTGCTATGGCCTGGGAAAGCAGTAGAAGATGGCCCAAGTCCTTGGGCCCCTGCACCCACGTAGGAGACCTGGGAGAAGTTTCTGGCTCCTGGCTTCAGATCAGCTCAGCTCTGGCCATTGCGGCCATCTGGGGAGTGAACCAGCGGATGGAAGCCACTCTCTCTGTCTCTAACTCTCTCTGTAATTCTGTGTTGAAAATAAATAAAAATAAATCTTTAAAAATAAATAAATAAATAAAAATCTTTTCCCATGTCAAGGTCATACTATACTATCATATATTTTCCTATTAGCTTATGATTTTAGCTTTTACATTTAGGTTTTGAACACACATAGAACATAGTTTGATATTCAGTAATGAGGTAGACTCAAATCTATTTCACCCTTTAGAAAATAAGTAATATCCATATGCTTTGACTTATGATGCCATATTTTTTTAAAAATTTATTTATTTATTTGAAAGGCAGAGAGAGGAGAGAGAAGTCTTCCATCTGCTGTTCACTTCCCACATGGCTGCAATGGCCAGATCTGCGCTGATCCAAAGCCAGGAGCCACAGGAGCTTCTTCTGGTCTCCCATGCAGGTGCAGGGGACCAAGGACTCGAGCTATCTTCCACTGCTTTCTCAGGCCATAGCAGAGAACTAGATTGGAAGTAGAGCAGCAAGGACTCGAACCGGCACACATATGGGATGCTGGCACCACAGGCAGTGGCTCTACCTGCTATGCCACAGTGCCAGCCCCCATAATGATGCCACATTTATTATATGCTGTTTCTGTGCATCTATAAATTTGCTTCAGGACTTCTTCACTTTAGCCTATTTATGTTTCTGGGCCAGAATCATACTGTTTTGATAACTCTGGCTTTGTAATATTTTTCAATGTATGGTTTCCTTTTTACTCTTTTTTTTAAAGATTTACTTATTTATTTGAAAGTTAGAGTTATATATAAAGAGGTAGAGACACACACAGAGAGAAAGATCTAACTCCCCAAATGGCCACAATGGCCAGGGCTGGGCCAGGCCAAAGCCAGGAGTCACAAACTTCATCTGGGTCTTTCACATGGGTGGCAGTGGCTCAGGCACTTGGGTCATCTTCCTCTGCTTTTCCCAGGCCATTAGCACTTCAGAGCCAGATCTGAAGTAGAAAACTGGGACAAGAACCAGTGCTCACAAGGGATGACAGTGTCACAGGTGGCAACTTAACTTGCTACACTACAGAACTGGCCCCTGCTTTTTGCTTTCTTTTTAAAAAAATTTTTAATACTAGTCAACCTTTATTCTTTCTCTTAAATTTTAGAATGTTTGTCAAACATTCATCTCTTCTGGGATTTGGCTGGAGTGGATTAAATTTATAGGTGAATTTGGGGGAACTGACCTTGTAGAGAGTTAGTTATCCCTTCCATTGCATCTCTGATTCCTCCATTTATTTTGGCCTCCTATGTGCTCCTCAATAGGATTTAAACTCTTTCTCCATAAAAGTGTTACATGTCATTTGTTAGACTAACTACTAACTCCCAGATGCTTTACAATTTTGTTGCTATTATAAATGGTATCCTATTTTACACTGAATTTTTAATTTGTTTTTTTTTTTTACTTATAAAAAGGAATTGTATTTTATTCTCTTATTAGTATGCATGCACAGTATTTCATGCACTAGGAGGTAAAATACCAAAAGAATGCATTGTTTGAGTAGCCTCTTACCTTTTGGTTTTATAAAAAAAATATACTTCTCTGTAATAGATGGAGATAGAGATAGAGAGAGAGAGAGAGAGAGAGAGAGAGAGGTTTTCCATCTGCTGATTCACGCCCTCAAAATGCCTGCAACAGTCAGGGCTGGGCCAGACCAAAACCAGGAACCTGAAACTCAATTTAGGTCTCCATGTGTGTGCAGGGACCCAAGTGCCTGAGCCATCATCCGCTGCTGCCCAGGGAGTGCATTAAGCAGGAAGCTGGATTGGACGTGGAGTGGCAGAGACTTGAACCAGGCACTGCAATATGGGATGTGGGCATCCCAAGCAGCAACTTACCTGCTGTGCCAAAAATCGGAGCCTTCTGGTGCCAAATAACCATGCTGAAATTGCTGCTGCAGTCTGGGAATAACAAGTGTCTAAATTCTCTACTAAAATGTCGCCAATTTGTGTTTGCATGCTCTTTTCCAAAAGGAAAAAAAAAAAAAAAAGCTTTCTTGGCACCAACACGTAGTTCAGTCCTCTCTACTTCTGCTTCAGAGAACTCAGCCCCTGGCATAGCTGATGGAGCTGGACCCTCCTAAGCTTTATATAGGTGGTTCCAACCTTGAGTGCAATTCTGCTGATTGGAAAGTTGGGCCGGGGCCAGAGCAGGAAAAACTGACAACTGTCTCCCCCAGACACCATTAAGTAATATCGTTTCTGTCTCATTTCCCAGACTGACTCAGACACGGATCGTGGGAGGCCAGAGAGTGAAGAATGCAGAGCTGAGCCTGGGCAGAGCCGCAGTGCACGCCAGGGGTCTTCAGAAAGTTAGTGGAAAAAATAAAATCAGGCATGGTCTGCAAAGTTTTCCACTCCAAAACAAACTCCTCTTTTCTTTCCACTGCCCATGGACTCTTTGATGTCCCCTCATATTAACACACTTTTGGAGCATGGGTGTCTGGAGAGCCCAGTGGTGTCTCCGAGCTGACAAGGTGCGATGGGCCATGTGCATACCGCTCTTACACTTCCTCCCTTCTCCTCCACGAGGTCTTCCCAAGTTAACCATGATGGAAGTAACAAATCTTTAATCTCACTGCGTTCAAATGTGCAAATCCAAGAACAATTTGTCTCAACTTACCCTTTTGTTTTGTTTTGTTTTGTTTTGTTTTTTGACAGAGTGGACAGTGAGAGAGAGAGACAGAGAGAAAGGTCTTCCTTTGCCGTTGGTTCACCCTCCAGTGGCTGCAGCGGCCGGCGTGCTGCGGCCGGCGCACCGTGCTGATCCGATGGCAGGAGCCAGGTGCTTCTCCTGGTCTCCCATGGGGTGCAGGGCCCAAGCACTTGGACCACCTCCACTGCACTCCCAGGCCACAGCAGAGAGCTGACCTGGAAGAGGGGCAACTGGGACAGAATCCGGCGCCCTGACCAGGACTAGAACCTGGTGTGCCGGCGCCGCAAGGCGGAGGATTAGCCTAGTGAGCCGCGGCGCTGGCCCATATCTCAACTTACCCTTAATCGTGATGCTCAGAAAACACACTTTTCTTAATGGTCTGAATGGTTTTTTTGTTTTCAATTATTTTTTACATTTTTTTTTTTTACTTACTTCCATCTTATTTGAAAGACAGAGAGACAGGGACAGAGAGGAGAGAGAACTCTTCTGTCCTCTGGTTCATTTCCCCAAATGCTCACCACAGCAAGGTCTGGGCCAGGTGAAAGGCAGGAGCTTGGAACTCAACCTGCGTTTCCTACTTGGGTTTCAGAGGCCCAATAACATGAGCCATCGCCTGCTGCGTCCTAGGGTGCGCAACAGCAAGAAGCTGAGACTGGAAGCAGAGTGGGAGGCTGAATCATGCACTCCAACAGGGGATGTGGGCGTCCCCAGGGGTGCCCACAGCCTTGCCAAACATGTACCCCTGAACATTCTTTTTTAAAATAGGTATTCCACATCTGTTATCTCATTTCATTCTCATAGTCCCCTGAGAAGCACGAAAAGCACACACATAGCTCTTACTTTAGAGCTGAAACTGAATCACCCACACTGTCCAGTGAATTATGTCAGGGTTAGGTCCTGGAACATTCTAACTTTCCAGGCCAAAGTGCATCTATTCTACCCATGTTTGTCTTCTCTGATTAATGTCCAGATCCTTTTTCAAAGAGGAAAAACAGAGGCAGGCAGTGTTGCCCAGAGGATTAAGCTGCTGTCCATGATGCTGGCATCCCATATGGGCGCCTTTTTGAATCCTGCCTGCTCCACTTCCTATCCAGCTCCCTGCTAATGGTCTGGGAAAGCAGTGGAAGATGGCCCAAGTACTTGGGCCCCTGCTACCCATGTGGGAGACTCCTTGCTTTGGCCTGGCCCAGTCTTGGCTGTTACAGACATTTGGGGAGTGAACCAGCAGATGGAAAATCTCTCTGTCTCTCCCTCTCTCTGTGTAATTCTTTAAAATAAATAAATAAGTAAATATTTTTTTAAAAAAAGAAGAAAAATATTCTCTCAGACATTTAATATTTACCTAAATTATTTTTTTAAGATTGATTTATTTATTTGAAAGTCAGAGTTACATAGAAAGAGGAGAGACAGAGAGAGAGGGGGAGAGAGAGAGAGAGAGAGAGAGAGAGGTCTTCCATCCGATGGTTCACTCCCCAATTGGCTGTAACAGCTGGAGCTGTGCCGATCCGAAGCCAGGAGACAGAAGCTTCTTCCAGGTCTCCCACGTGGGTGCAGGGGCCCAAGGACTTGGGCCATCATCTACTGCTTTCCCAGTTCATAGCAGAGAGCTAGATTGGAAGTAGAGCAGTCGGGTCTTGAACCAGCATCCATATGGGATGCCGGTGCTTAAGGCCAGAGCGTTAACCCACTGCACCACAGCACCGGCCCCTACCTAAATTATTAATATCACAATGTAGCCTTAAAAGTGCAAACAAAAAACAAAAACAGGTATAACTTCTGAATGCTTATAACTTTTTTATAATTAAGAATTAATTCAATACTAACAAAATTCTAAAATAAAAATAATTTTTAAGTTAACAATATTTACCTAATTTGGATCCTATTGTTTCCCTCAAATGAAATTGCTGCCGTGAATAAGCACATGGCCCTGCATGGACGGCCTTGCTTCGGTGGGCCCCACCACTCTCCTGTCTCTGAACTTCTGCGGAACCCTTGTCTTAAAGCACTGCGCTACCATTTGTTCTTCACTTGCGACAAACGCATTAGGTTTTAAGTATCGGGTCTTAGGTCTCAGCCTTTTGTCCTTTCAGAGTTCATTCCTTCATAAGGAAAAGGCCATGAAGAATTCTCCTGGAAGCCGATTTTCCAGCGTGAACCATAGTGGAAGGAGGGGGCCCTTTGCGTGGTAGAATCCAGAGCTCCTCGTGGACGTGAATGACTCATCTCCACACTTGGGGTCTTTAAAAAAAACGATCCGATGTTCCTCTTTGGGGAGGGGGTGTACAGAGGCGAATAAATCCTGTGGAATTCCATTTTGCTGTGTGAAGGCCTTGTCTCTGACAAGTGGTTAATCTATTTGTTGATACTGCGAGGAGAGACTATCCAGCAGGGAGAAAATTAAAAAACGCTCAGTGCCAGTTGCTACTCTGATGAATCTCATCCAATTATTTAACAGGACACTACTGGGTATACTTTTTTTATTGTTTTAATTTTATTTTTTTTTGCTCTTTTGTTTGTCTTACCATTGTAAAAGTTTCTTGGCTTTTACAAAACAAAACCCTTTCAGTCTATTCTTTTTCATTGGGGGAACCATTGATTTTTTTTCCTTTGCTTCTATGTTTATAAGTACATTTGAAATTAATATAGGGTTATTATTGGGGCAGGCGCCATGGCTCACTTGGTTAATTCTCCACCTGCGGCACCAGCACCCGATATGGGCGCTGGGTTCTAGTCCTGGTTGCTCCTCTTCCAGTCCAGCTCTCTGCTGTGGCCCGGGAGTGCAGTGGAGGATGGCCCAAGTGCTTGGGCCCTGCACCCGCATGGGAGACCAGGAGAAGCACCTGGCTCCTGGCTTCGGATCAGTGCAGCTCCGGCCATAGCGGCCATTTTGGGGGTGAACCAACAGAAGGAAGACCTTTCTCTCTGTCTCACTCTCTCACTAACTCTATCTGTATTTATTTATGCATTTTCCTCGTGGAATGCAGCGTTTTCGAGGTTGGCAGCAGGCAAGAGTTCTGGATGAGAGCTGTGAAGTGCTGGAGGAGAGGGCTGGTTCCCCTCCTGTTGCTGACAGGGTTCCCCATCCAACAGCAAAGACTGGGATGAGGAATTCCTCCTCATACGTTTAGGCCACGCTTGCCTCTGGAATTCCTCTGGACGCAGAGGAGGGATGCTTTTCCCCAGGGGGAAGCTGCCCAGATCCCGCTCCAGTTCTGGTTCCGTCTTCAAGTCGTCAGCAGAGCTGAGGTTTTGGCTGCATCCCCACACAGCCCAGAGCCTTCGGAAATGAGGCCGCTTTGCACTCGCCCATCCGCAGCCGGCAGCCGGCACACACCGGCCTGATCCCGCCCTAGCTGAGGCTCCCTGGTGTGTTTTTCAGCTCCAGGAAGACCTTGGTTTCTCAGGTCTCTCTGGGCAGGCTCCCTGGCCTCACCCAACTCAGGACACAAGTCTTGTGGTCATCACTCCAACCCCTCGACCTGGGGATGGGGTGCCAGATGAAGTGCGGAAGAATCAGTCAGATGAGCGTTTCAGAGAAGCAATGAACAGCTTTTTGGATTACGTCCCAGATATTGCAGGAGATGGACGCACGCGCCTGCTTCTCTCCATTCTCAGCCACCACGCACACATCTGCCCAGGGCTGCCGTGCTCCCTCCTCTCCCTTTTGCCCTTGAGGCTTCCAGCCTTCAGCTCTCTCCACTCCTGACTTCTTTCAGTCTGCTCCCCTGCCGACACACGCAGGCCAGCGAGGCTCTGTTCCCAGGACGCCTCACCCCAAATCCTGTCCCCAGCACTGTTCCGCCTCCTTTGCAGCCCTATGGCCCCTGGCCCTAGATCTCTCTGTACCCTCAGTACATGGGGTGGGATACCCCCCACCCAACTCCACCATACTCCGCTTCTCAAAACAACCACCTCTTGGCTGGTTCAGGCACCTGGAGTGTGGACTAGAAGGAGGGTGGCAGAGCTCTTTCCCCTGACCCCTAGAGAGGGCTGCAGGCAGAAGAGCCAAGGTGGGCTCTTTGCACATGCAGGGTCACGTAGAGACCTGTTGGAGGGGAATCTAAGGGTGCTCCGACCCCTGTGCAGTTCTGGAGCACCTGTGTGGTCACTCTCGTGGCCTTGGCCTCTCGCTGCCGGACTTCATCATCCTCCCTGTGAGTCGTCTGAAGACCTTGCTGTGTGTTCCTCCTCTCCCTCTCCTTCCCCCGCCCCCCCCTTCCAGCCTGGATGGATTTAGGGTTTCAGTCCCCTCCCCTGCCCCCCACTGAGACCACTGGGATGTGAGTGAGGGCGGGGAAGGGCAGGGGGGAGTCACCACACTTTGAGGTTAGTGCAGTACTGGGGCTGCAGAGGCGCAGATAGGATGGAGACGGGCGGGCGCGTGGGGAGAGCCATTGTCTTGGCAAGCGTTCAGTCAGTTGTTTCACCGCCCGCCCGCCCTCCAGCTTTGAGCTGGGTTCAGCTGGTTATTTTCCAATCGGGTTGTGTACGTGTAGACACACCACAGCTTCTTTGATCACCGCCTTCCCTGCTCACACACAAACTGCTGCCAGAGCCTCCAGCTTCTCTCTCCATGGTGACCAAGCCCCTCATTTCCATTTAATCCCAGCCTGCACCTCCCCTGCACCTCACCCCCTCCTTCCTCTGCTTCCTTTCTCTTCTCTGACTTCTTTCCCTCCAGCCCAGAGTTTGGGGAGCGAAGGTCAATGGTCCTCTTCCTTCCCTTTGTCCCCGTTCTCTGGTGAATCCCGAATCTTGGTTTCTCTCTGCCTTCAGACACATTCCTCTTTGTGCCCCTTGAGCCCCCTCTCCTGCTCCAGCCTCTGGCCTAAGGGGACAGAAGCAGAAGCCAGAAGCCCTCTCCCGTCCCCCTCCTCTGCGTCTGGGCTCTGCTTGGACAGCTCTGCTGTTCTCCTTCCTGGCACAAGTCCCTCAGCCCCTGGAGCCTTCTGGGGGCCATTCCTAGAAGCCAGTGCCGCTGGACTCTTCCCAGGTGCCCAGCTGGCAGGATTTGCGTACACGTGAGCAGAAGACCTCACCAGCAGGATAGCCAAGAGATTAACTGCCACACCCAGCCTACATCATGGAGCCCAACTCACTCCATGCACGTCAACCTCACTGCCGGCTTTTAGAACCGTCGTTCGTGGCTCCCTCATGCCAGAGGTCTTCTAGCCTTAATGGGCGGTCATTCCACAGCTGCGGAATGGCCTCTGTCCATTACACGCAGTTGATGGCCCTGTCCTTTACAGTGCACACCATTCCTCCCCCAAGTTATCTCACCCGATCCTCAAGGCAGTCACATGAGTCTGATTGTGCAGATAGGGAGACTGAAAGCGCAGAGAAATTAAACATATTGCTCAAATATTTGAACAAAGAAGTGACTGGTAGAGCCGGGACAGGAACCCAGCTTATCACAGGCCTTCTTCCTTACGCCTCTTTCTTTTCCGTGGGCCCTGCAAGGAAGTAGGGAATTGCGAAGCTGCACACACACCCTAGTGCAAGCCCAGGGTGTTCGCAGAGGGGTGAGAAGCAAGCGCCTTCCTTTTGCCACGTCCCCTCACACCACTTTACCTTGTGACCTGATGCTAATTTGTACCATTCTTGTGAATACTTCTTTATAGATGCTTTCCTTGCGTCTGTCACTCAGGTGACATACCTGGGGTGGGGCCCCCAGATGGACAGGGGAAGACGGTGCTGGTCCCATCGACGCTGAGCCACGTATAAACCCAACTTATTCTCTGGCTTTTCCCTCTTCCTGTTCTACCCCAGCCAGGCTTCCCAGCTTTCTCGTTAGCCTCAGTGAGAAATTAAAGTCTCAATAATCAAATCAACGCTTGTAAATTCCCTGGAAGCAGCTCCAGAGCACCAAGGAGCCAGCAAACCCCAGACCCAAATCCATGTCAAATTTCATAGATATAATTTAAGCAGGGATCAAAACCCACTCTAACCTAGTAACTAAGGCTGCTCAAAATGCAGAGTTTATAGTCCATCTGCCTCGCTGCTTGAGGGAGTCTGTATTAAATTTATTGCAAAGTAAAACAAATAAACCCAGGCAAAGGCAGGATGGAAATCTGCATACTCGTCAGAGAATTAGCAGCCCTCTCCGGTGAGGAAGGCTGCCTCTCAATTTGCATCTCTAAGGAGTTGTGACTAGGCTGGGGGCTGGGAGGAACAGGGGCAGGATGGAGACTCACAGCAGGCCTGCCCCCTGCTGGCAGACTGTAGAATTGCAACTCTTCGACCTTGGAAGAGGGTGCCGGCGCAAAACAGAACGTGCAGCGGAAATAAATGTTGAGAAGGCGTTGAATCCAAAGATCAGGTAGAGAAGAGAGGGAAGGGTGCAGTCGGGAAGAGATACTGTTTTCGAAACATAAGACTTGGGACAGGAGGCCAGGAACTGTGGAGGCCTCAGGGAAGTCGAGGAGATAGTTATCTTTTCAGCCGGGCATTTCAGAGCCCTGGGGTGAATTTCTTGGATCCTCTCCCTTTCTCCTTCTCCCTCTCCCTTGCTCTCACAACCCAAAACCACAAAACCCAGAAGGCTGGGGTGGAGGCAGCTCGAGTCTAGTTCGATGCTGCCTGCTGTTGAGTACCTGCCAGGGCCTGCCTGGGTGCACCCCAAGTAGAACCTGCCTCTGTTTCAAGACCGGTGGTGGGGTTGTGCAGGCAGGGCTGGCGCTTGCACTCGCGGGAGGGAGTGCTTCAGGTCCTGCTCAGTTTTCCCTTCTGTGGACAGAGCTGACCTGTACGGCTCCCTTCAGAGTCGACAGTCTCAGATTCTACCCCTCTGTGGTCCAGGAGATCAGCAATCCGTTCTACTTTCCAGGTGAGTACCCTGGGATACTCCCATCATCCCTCATGGCTGATTCAGTTGGCGCCCTCTTTAGAGCGATGCCCCGCCTGACCTTTTTGGGCATGGTGAGGCCATCTTCGTAATACTTCATCAGTAGGGAGATGGATATATATGTAATCACATTGTGATTAAAAAAAAAAAAAAACTTATTTACCAGCTCCATTTGCCAGACAGCAAAATCTGGCAGCTGCTTGGATGAGGCGAAGGGGTAGGGCTTGGTGAACGTCCTGGTTGTTTTTGTTGTCCACTGCTTTTTCCTTCCTGCTTTTAGCAGCCCAGCACCTGAGACATGGGAGCTCCTGAATGCACATTTGCCGAATGGATGAAGGAATGAGTGGATAAGCAATAAAGATCGACAAAGGGATGAAGGTTTGGTGGGAGTACAGTTCACTTGGAAACCCGGATGTCGCCCTGGACTTTCTGTTTTATCCTTACTCCATGATAGTTCTGTGTTGTCTGTCTCCTGGGTAGCTCTGAAGCAAACTGGTTCTCCTCCTCCATTCCTTTTGAGGCAGCACCTGTGAGTGGCTAAGGTCACCACAGGTGCTGGAATCAGAAAGAACTGAAGAACCTTAAAAATCAAACCAAGATGAAGTGACTTAAGCTAACACTATTAAAAACAAGAAGTCACTTTTGCCCCAAATAAAATTAAAGTTTAAAAATTATAGCCCTAAACTTTTTCCCCCAAAGCTAAAATTAGGTGCAGCTATAAAAATAAGGGACCCTATGCTTAGCTAGCTGCGACACTTGTGTCTGGCTGTGCTAAGACCTAACCCAGTTTGTATGCCTCCTAATACTCAAATAACGGTGTGGGAAGCGGGATGCTGCTCTCCCTCCAGGGGAACGAAGGGAGCGAGACATCGTCCCCCTCAGGGTGAACAAGATGACGCTGACAGGGAAAGGAACTGCTAAAGAAGTAAACAACAAAATGGCGATGAGGTGCATGCCTCCCATGTGATCCCGTAGCTGATTGGATAGAGGACGCATGCCTTTCACATGATCAGCTCACGGATTGGACTGCTGTGTGCATGGACACTATAGTGCTTTTGATTGGTTGCTGCGGGTATATAAACCGTGTGGCTCTGTGCTGGGGGCGCTCTCTGGACTCCCGAGTTCAGGAGGCCCGTCTGCGCAGACGCCGAATAAATCCTCTTGCTTTTGCATCAGCTGGTCTGGAGTCTGAGTCTTTGGGGTGTGCCTCTCGACGTGTTAGCATCCTCACTCCAAGGGTCTAACAGAACTTAGGTCTAAAGTGATTGGCTGTAACACTTAACTTGGCTAGGAGAACCTAGCCAAACTCCCATTTCTCTTTCTTCTACTTCTTCCTCTTCTTCGCCTGCTTTTTTTTTTTTTTTTAAGGGAGATTTATTTATGTATTTGAAAGGCAGAGCAACAGAGACAGAAAGCGAGGTGGGGGAGAGATACCTTCCATCCACTGGTTCACTCCTCAAAAACGTGCAACATTTAGAGCTGCATTAGGCTGGAACCAGGAGCCAGGAACTCCATCCTGGTCTTCCATGGGTGGCAGGGGCCCAAGTACTTAGGCCATCTTCTGCTGCCTTCTCAGGCACATCAACAGGAAATGATCTGAAGCAGAGTCGCTGGGACTGGAATTGGCACTCCGATACTGGATGCGATGTTGCAAGCGGTAGCTTAGTCCTCTGTGCCACAATGCTAGTCTCTCCTTCTTTTCAAAGACAATGTAACATAGTGGCTAATAGTGAGGATACCCAAGCCAGATGGCCCAGGCTTTAATTCTGGCCTCTCCACTGGTTAGCTGAACAGCCCTGGGCAAATGACTTAATCTCTCTGTGCTTGAATTTCCTTATCCATAAACCAGAGTTAATAGAATCTACTTCATCGGGTTGTGAGGATTAAAAGAGCTAATCCACATAAAGCTCCGAAAACAATGCCTGGTACATAGTTAGCATTCGCTAAGACGACAAACACTAGCAATTATTAATATATAGCAAGGAATTCTGCAGATCTAAAGGCAAACACCGGAAGAAGAGGCTGGCCCCAGCAGGTGCTTGAAAGGTGGGAAGAAAGCTTATGGATGAACAAGCCAGGTACTTCCACAGGGAACACACACACACACACACGCCCAGAAAGGCTCACCGGACTCGGTGGCAAGTGAAGCTGGCTACTCCTTTCTATCTACAGAAGCTGAGCTGGCGGCGTTTAAGAACTTTTTAAGAAGAATCAGAAGCCCCAAGTGTCCAATGGTATAGCAGCTTGTTGGCCTTCTAGGTCTTTGGGGGCATATTTGCTTATGAACACCCCCACTGGCTCCCCCAGAACCCCTAAGCACACTGTGGCCCCTCCGCCCCTGAGCCTCCAGGCTCCAGCCATAGGAGTTGTCTTCAGCTCTTCCTACAGAGCCAGTTCCTGCGACCTGGGTCTTCTCACATGCAGGCGTCCTGCCCAGGGACTGCTCCTCCGCTTTGCCTGAGAACCCTCCTGACTCTTCAGGTCAGTATTCAGATGTCAGGTCCTCTGGGAAACTCCCCTCCTGCATGGACTCAGTGGGGTGCCCCTAACCTGTGCTCCAGGAGCACCATGCCCAGGTCCCCTCGCTCCATGCATCAGGCCATGCAGACTGTCCTGGCAAAATACCAGAGACTGGTGGCTTAAACAACAGACATTTATCTTCTGACAGTTCTAGAAGCTAGAGATTCAAGATCAATGTGTCAGCAGTGTTGATTTCTGGTGAGGTCTCTGTCTTGCCCGCCTTCTTGCTGTGTCTTCATGTGGACTCTGTGTGTAAAGACACACACACACACACACACACAGAGAGAGAGAGAGAGAGAGAGAGAGAGTTAGTGTTTCTTCCTCTTCTCATAAGGACACCAGTCCTATTAAATTAGGACTGACCCTCCTGACCTCATTCAATTTTTTGAAATATTTATTTAGTTATTTGAGAGGTAGAGTTACAGAGAGAGAAGGAGGGAGAGACAGAGAGAAAGGTCTTTCATCTGCTGGTTCACTCCCCAAATGGCTGCAACAGCTGGAGCTGGAACAATCCGAAGCCAGGAGCCAGGAGCTTCTTCTAGATCTCCTACACGAGTGCAGGGGTCCAAGCACTTGTGCCATCTTCCACTGCTTTCCTAGGCCATAACAGAGAGCTGGATTGGAAGAGGAGCAGCCGGGACTTAAAGCAGCACCCATACGGGATGCCGGCACTGTAGGCGGAGGCTTTACCCGCTACGCCATAGCACCAGCTCCCTCATTCAATTTTAATCACCTTCTTAAAGTCCCAGTCTCTAAAATAGTCACACTAAGGGTTAAGTTTCTGGCATGTGAATTTGGTAGGGGGGTGCAGTTCAGTCCATGACACCATTTAGATGATAATTCCGCGAAGGCAGGTTGTCTATTGCTTATTTATGCGTTTCCCAGTACTGCGCCCTCACCTCCTCTCCCTGAGATCCTCTGCTTTCCACAGTGCAGTCGGCCCTCTGCATCCGCTGGTTGGTTCTACATCTGCCGATGCAATCACTCTCGGGTCAAAAGGGTGGGGGAACAAACATGTGGGGGAAAGATTGCATCCGTACTGCATGTGCACAGGTTTCTTTTTCATGTCATTGCCTGAAGAATACGAGGGCATTGCACAAAGTTTGTGGAAAAATGAAATGAAAAGGTAAATTTACTGTGGTGCAAAAGGATTTTGAAATCTATGCTTAATTTTTTCATAATTAACACTTTCCACAAACTTTTTTTAAAAGATTTATTTATTTACGTGAAAGTCAGAGTTACACAGAGAGAGAAGGAGAGGCAGAGAGAGAGAGAGAGAGAGAGAGGGGTCTTCCATCCGCTGGTTCACTCCCCAATTAGCCACAACGACTGGAGCTGTGCTGATCCGAAACCAGGAGCCAGGAGCTTCTTCCGGGTCTCCTATATGGATGCAGGGACCCAAGGACTTGGGCCATCTTCTACTGCTTTCCCAGGCCACAGCAGAGAGCTGGATCGGAAGTGGAGCAGCCGGGACATGAACCAGCGACCATATGGGATGCCGGCACTACAGGCGGCAGCTTTACCCCGCTGCGTCACAGCGCCGGCCCCATCCACAAACTTTTTGAAAATCCTGCATGTATGCAGATTTCAAGATTTTTTTTGCACCAAAATAAACTTTTTTAAGTTCCATTTTTCATGAACTCCTTTGAAGTGCCCTTATATAATATCACAACTATTTACAGAGCATTTACATTATATTAGGTATTATAAGTAAGCTACAGATGGTTTCAAGTGCATAGGAGAATGTGCAGGGTATATGCAAATATTGAACCGTTTTATATAAGGGACTTGAGCATTTACGGATTTGGATGGCTGTGGAAGTCCTGGGACCAATTCCCCTGAATACCCAGAGATGACTGTATCTGCTCCTAGCGAGGACTCAGTACATGTTGGTTGGGTGAATGAGTGAGTGAGTGAATGAATGAATGGGTGAATTCCTTGTGATGATGGTAGGGGTTTTAGAAACATAGGTCCTCCCACGTGGTCTAGTTTAGGTTCCTCCCTTTACAGAGGAAGACACTGAAGCAGGGAGATCCTTGCTGGTGAGTGGCAAAATGAGGGTTGGAAGTTGGTATCTCCACACTCCCGGTTACTCTTCAATGCTGTTCTCATCGGAACAGGAGTTGTTGGCGGCACACAGCTGATGATTCTGTTTGAACCCTTGCCTGGGGGTTCCTTGCAAAGGAAGGCTCTCTGGTCTTCTGTTTACAGGCAGAAGCCCTTCCTCTCTGTCTCTGGCCGCACTGGGAGGCTTGCTGGTCACTGCTCAGAGCTGTAGTGCTTTGCCTCTTTCCCTGGCTCTGGATAAGGGCAGCAGGGCTGGTCTGGCTCGGCCAGGACATCCCCATGTCAGGTTTTGGTGCCAAGCTGACTACTCAGGTGTGTGGCACTTTGGATTCCTACTTCTCTGCTAATGGGTTTTGTTAACTGTTTGTCATTTGCTTATGCAAATCTACCACTTTCCGCATTAAAATGAACCCAATTATAAAGTGAAATTTCACAATTAAACCACTTAGTGAAGGACATTAAGCGACCAGAAGGAATTGATTTGTAAAAATTCAGCGATAATTACCAAATGTTTCTGAAATGTGACTAAGTTCTAGGTTTTTCCTTAAACAAACACAGGGCCTTGCACATTTTCATATGCACACGGCACAGACACATGCACATATTTTCGCACACCTGGTTTCCATCTTCTCACTGTGGGACTTGTTCTTGCTCCTTCTCTGGATCTAAATTTTCCCCAAATAGAGGAAATTCTTCCAGCCATCAGATCATGTCTGCACAGTTCTTGGAAACCTTCCAAAAGAAATGGCCACTGGGCCGAGGAAGCTGGGGTGGGCAGGAAAACAGAAGAAGGTGTAATGGTTTTAATAAAGTCTCGTTGCCACGTTGGTGATTGATTGATATATTTTGGCATTTGCTTCCCCGCTCTGCTGTAATCGATAGCAGTTACAGGCTGAGGAGCAGGAAAAGGATGGGGATGTGGGATGGGGGCGGTATTGATCCATCTTTACAGGAAAGAGCCTTGCCTGGTGACTGCTGTGCTACGGCCACTGGAAACAGGACCTCGCTGTCCTGGGGCGAGGTCACCTCTCCTTGTACCCCTCCCTTTCCTCACCAGGCAAAGGGCATAGAGTCCAGAGCCCTGGAGATGGGTAAGGATAGATGGGCATCTTTCTAAAACAATGAACCTTTCTGATGTTGGGGAGAGTCAAAGCCACACTCCACCTTTCTCGATGCACCCACCATGAGAGGGTGGGGACCACAGTCAGCTGGGCTGGTGTAGGGACACAGTGGGGAGGGGTGTTTGAAGGTGAGCAGATGATGAAGTGCCCATGGGTTCCAGGCTACATCTCTGCCAAGGAATGAATCCAACTCACTCGGCAGCATGCTGCTGCTCAGGCAGCATAATGTAGAGGTGACCTCAGTGCAGACTTTGAACTCTCTGGCCTGAGTTCCAAGCCCAGCCCTGCCACTCAAGATGTGACCTTGAATAGGTTAATTATCTTTTCTGTATATTGATTCCCCCATCAGTAGAACAGAGATGACAACAATACCTATTTCCTAGGGTTGAGAATTAATGTATGTAAAGACACTGACACATAAGAAATACTACGTACATGTTGCTCTTGCTATCTGGTGGTGGTGGGCACCTGGACTGACATCCATGATTTATGAGCAGAAACTTAAAGGTGCAAGTTTCTCTAATGAGACAAGGTCATCCCAGTGTTTGCCTTCTGGTGATGAGAACACAGGGCTCATGACCCAGCATCTGTTAAATAATTCTCTTAGTACATCAGCCCATTAGCTACAGGACCTCACGATCTCTTTTAGATTAATTTATTTTTTTTCCCCTGAAAGCTTTCAAAAAATAAAGACCAGGTCAGATACGGCAGGAGAGGGATAAATTGGATTGGGGATGATGGCTTCTGTGCCCAAGAAATCCAACAAAGAGAAAGATTCTCTTAGCAACAACAACTCCTCGTGAGTGCAAGGCAGTTTCAGTTGATATGATGATTCTACTTGTGAATCTGAACTTAACATCAATAGTTGGATGTAAGATCACCCCCCTGCAATGTCATGACACGTGGCTTTTGTGTAACCAGGGATCCTTCTGTCCAGAGCAATGAACTGAAAACAGGAAATGATTTGTGTAGGGAAGCATTTGACACTTACCTTTTTTGTTGAAAACTTAATTCTTTTTTAAAGTATTGTTTCATTTTCTTTTATTGACGTGGGTGAATTTTCAGTTTCTAGAAATTCATTTTAGTACATCAAGTGGTTTGGGGGCTTATTTTCTCCCTAATCACAGACCTGGATGCTGTGACTGGTGGGGGATGGCAGCTTGGCAAGCAAGGAACACTGGTGAAGGGGCTCCATGGTAGGCCCCCAAGAGGTTTGTGGTCATTCTGTTCATTTGAAGCTGAGCTAAGGGAGGTGGCATGGCCTCAGAGGCCGTTCTAGAACCTGGGCATCTTGATGCCAGGCCTGTTGTCATGCCACACACTGTGAGTTTGTTGTGGTGCCCTCCTGTGTCTAAAGCAAACCCATTCTCCCTCTGCAGTGTTCTTGTGTTCCCAAGTTTGTGTTTCAGGCTAGGTTATTATTTGACAATTCAACTTGATTTGATGAAGATGAGCTGAGCACTTGTTCAGTGCCAAGCCTTGTATCAGGTCCAGGAGCCAAAAATAAGATGCAGTGGACCCCACCAAGGAGCCTGTAGGAGATGGTACTAGTGTTCCTACTATCTTCCGCTTCTCTCTCTAAATGGATGCTGCTTTTCTTTGCCACTGCTTGGCTTGGCTTGCTGTGGCCAGCGAAATCTGAGCGGAAGTGGTACATGTTACCTCTGAGCAGAGACTTTCAGGGGCATTTTGTGGTCCCACTCACATTGTCTTTCTGTCTTCCAGGAGAGTGGCATGTCCAGCCTCGGACTGGGCCTCTAGCCCAATCCCGTAGTGAAGAGAAAACATGGCATGAAGCCAGAGCCACAGCTGATGTGTCATACGAGGAGAGCCAATCCTTTGTGGTTGTTTATCCTGCAGCCTAACCAGCAAAGCTGATGGATACAGAGAGGATCACAAATTAGTTGGAGAGGTGGTTTATTTGCAGCTGAAACCCAGTGTGACAGATAGCTTGTCTCTCTCAGAAGATTCAGACGTTGACCAGAGGCGGGAACGAGGGACTCGCTGCAGGGGAGGTGTCAGGAAGGACTTTCTAGAAGGGCTGATAGCTTAGGGGTGTTGAAAGATTGGAGAGAATTTCACCATGTTAGATTTATTTATTGAGGCATTCTAATCAGAGAGGTTGGCATGTGCACACACGAACTATGATGGCACATTCGAGAATGGCCTAGGATCTCCACAACTGTAGTCCAGGATCAGGTTTCTTAATCTTTGAATCCTGTTGGCTACCAACCACTTTGTCAGGTCCCCCAAAGGGTATCTGTACACATTCAGATAAAGACGCATTATTTATTTTGGTCACAGCTTTAGCCAGGTTATCATCTGATCCCAAACCCTGAAGAGCTAAGCTGGACTATGTGTAAGCCATGTGAGTTCTTTTTTAAAAACTTGATTTTTATTTAAATCAAAGAGTACATACACCTAGTTTGGAATCAATGTTGCTTGCCTCACCCTGCCACACTCCCAAGTCCTGATTTGAATATTTCTTCTACTGCCTTCTTACATTGGCACATCTGCTTTTTTGAATTGGCTTACGCTATATTGGCCTAACATATAACTTGATTAAACCCTATCCTCCGATAACTTCTGAAGAGGGGGGACTACGAGGCACTTTTCTCAAGTTATTGAACATCTGAAAATGTATCTATACCACTCGAATATGTGATTGACAGTTTATTGAATACAGACTTTCAGGTTGAAAGAACATTCTCCTGGGGCAGACATGACTCAGTGGTTCAGCTACCTCTTACAATGCCCACATCCCATATCAGAATGTCTGTTCAAATCCCAGCTACTCTGCTTCTGATCCAACTTCCTACTCATAGCCTGGGAAGGCAGAAGAAGATGGCCCAAGATTGCCCCACATCTGCTCTTGTCCTATTGATCTTGCTCTCCTTTGTTTATGGTTGTGACTTTATTTAAATATCAGTGTCCTTGGCTGTTCATTCATATTTAGGAAAGGGATACTAAAAGTTGGCTTGAGAAGCTTAGTCTGTGGGTGGAGTTTGTTGACTGGTAGGCATCTTGTCCAGCAATCAGGTAGCAAGCCAGCCTCTTGATTGAGAGTTATTAGAGTTCTCTCGGGTCACTCAGATTTTCCAGTCTACTGGCTGAGGTTGATGGGGTAAAAGAGTTGCTAGCAAGGCCAATGAAAGAACTGAATGTCACGTTTAGACCTCTCATTAATCCTCTTCACTGTCCGCCATACTTGGTGTTCACAAGTGCACTATGTTCTTATTCAGTTTCCCTAAAGACACTCTTGGCTCACTGGCTGTGTGGGATGGGTAGAGACCGCTTTTAAACAGACTTCCCACCTGTGTCCCCTGTTCAGCCCTGACTGTGACCTACCAAGCCCTCTGGAGGCTCAACCACTCCGGGATCTGCAGAGTGGACCCTGTGTGAATAGGTCTGTGGCTTGTAGCATCTCTTCCCCAGCTGTTCCTACTTCAGAGAAGGGAAAATCAGGATTTATCAGACACTGAGGGTGAGATCCTTACAGTTTGGGATGGGATCATCCCTCGCCCCTCTTGCATGGTAGGGATGAGGGGACAAGACACACTCACTGTGCTCTCGTGAGATTGTCCTCTCCTGGCCCTGAATTTCATGATGTGCGGACCTCCGCTCACTTATCTACCCTATTCAACCAAGTCTGTCTCCCCAGAACCAAACATTTTCTCTCCCTGGCCCCGAGTTGAAATGAAGCAAGTTGGCCCATCGACAATTTTATGGTCCCTCATCTTCCATCTCTCTTGCTGAGCTGCCGCGCGAGTGAGAGCCCAGCCCTGGCTCTGATTTATACAGCTCTCCCAGGCCCCTGTTGGATTCGGAGTCTGGAACAATCAGACAGGGCTATCCATCACTCCTCTGCTCAGATCTCTCCGGACTCATTGGAAAGGGAGGAGGGGAGGGTGGCAGAGACGGCAGCCTCAGGGGTCCTGCCCAGAGAGCATTTGTCACATTGATCGAATGTTCAGTGTAGGGGCGGGGTGGGGAAGGCTTTTTATCTCACCCCAAGCCTACCCTGTGACACAGGAAGCCTAGGACAGGATATAGAGCACACCTCGGGCAGGACACGAAGGGAATTAGAGCTCAGAGGCTGATTCTGCCTCAGGATGCTACCTCCTCCCACCTGCTCCAACTCAGAATGCAGCAGCAGCATTGGGTTTGCCATGTTGAAGTCACCCCTGCTTTTCCATTGCACCTGTGCAGCATAGCACCCCAGCATGTAGCATGGTGCCTGGCACATAACAGGAAAACAATAAAGATCCAAGTTTGCTCATTGGCTAAATCTCCTTACTCCCTTACCTGACCTGGCCGAGACCGTTCAGAGAAGTCCTTGTACAGTCAACCTGTCTGTGTGACTCTGTAACCCTGTGTCTGTGTGACCGTGTGACCGTGCGTCTGTAAGACTGTGTGAGTGCATGACTCTGTATGTATGTCAGTGTGGCTCTGCATCTGTGTGACTGCGTCTCTGTGTCCCACATGTGCTGAGCACCTGCTGTGTTCTGTGGGAGTCTGTGCAGTAAGTAAGAACTTCCTGAGAGTCAGGGTTCTTAAATCCTTGAGTTAGTGACCCAGGGGATTTTAACTTCTGTGAAGCATTCAATTATCTAAGCCTGGGGCTGGGAGAGGAGCCACTCTGCCAAGAAGCAGGGGAATGGGCCACTTCTCAATGACTTGGGCTTTCTTTAAAAAAATTTATCTGGGCCGGTGCCGCGGCTCAATAGGCTAATCCTCCGCCTTGTGGCGCCGGCACACGGGGTTCTAGTCCCGGTCGGGGCACCGGATTCTGTCCCAGTTGCCCCCCTTCCAGGCCAGCTCTCTGCTGTGGCCTGGGACTGCAGTGGAGGATGGCCCAAGTGCTTGGGCCCTGCACCCCATGGGAGACCAGGAGAAGCACCTGGCTCCTGGCTTTGGATCAGCGCTGTGCCGGCCGCAGCGCACCAGCTGTGGCGGCCATTGGAGGGTGAACCAACGGCAAAGGAAGACCTTTCTCTCTGTCTCTCTCTCTCACTGTCCACTCTGCCTGTCAAAAAAAATTTATCTGTCTATTTATCTATCTATCTGTCTATTTGAAATTAGGGGTTACCGAGAAAGAGGGAGTAGAGTCAGAGAGAGAGAGAGAGAGAGAGAGATCTTCCATCTGCTGGTTCACTCCCCATGGAGTTGCAACAGTCAGGGCCAGACCAGACTGAAGCCAGGAACCAGGAGCTTCATCCACAACTCCCAATAAGGATATCAGGGGGGTCCCAGCACTTGGGCCATTCTTTGCTGCTTACCCAGGCCATTAGCAGGGAGCTGGATCAGAAGTGAAGCAGTGGGGACTTGAACTGGCACCCGTGTGGGATGCTGGTCATACTTGCTGTGCCATGATGCTGGTCCCGACTTGTGCTTCCTGACCCCTGCTCATCCTCAGCAGAACAGGGTCTTCTCCGTGGTTGTCAGTAAACAGAAATCGCTGTTTCCCTCCGGAGTGTCCACCCTTTGGGCTTAGGGAATCTGTCCTCGGAGACAAAGTGCTGGAGATGAGGGCCCAGCTGTGACAACAGCGGCCCCTCCAACCCCTACCCGTGAAGGGCTGGAATGCCACTCTGGCAGGTGGAAGACCGCATCTGGGGAAAGCATTGTGGTTGTCAAGTATTTAGGGGCTTTGTTCAAAGCCAGGAAAAGAAAACCAATGCCCAGATCCAGGAGCTGAAGAAAAGCGAACTCCAGGGCTGTGGCACAGTTGCGGCTTTGTTGTGCCTTTTTGTTTTAGTGCCGCTGAAGCAATAACATGTAATGACCTGAGCGTCCCTGCCTTCTGCTGCCAGCTGCCTCCAGCGCCTGGGAAGCTGGCTGACCTGAGGAGAAGCCAAGGGTGGCTAATGAGTCATTAAGAGTCTTTATCAAATTAGGATTATAATCCATCTCAACATGCAGAGGAAAATGTTTCAAATTATCTACTTTCTTAATTGCAACTCAAAGATTTGGCAGGAAATTATCGTGAGAGAGAACGTCTGCACGTTGACGGATTGAGCTGATGTGTGTCTAAGCTTCCATCACTGTACTAGCTGGAGGATTTTCACCCATGCATCCACGTACATATGCTTACACTGACACTTGCACACGCAAACATTTCTGCTCTACACACGGGTGTTACCCAGGCTTGCTCACACACCTTTCTCTGGCACACACACACACACATACACACACAAGCCAAGCTATGTCTGTGCACAGTAGGTCAAGTCATTAGCATTTATTAATACATTTAAATGGACTGAGATTGTTGCCAGATGCCCAGAGATGGGGAGAGAGAAGGTAAGACATAAAAGAAGCACTTAGTCCTTGCCTATATGAAGTTCAAAAGCTGTTTGGGGGAACTAATGGATACATTGTTGAGATTTAAAAACATTCAAAACAACACCCAAGTGCATATCACAGTAGTGGAAATGCAAGACACAAGTCAGAAGGATTTGGGACATGGGTGTTCTGAATTAAGCAGAGTATCTAGAGTGGATGGGTTTTCCATTGTGCCCTGTGGTAGTAGCCAATGGGGCCGAAGGTAGAAAAAGACAAAATCTGTGTCCAGAGAACCATGCAGTCACGCAGGGGCACAAAGATGGGCCAGGCTGGAAAACAAATCCTGGTCTGGAGTGAGAATCCAAGCTGACTCTTATTTGTCTGTTAAGTCAGGAGAGGTTTGTAGTTCACCCTTTCCTTCCCTCCCCTTGAGGGTTTTGGTTTTCTCTGTGGGTGGGCTCTGAAGAGTGAGGCTTTTCCACACCTCTTTTTTGCCCCCTGAAAACCTGTAAGATCTCTGTGACATCAGGTTTTGTGATCTATTCATCATTATAGCCCAAAGGCCTAGCACATGTCTGATCAGCAAGGTGCTGAATGAGAACCAATGAGAGAATGTTGGTGCAAGGGTGCTGAATTAGTCAGCGAATGGATGGATGCTTTAGAAGAAGCCATAGTTGGGGTTGGCACCGTGGCTCACTTGGTTAATCTGCCTGCGGTGCCAGCATCCCATATGGGCACCGGGTTCTAGTCCTGGTTGCTCCTCTTCCAGTCCAGCTCTCTGCTGTGACCCGGGAAGGCAGTGGAGGATGGCTCAAGTGCTTGGGCCCTGTACCTGCATGGGAGACCAGGGGGAAGCCCTTGGCTCCTGGCTTTGGATCTGCGTAGCTCCAGCCATAGCAGCCATTTAGGGGGTGAACCAACAGAAGGAAGACCTTTCTCTCTGTCTCTCTCTCTCTCACTGTCTAACTCTAGCTGTCAAATAAATAAAAATAAAGAAGAAACCATAGTGAAGAGTGGTTTGAAGCGGGGGTTCCGGAGGCTGTCTGCTTGGGTTCACGCCTGGTGAGGAGTTCTTTTGCTTCCCCCAGCCTCTCAGGGATGCTGTGGAGACCTGACAAGCAATGCACTTAGCACAGAGTCTCAGAGTCAGTGCATGTCACCTATCACTATTGTTGTTGTTTTGTTTTGTTCTTCCTTGCTAAGCAAACCACGTTTCCCACGCTGGGTAAGCTGTGGGTCTCTTGCTGCCTCACTTAGTCACTCTTCCTCACCCTTCCCTTCCAACATAAGACAGGATCAGCTTCTCCCAGGGATGGAGGGGACCCAGGCTGTTTGGTTGGCTCTCCATGCCCTGTCATCTGGCTGCTGTAGGTTCTGGTGTCAGGATGAAGTTGAGATCCCAGCCATGCAATATCCTCAGCTCAGGAGGGTTTACAGGTTGGATACAGCATCAAAGACAACAAATGCTGGTAGCATTCATCCCCACGGGTGGCAAGGACATGGTCCATTGGATGAGCAGAAAGATGCAGGGTAGTTCTGTGAGACATGGTAATGATGAGGATGGTAAGAACAGGATAGGGCCGAGGAAGAGGACAGTGACAGCAGGGCTGACAATTGGAATTGGAATGATGAAGAGGGTGCTGAGAGGGAGATGGAAGACAAGCTGTCCAGAGTTGGGTCTTCCTTTTTTTGGAAGTTTTCCTATAGGTAGGAAAGGAGGTGTTTGCTTTGAGGAGAACAGAGTTTTTAAAACTCCATCTAACCCTGGGCAGGGCTAGGAGGGAATTCTTAACGACCTCTGTAGTTGAGAGAGGCACTGAACATCTTAACGATTTCCCCTTACTCGGCCGGTCCTGTGTGGTGCTGGTAGGAAGTAGAGGAGATTAAAGAGTTAGTGAGCCAGAGTGGTGCATGATAAATGATCAAGATTTCAGCATCCAGACGTGGCTCATACCAGGCTAAAAATGAAGCCCAGAAGGAAGCTTCAATAAAAATAGAATGCAAGTCACATGGAGATTTTAACTTTTCTAGTAGTCACATTGAAAAAATAAAACAGTGGAAGATATCTTCAAGACCTCTTTTTATTTAACTCCATGTATTCAAACTATTACCATTTCAATACCTAATATGTATAAAATAATTTTATTGAAATATTTCGTAGTCTTTATTTTTATGTACTATGTCTTCTAAATCTAGAGTGTATACTGCACGTACAGTGCTAGCTACCTGTGGCTGATGGCTACTGTATTACACAACACAGGTTTACTCTCCTTTCTCAAGTTTTCATGGCCAGACTCTTGGGATAGTATTTCTCCAGAAAGGGCTCTTTTTGGAAATCATCATAGCATTTTCTCTTCTCTCCCTGAATTCAGTCTAAGTATCCTCTCTTCCAGTCTCTTTTTTGATTCTTTCAAACTGACTGTGATACTTCCTACCCCTTGTTAAGACCTAGAAACAGCTGCAGAACCACTCAACATTTCTTTGCTTTCCTGCTTCCCACACAGCCTCTCATCTGGAGCCCAGGTTGGGGCATCTCCCACTTGAGAGGTTGTGTGTGCATGTATGTGTGTGACCCAGACGAAAAGCTTCATCTTTTGGCTTCAGAGGGTGGGCGTGGTATGGGGGGTTCTGAGAGGCATTGCTAGGGTTAAATAAATAAATAAACAAATAAGTCAGTCAGAGATGGGAGAGATGCACAAGGGATTTAGACAATCTGGCTCCCAGCTCAGTGTAGAGTCCAGGAACCCTGCCTTTTGGAGATGATACTATCCGAGTTTGTACCCTCTGCACATTGCTTCTCCCCCTCCTCTATTTCTTTGAGGAATGATCCCTTTCAAACTTCATCATCAAGGACAGAGTCTTCCTCTCTTGGCCCCGGTCTCCCCAGCATGGTGAGATCCCTCCTGGTCAGGAAGGAGGTCTTAGGTGGACGGTGAGCATCCCTTTTCATTCTTTCCCTTGCTCCTGTTATCTGTGCTACAGCCCACAGGGCCTATCACAGCGTTCTCAGTAAACACTATCTCCCTTCCTTAGGCCAATTAAATAAGCACTATAATAAAGGCGCAGCAAAGTGCTGTGGCAGCCCTGGGTACAGGGCTATTAAACCTAATGGCTGCCACTTATTGAAGAGCCTCCCATGTGCCAGGGACTGTGCTAAGCTTTTTACATTCATGGTTTTGTTTAATCCCTGTGGTCTCATGAGTTGGCTTCTATTACCCTCCTCATTTCATGAACACAGAAACTGAGACTTAGAGAAAATCAGTAACTTCCCACGTAGCTGGCTACCTCATGACAGGGTGGAAAACCAGGCGATTCCAAAGCTGGTGCTCTCTGCTGGGTGATCCAAGCATGCTTTGAAAAGAGGAAATCAGCTCTCTGCTGTGGCCCGGGAAGGCAGTGGAGGATGGCCCAAGTGCTTGGGCCCTGTACCCCATGGGAGACCAAGAGAAGCACCTGGCTCCTGCCTTCGGATCAGCGCGGTGCACCGGCTGCAGCGCGCCAGCTGTGGCGGCCATTGGAGGGTGAACCAACGGCAAAAGGAAGACCTTTCTCTTTGTCTCTCTCTCTCACTATCCACTCTGCCTGTTGAAAAAAAAAAATTAGAAAAGAGGAGATCTTTCAGCAAAGTCTTAAAAGCTGATAGACTTTTGTAAAGTGTAGAAAGGAGGAATGAAACTCTAGGCTGGAGGAGCAAGTGCAGGAAGGGGTGAGGGTGCATAGCATGTTCCAGGACCCGAGGCAGTACCAAGAGGTGGCTAAAATGGAAGCTCACAAGCCTCTCAATTGCAACAGCTTTTGAAATACAGATTCCTAGGTCCTTCTGCAGACCTACTTTCTCTAGGGTTGGATCCTAGAACCTGGAATTATAAAGAAGTTCCCCTGGAGGGTTCTTTTGCAGAAAGTCCATGTACTGGCAATACCTGGCAGGTGACACTGGGGAGGAATAGGGAGGAATGCAGGAGATTCCCCTAAAAGGGATACCAGGGACAGACAAAAAGGATGAACCTGAGGACCATGCTAAAGAATGTGGCATTCAAGGCCCTCCTTTTTATTACAAGGCCCAATCAACTTCTGAGCTAAATCTTCTAGGCAATAGAAAGTCACTAAGGATTTTGGAAGGAGGCTAAGGTATGATCCAACCTTTGTTTTAGGAAGAACATTCTGGTGGTGGTGTACAAGGGGGTCTGGGGATACTGGCAGCGTTTAGGCCAGTTAGGAAATCATCAAAATATCCCAGCTAATTGGTAATAAATTCTTTAACTAAGACCGGGCAGTGATGGAGAAGTAAGTTCTATTCAGGGTAATCCAATAAGCATTTCTTTAATGTTTTCTGTATGAGACACTGTACAAAGTTTTCGGGACCTAAGATGAAATATGATATTGTCCCCTCCTCAAGGAGCTCCTAGTCTATCAAGATTCATTAAAAAAATTCCTTAGAGGGGCTGATGTTGTGGCCTAGCAGGTAAAGCCTCCACTAGCGCTTGCGATGCCAGCATCCCATATGGGAGCTAGTTTGTGTTCCAGCTGCTCCACTTCTAGTGAGGCTCCCTGTAAATGGCCTGGAGAAAACAGTGGAAGATGTCCCAAATGCTTGGGCCCTGAACTCATGTGAGAGACCGGGAAAAAGCTCCTGGTTCCTGGCTCCTGGCTTCAGATCAGTCCAGCTCTGGCTGTTGCAGCCATTTGGGGAGTGAATCAGCAGATGGAAGATCTCCGTCTCTCTCTGTAACTATGAATTTCAAATAAAGAAATAAAGAAAGACACAGTTACATACAGAGGAAGAGACAGAGAGGTCTTCTATCTGCTGGTTCACTCCTCAGATGGCCACAATGGCTGGAGCTGCGCACTTTTGAGGCCAGGAGTCAGGAGCTTCTTCCAGGTCTCCCACATGGGTGCAGGGGCCCAAGTACTTTGGCCATCTTCTACTGCTTTCTCAGGCCACAGCAGAGAGCTGGATTGGAAGAGAAGCACCCAGGACTCAAACCGGCACCCATATGGGATGCTGGCGCTTCAGGCCAGGGCTTTAACTCGCTCCGCCACAGTGCCAGCCCCATAAATAAATCTTTTTAAAAAGCAGTAATTCCTTAGAGAATTATAGGAATTATTTGTTCGACAGTATCATGGACTGGATGGTTCTCCCCCAACCACAGATTCACATGTAGAGGCCCTATCCCCACCACGTTATTGCATTTGGAAATGGCCTTTCCAGAGGTAATTAAAGTTCAAGGAAGTCTTAACAGTGGGACCCTGATCCAATACTACTGCAGTTCTTATGGAGGAAGAAGAGACACCAGAGCTCGCTCTCCTGTCACATGCAGGGAGGAAGGGCCGTGTGAGGACGTGATGAGCAGGTGCATGTGCAAGCCAGGAAGAGAGGCCTCACCAGATACCGATCCTGCTGCCACCTTGATTTTCGACTTCCCTCCTCCAGAACTGTGAGAAAATAAACATGTGCTGTTCAAAGCATCCAGTCTGTGGTGTTTTGTTACGGCAGCTCAAGCAGACTCAAACAGATCTGTCTTAAATTTTTTTTTTTCCTAGAGTGGCACAGGCAGGATTCAGTTGTGTAGTTGATCGCATTTACACCTGGGCAGGTGTGAACTGTGTATCCTAAAGACTAAGGAAGTGCAGGTAGGGTGAAGAGAGGGGCCAGTATCAAGCATAAAGGAATGCCAAGGTGTGATGACTGGCATTTGCAAGAACTCCTGGGTGGCCATCATATTGATGAACTCTGTGACATATACATACCGGTTCATCCTCACGGCAATGATGGGGAAGAATTTGCAAAGTATCTGCATTGAGTTTGCCAAGCCTCATTTTTACTCTATCCCCTCTCTTCTCACAAGCTGAACCCAAAGTTAGGTGTGGGACTCATGAAATTTGACAGCTGGACGACCCATTTGTTGCTGTATTAGTTTTTAACTGTGTCTTACGTTGGGTTCTTGTGTGGCTGTTCTTTAACGTTTTATATATTGGTGCTTTGTCTTCCTCAACCAGAACTAAAGCTCCTTGAGGACAAGGAACTAAAACACATGCATCTTTGTCTCTGTTATCCATCCCTTGAAACAGCACCCAGCTGAACTTCCAGTGGGTACAGGGCAAATATTTGCTTGGAATGATTATAAAAAGGATGGCTGCATTTTTGATGATCCTTTTTTTAAGCTTTTGCAAATTACAAAAATAGTCAAAGCTGGATACATTTACTTAAAACGACAATGTACACTTTAAAGCACCAAAAGGGTATTAGTGGAAAGCATAGCATTCGAAAAGACTGCAAAATTGAATATTCCATGGCCAGGGATCTGCCCTGTCTAGAAAAAGTGGGACACCCTGCTGGATTTTGGAAAATGCAGGTATGGCGAGTGTGCATCAGCAATGCATGAGAGTACTAGTCACAGCTCAGGGACACCTCTCAGATGGCTTCAAGTATTTACATTCAGCCTGATTCTTCCCTCTGACTCACAGGCCACAGCGACTCACTGGGAGGCACAGGAAGGAGAGAAGCCTCCCTTCCCCCACAAGAAATCCTGGGAACTCGCAAATGGATCGCCCCTCCCCCCTCCCATATCTAAGAGGGTTTCCCTCTGAGAGTTTCTGGCAGCTGACCTCCAGCCTCTGGGTTGGAGAATCTGACTGCTTCTGAACCACATAAAAAGGGCAAGTGCATTCATTATTATTATATTATTATACAATGTATAATATATAATGGCGATTACGCTGTCAGCAGCCAGAGTCTCTGACCACAGATCAGAGGCTGGGGTGACATAAATCCACCTAGCCACGTCTTCAGAGGTTCCGTGTGAAGGTGAGAGGATCCAGCTCTGTCTATAACCCGGCTATGGGTGAAGAGTTTTTCCACAGGCAACTTTGCAGGGGGATTTTGAGGGTAAGAGGAGGATCTGGGCATACAGTAACATATCTGGGGCGTGACCCAAGAACTTCTATAGTGCATCCTCTGAGCCATGCTGAGGGCTCTCATTTTGCCCATGACCAGGGCAGTGGTGACCAGTGGCCCAGAGGCCGGGAAAAGAGCTACCCCGCAGCCTTTGCTGTCTCAGGTCAGATTCCGTACTGAAGACCTGGCTGGCTGGCTTTCACTTTCTGCCCTCCGCCCCTTGCCTCCTGTCTTTGTCCCGGCTTTACCCACGCCCCCTGCCTATTCTGGGGTCAGAGGATCACCGGCTGCCTGACTGTGGCTGAAATGGCTCCTGGGCCGCGAGCAAGCAGCAAACTCCTGGGGAAAGAATGGGTGGGCTCTCTTCTTCCTTTAGGGAGAGGGCCACGTGCTGAGTTGTGGAAGCAAGGAGGCTGCCTCCGGAGGGGCCCATGTGCCTACACCCTCCTCTTCTGGGAGGGGCCAGGCCAGCAGGCCTGGGCTGAGAAGCCCACCCCGTCTCTCCCTTTCTGTTACTGTGCTCCCAGAACAACTCCCGGGAGTTTACCAAGGGCTTTTTAGAATGGAAATAGCAGGGGCTTAGAACCGTCTCGCCTGACATTTGCAAAGAGGTCGTTTACCGACGAGGCCTGCGCTGCCCCATCCCATTATACTGTCCCCCCAACTCCGAGAGCCAAACGCCCCAGGAAGCCCACAGCAGAAAAAGCTCTGGAGAGTAGCAATAACGAACCAGAGTGTCACCGGAACACCTTTCTGGGGCCAGGGTAATGAGAATTATTCAAATGCAATCATAAAAATGAGGCCAGCCAGGCAGGCATGGGGAGGAGGGAAGGGATTCTCAGAGGCAGCTCTGAGTTTCATAATTTCTGGGGAGTTCTCTGGGGGTCCGCAGAAAATTTCACCTCACTCCGGTCCCCTCAGCACCGGATGTCTGTAATCGCTGCCTCGGTCGCTCGCTAAGAAGGACTTGGCGTGGGGGAGGGGGAAGGCGGAGGGTGCTCCCGGGTTCCCCGGGGTCCGCCGCGCTGGGCGTCTCAGGCAACCTCGCGGTCGGAGGCGGCGGCTCCCGCGCCTTTCGCGTTTCCGTCAGCGGGCGCAGGCCCGCCCCGACGCGGCCGAGGAGCCTCCAGTAGAGGGAGACACTCCGCGGCTGCTCGGCGGCGAAGCGGGCCGGCCCGGAGTGGGTGGGGGTGGGGGGTGGGGAGAAGGGGGAGTGGGGAGAGGGGAGGTGTGCGGAGGGGGGGCTCCGGGGGGCGGGTCCCTGTGCCGCTGACGTCCCGAGCAGTGCTGGGAAGTATAGGCTGTGTTGTCACGCCGGTGTCAGTCTGATGAAGATTGGCATCAGGTAAGCTGTCATTCATTTCCATGTCAGAGACGCTTTTGCAGGCGGCGGCGGCGGCGGCGCGGCGGCGGCGGCGGCGGCGGCGGCGGCTGCTGCTGCTGCTGCGGGCGGCTGCCTCAGAGCGCGTGTGTTTTATTCCAGTCCCCAAGCCAGAGTATTATTCATTGCGACAGGGCAAGGAGGAGAGAGGGAGAGAGGGAGGCAGCAGGGAGGAGAGAGAGGGAGGCAGCAGGGAGGAGGGAGGCAGCGAGCAGAGAGGGACGGCGGGAGCGTGCAGAGAGAAGCTGGGGAAGCGCCGGGAGAGCGCCGAGAGGAGCCGAGCGAGGGGCGGCGAGGCCGGGCGAGAGCGGCAGGGCCCGCCCGCGTCCCGGCCCGGCCCGCGCGCAGCCCCGCCGCCTCCGCCGCCGCCGCCGCCGCCTCGCCGCGCTCGGGCCCGTGCGGGGCGCGCATTGTCCGCAGATGCGAGGAGCCGGGCTGCGGACGCCGATCGCCGCGGGCCCCGGACCTCGTAGCGGGAGGGCGGGGAGCAGTGCGCCGCGAGCTCCCGGGGACCAAGAGAATAGGGAGCCGCGCGCCGGCCAAAGCTCCGGTGCAGGCGTCTCGGGGTTGGGAGAGGCGGACCGGCTACGGGGCCCCTTTCTCCCTACATCGGGAGACCTTCGGGCCGGCGTTCGCTCGGCGCCACCCGCCTGGAGCTGCCTTCGGGCGGCTGGAAGCGGGAGCGGCCCCACCTTGGGGCTGGGCGGCTGAAGTCTGGGAACCGAGTCCACGACCGGCCGGGCCTGGGGAAGCAGAGCGAGTGCGGGGTTTTCAGAGGATCAGTGGGGACGGGGGAATACGACTGGAGTCAGGGAAGCCGGGACCCGAGAGGCCACGCTCAGGGACTCAAGCCCGAGAGGAGCGGGTTATAGGGTCCCTAGCTTTGCCTGGATTATTGGGGTGGGGGTCCTTGGAGAGGTGTGGGGGAGGCGTAGGGGCCGGTGGCAAGGCTTGGAATCCGGAGCCCTCCTGGCTGGAGAACTAGAAGATGAGTTCGTAAAAGAGGGGGACGGAGAGCGCCCGAGAGCAGAGAACTGAGGGGGATGGGGCAGGGTCCCGAGTCGGCCGCGCAAAGTTTGCGTTTCTTTCGGCTTAGGCGAGGGGGCTCTCGCTGCTCCGAGCCCCCGGCAGGAAAGGAGAAAAGCGGGCCGCCCTTTCTGGGGAACCCTTCAGTACCGAGCCGGGGGTCCCCGCTCGGCGGGGAGACCCGGGCTGGGAAAGGGAGAGGGGTGTGGATCGGCCCTGCATTAGGGCTGGGCTGTAGGGCTAGATTAGAGTTTGGGTTGTAGGATCCAAGCTGTCTTCAAAACCGGGATTGAAGGGCCGCTGAGTAGTGCGCGCGCTGGCCAGAGCAGAGGGCTGGAGGTAGGAGCTGGGGGCCCGGGGTTCCATCTGACGCTGGAGTCGGAGGGACGGCTGGCATTTTTAGGATTGCGCCACGGGATCTTGACTGCTTCTTGGGGTCGAGGCTATTGGGATTTGGGGAGGGTGGAGCGTGCGGGTCCTGACGATCCACGGATGGGAAAGCATTTTAGGTAGGCGACGAAAGTAGTTAATTTGAGCCATAGTAGGAGAGCCCCGAATTTCTGCTGCATCTCCCGGAACGCGGATCTGGAGGAGAGGACTTTGCGAGCGCAGAACCGGGTCTTAGGAGGCAGATTCCCGGAAGCAGACAGATCGAAGGGACGTCCCGAAGGAAGGGACAGGGCAGATCGCGGGGTGCGGAGTGGACCCCAGGACCGACCCTGGAGGCTCAGCGGGCTCTGGAGCCACTTGGGGTGCGCGGGCGCGGCGCCGCACGGCGGAGCGGGGGTGGCCGGCCGACAGCGGCCGCAGCCTGCGGTCGGCAGGGGTGGGGGCAGCGTCAGTCCCCGAGCGCCACTCCGGGCCGGAGGAGCCAGGGCTGCGGCCCTGGGCAGGGCGGGCTCGAACTCGGACGCCAGGATCCGAGCCTCTGCCTCTTCGCCCGCAAGCGGTGCCTGGGCGTCCCTGGCCCAGCCGGGGAACCCACGAGCGTAGCCACCGGTGCGATGTTCCGCCCGGGGAGGGAGGAAGCTCGGAGCTCTTTGCCCTCACCCCGCTTTTCCTGGGACGTCTCCAGGGTATTGACTTTTTGAGTTTCAAAAGCTACCCAACTGTTGAAAGCCAAAAGCGTCGCATGTTAGGGAGATCTACAGTCCTCCTCCACAAATCGAGAAAATGATGGTGTCCAAACACAACACGACGAAGCCAGCCCCAGTCCCTGGCCCTCCTGCGCACTCTGCCATTCCGGCCTTCTCAAGCCCCACAACCTTGGTGAAAGTTGGGGGCGGGGGTGTCTCTCGCCTCTGGACTCATCATTTCCGTCCAGAGTTGCACCCCCGTGGCTCGGGCCTGGCTCGGGGTACGTGGCGGGGTGGAGAGAGGTCCCCACCAAGGAGGTGATCAACTAGGGAGAGCGTGTGTTAGGGGTGGAATGGAGGAGGATTTGAAATTTCCTGCTTGCAGTCTTAGGCCCATCCTCCCAGCCCTCGCACCCCATTAAATGACACAGAAGACGCGCGACCCCCGAGTGGCCGCGGCGGCCCGGGGCGCGGCGACCGGCGCAGCGGCCGGAGCTCCCAGGCTGTTGTTTTGCAGGCTTGGAATTCGTGCGCGCTCCCTCCCGCCGAGAGCCCGGGGCAGGGGAGGGGGGAGGGAGCCGTGACCCCACTGAGGCTCCCCGGTCACCCCGCCTCCCCTTTGTGAGCGCGAAAAGGCATGAAAGCCGAGGGAGAAAGAGTAACTGCTCAGAATAAGGGACAGGGGGTTACCGGGGAGAGATGGGCCCGGCCACCGCTCTCAGTAAAATGCCTCGTGCAAATTGCACCGAAGTGTACCCAACTTGAGACTGGCTGTTTTATGATCCTTTCTGTGAGTTTACTGCTCTCTGCTTTTAAGTCTATAGATCGCTTTAAGTTAATGAAAGTGCTGCTTTCAAAAGGCGCTTTTATTGTGCGGCAATGGCAAACCGGGTACCTCCCCTTTACTCTTCCAAAATGGACCTGTTTAGAAAATGGGAGCTTGCGAGAGTTCCCACATGGACAGAGCTCGAGGGAGGAGGTGGTGTGACAATGAGGATTCGTAGTAAAAGTCCCTGTCGGACTCATTCAGAAAGACAAGTTTGCCTGTGTTCCCAGTCCAGTTTCATCTGGCGTTCCTGTGTTGCCTTTTGGGCTTTCACTGGTTTAAAGGTTGCTTGGTGCCCCCCCCCCCCCCCCCACCACCACCACCTCGGGACCCCGTTTCTCCCTTTCTTTAGATAGGCTTGACCCTGTTCAATTAAACCCAAACTGGATTTCAGGATTTCAGCCCCGTTGCCAATTCAAACTGCAACTAAAATATTTACTCGAACCCTGGTGGGGGAGGGGCTCAGATAAATGTGTTTAAATGGCGGGGAAACCTCGAGAAGGAACAAGGCCGGCTATTTTCCAGTGCCTTTTCCTTTTTCCATCTATTTGGCACAAAAGGTGAGATGACAAGGTTTTTGACTAGGTCCTAACACAAAAACTGCAGTGGGGCTGTGCTGTGGCTTTGACCGCATGTCATAACCATTTAAACTGTGGTTAGTTGTTCAAAGCTCAAAGCTTCTCCAAGCTGTGTTTCATTAACTCTACACCAGTTGCCTGGAAGTTCAGTAGCCATAAATTGTATAAACACATTTGAAGTAAGTTAGTGATGAAATAAGGAGAATTACTGTCTTGTGAGTGGAGGATCCTGGATTCATGGAGTTCTAGCTTAACTGGAAACATACCTCCTCTCCCTTGGCCTTGAAGTTTATGGGTGCACCAGAGTGTGTGTTAAATTTCTTTCTGCCATGTCCATCTTCAGCCTAGAGCTGTAACTCATTAGAGACCAAGGCATGCCTCGAAAGCAAAAAGGCTGGGTTTTCAAAGGGTCTCTATTAGACTGATTCAGGAACCAACCCAAACCGATCAACCTGACTTCCTTACTCTTCATGAATGTATCCTGCAACATAAACAGCAGTAGAACAGGGGCAAATGAGATTTTGAAATGTTTGAAGCTTATTAATACTGTGTTGTTAGCAGTCGAATTTGTTTTTATTAAAGAAACAACCAATAAAATTTATAGGCTTCCAACATGTTGCAAGATTTCCTTGCAATTTATTTAGCCACCCCCTACTCCCCCCACACACCACCTTCTCAAACCCTGTCTCCAATTTCAGACTTTTGTTCCCGATTTATTTAATCTGGAGCACATTTGCTAAATTAGTTCGAGGAGGGTGAGAAATGCTGTTATAAGTTTTCCCTTTTCCTGTGCTGTGTGGCACAAGGACTGCGATGCTGTGAGATATATATAAATGTGTGATGCAATTGCTGGAGGTGACGGCATGTGAAGCAAGGAGCCTAGATCCAGCAAAATGCAGATCCCAGCACGGAGAGGGTGAAAACGACATCGCAGAGGAAGTGATTGGGAAAATGAAATCGGCCGCGAGCCCCTGCTAGCCTCCAGTCTAGCCAGCACGCCACGCTTTGTGTAAAACACTTCACATGAGATCCGTGACTTGTTGAAGACTGAATTCTATGGAGGAGCAGAATTTAGAGGAGGAGTTGCACGTGCTGGGCTCTCTCTACCCAGGCAGCATGGCCAGAGTCACTGTGATGAGGATCTGTTAATTTAATTAAATCTAATACCTGGTGGGCAAGGGAGGAAGGAGGGAGGGAAGTGGTCAGGAGATAATGGTGGCTGGCAGGTCAGTGTGCTGAGCTAGTGTTTAGGCTAGAATCCAGGGGCCTGGCAGTTTTATGTCCTGTTACTACCCTGCTGCACAGTCCTGATCCCGGAGGGTCCCCTATCACACCCAGTCCTTGGCGGGCACGAGGAGTGTAGCACAACCTGTATCAAGCAGAGAGAGCATTCTACGTAATAAAAAGGGGGCAGAGGCTTTTCAGGGGCAAAGTCACATTTTTCTGTGTGTTTTCTTCCTTGCCTAGCTCTTTTTTCCTCGGCTATTGTAGTTCTTGGACTTTGGTGTAGGAGCTGAATTCTTGTTTTTCTTTACATCCCAGAATTTGAAAACCCTGCTGTGATTCCACAAACCACCTACACTTTACCAAGAGGGGCAATTAGGGCTGAATCAAGGGAATGGCCTGGTTCTTCCCTCGTGGTGGTGCCTGGGGTCGCCTTCATACCGCAAATGAACACAGACGATCACCTCTCAGAATGGCAGCCCCTAGTCTTTATGCCACCGGGACGACCAGGCCAGAGCCCTGACCGGTATGACATCTGGTCTGGCTGGGGGGATGGGGGCTGGTCTAGCCACAGCCTGAACCTCACTTGGCAGTCTCCATGCTAGCAGATCAAAGCAGATCCTGGGCCAGGAAGCTCCTGAAGTTACACTGGCACTTCTACCAAAGTGTATAAGCGCGTGTAGACTCTTTTCTCTCAGTGCCTGAAAAGTTAGCTCTGATTCTGGAGATGGGGTTCCAGGACAATGCTTGTTTTTCCCTCTCCCTGGTCCACGTGGATTCCTTGGGAGGTGATTTATTTTTTTCCTCCACATATTCTTCCTAGCAAGTCTCAGGCAACACTTCAGTCTTGATTTTGGTTGAGTGTGGGCCGAGAGAGACACAGGCTAGGGACAGAAGGAGCAAACAGTTGGAGGGCACAGTTTTCCTACCAGAATTCTTCCAGGATTCCCAGTAGTGAGGCAGAACGAATCTGGGGCCAGCTCCGTCTATCTCACGCCGGCAAAGTGGAGCTTGGGAAGAGCTTGCTGCAAACGTGGTGTCTTCAGGGGAATCTGCTGTTTGCCTTGGATGCCTTGCCACAGGCCCTGCCTGCCTGGGTTTCTAATTACAAGAAGGCCGTTGCTGCTAAGACCTATCTCACTAAAAACACATCCCTGTGTGTAATAAGAAACCCTAAACCGCGTAGGATATTTTAAAACTGAAGCAATGAAGATTAGATTAAGTCTCCACCAAACAGCTTCGTTCTTGTATTATTTTTGGCTGGAATGTGGAGAAAAGCAGCTGGCCCTGGGGCCTGGAGCAGGCTCTGGAGGGTTCGGATGGGGCCAGAGTGGGTGGCGTAACTGTTAGTTCTGTGTTTAGTAGGAATGTGGCCAATTTCAGTGCTGCTCAGTCAAGGCAATGGGGGGGGGGTGGAGAAGGGAGGATGCAGGAGGTGGAGTGGGGGAGGGGCCAGACCTAGAGGGGTCAGAAAATGGCTGTAGAGTCAGCAGGCCACCGAGGAGGCTTTTACACCACCCCCCCCCCAACTTCATTAGGACCTAGTCTTAGTCTTCTGTGTTCAACTTGTGCTTCTCCTCCTACCTCCATCCCATACCTAGTAAACCCAGCCACATTCACCTGGCCTTTGGAGGCACCTTAATATATTGGGTGCTTTCTAGAGCCCAGTCATCAAGGTTAAGGGGCCTGTGTCTCCTTCCCATGTTGGGGAGAGCAGCACAATTTTCATACATTCCTTTGTTCCTCCATTCTGCACATTTTTACCGAGTGTCTTCTATATGGCTGGCACAGTCTTAGGGATAGAGGCAATGGCAACAGAAATAAGCCAAAGAAACACCATCACCATGACGTCTGTCCTTAAGGAGCTTGCTTGCCATGGGGGTAGTGGAGAGTGTGGGCTTCAGCATCAGACAAGACTGCATTTTGGAGCCCAGCTCTGCTGCTTACTCATTGTATGATTTAGACAAGTTTCTTAACATCTCTGACTGTTTCCCCACCTGTAAATTAAGTTGGGAAATGCAAGTGCATGGAGAGAATGCGTGAAGCACCTGGACAGGTCTGGAACCATGAGCTGTCCTCCTCCACCTTATTTTGGAGCTGATGATCCAGTTGGCAGATTATTCAGCATCCTCCTTCTTTTTCCTTTTTGCTTCCCCAGGACACAAAACTTGGGCCCTTTCACAGGTCACTGGCACCACCACCAAACGCTGGCTAAGTGGCTGGTGGATACTGTGGCCTGATGCTGCCTGCTGTGTGCAGACCCAGCACCCCACCCCCACCCCCACCCCCACCCCCACTGTGGCAACAGCTCTGGTAGAAAGTAGATGCCTAGACCCTGAGGACAGTTGGAAGTGGTGAGGAGAGGGGACAGACAGCACACATGGGCACACGACAGGCGATGCAGGGACACACAGAGGTGACATGACAGAAGGCACCAACCACTTGATAACCAAACGTGGCAAAAGCGAGTGGAATGGTGGAGTAAGCAGGACAGAGTGCCCTTAACCAGTGCTGACTTCTGAGAGGAGGTGCGTTCTCTGCAGAGTGTTCATGGAGGGCTGAAACGTGAGACTCCCAGGTCACCCTGCTCTGGAGCTCTCCTGGGGATTGCTGGGAGCAGCCTGAACTAGAAGGAAGAGCTCAGCTCCTCTGCCTGTTCCAGGTGGCCAGAAGTGGCCCGTCACTGCCCAGGACTGGTTGTGGCAGCTTCTCTAGCACATTGAGGGACTTCTGTTGAAGTCAGTGGGTAGAATTTTTTTTTTTTTTTTAGATTTCTTTATTTATTTGAGAGGTAGAGTTACAAAGAGAGGGAGGGAGAGACAGAGAGAGGTCTTCCATCAGCCGGTGCACTCCCCAGATGGCCACAACGGCAAAGCTGGGCCAATCCAAAGCCAGGAGCCAGGAGCTTCTTCTGGGCCTCCCACACAAGTGCAGCGGCCCAAGCACTAGGGCCATCTACTACTGCTTTTTCAGGCCATAGCAGAGAGCTGGATCAGAAGAGGAGCAGCCATGACACAAACCAGCACCCATATGGAATGCCGGCACTACAGGCAGAGGCTTAAGCCTACTGTACCACAGGGCCAGCCCCAGTGGGTAGAACTTGAGCTCATGAGTTCATGCTTGAGGCAAACAAGTTCATTTTATTCCTTGCTACACCACTACTGTCTTTCCTGATGCCCTGCTTTTCCTAAGCACAGAGAGAAGACCACAGGCCCGCCCCGGCCCTCTTCCCTCTCAGGGATGGTGAGCAGACCTCATGGTAGGATGGTGGAGAGGATAAAGATGGGGAAGCGGAGTCCGAGGATGGGGGGTTCTACGCTGGACTTGGCTGCTGACTGGCTGTGTGACCTTTAACAAGTGACTCATCGTCACTGAATGTCTGTGTCCTCAGTTATCTAATGAGGTGCTTGAACTCACTCTCAGAGCTCTCCTTCAGCTCAAAGCTCAGAGGTTCTATGTTTCCACCCACCTGGGTTGCTTCATGAACTGATCCTTGAGATACCCACTGCTGTGACAAACCCAAGCACAGCATCATAACAACATATAGGAGCTGCGAAGGCACAGACTGCCAGAGAATGGTCCCTGGGTTGCGCCTGGGTTGGAGGATCTTAATGTGCTGAGGGAGCTGACTTTGCCTCTCCTGAGACTTTCCCTGGGCAAATGCATGTGTCTCAACCAAAGAGGCTGACTCTATGAGGCAGCGCTTCCAGTCTGATGATTACCTGGCCTCTTCATGAAAAGCAACATTTATCTTTTCCTAAAAATAGAGAGAGAGAGAGAGAGAGAGAGAGAGAGAGAGAGAGAGAGAGAGATTGCATTGGCTGGTTCATTCCCCGGAATGCCTGGAACAGTTTGGGACAACTTGCAGCTAGGAGCCAGGAACTCAATCCAGGTCTCCCACCTGGGTGGCAGGGACCCAAGTACTTGAGCTATCACCTGCTGACTTCCAGGGTGCACTTGGGTGGGAAGCTTGATTCAGGAGTTGAACTGAGTCTTGAACAAAGGCACTATGAAGTGGAATGTGGATATCTTATCTTGCATCTTAACCCCTGAGCCAAATGACTTCCTTTAATGTTTTTGTTGTTGTTTCTGTTGTTGTTGAGACAGAGCAGAACTGGGGGAAGGAAAGGAAGAGAAGCTTAGAGTCAGAGTCTGGGTTCCGACCCTGGTTTTAGGGCTACTAAGTAGTGTGTCCTTGGGCCCCTCACTTAGCCTCTCTGAGCTTCTATGTCCTTAGCTTTGAAATGAGGGCAATAGTAACAGGAAGCACATGTAGGACTGTTGTGAAAAATGCAAAGGGAAATCTCTAAAAGTGGTTGGCACAAGGTCAGCTCATGGTGAACATGAGTTTTATTTCCGATAAAGCTCATTCTCATATGCCTGCCTTTGAACTTCTTGACTGTGCGAAGCAGACACCATGGGTATTGTAGCATCCTTTTACGGATAAGATAAACTAAGGCTCAGAGTGTAGTGAACATGGGTGATCCAAGGAGGGAGTGCTCACCATCCTGATAGACATGGAGAATTAAGCACGTTGGTGGTAGGGTCTGTCTAATTCCTGTTAGGTAAGAAGAGGGACAGTCTCCCTCATTCCAGAGTAACACAACAGGTGTGAGGGAGAGTAGTGGGGAGCAAGCCCCAGCCTAGGGCTTCTTTTGTCTTTGGTCCATCAGAACACTGACACTGTGCACTGCTCTATTCCATGACAAATATGGTGTGTTCCCTCCCCTTGAGTTGTTTCTGCGGTTTCTCAGGTGAGAATCTTCTGTGTATCTTGTAACCTCTGGCTCAGGCCAAGGGGCAGGAGGGCACAAACTCAGAGAGCCAGGGTGTGTGCCCAGTGTCCCATGGTGACAGCTGCTTGTTCTCACTACCGTGCCCTCCCCGAGGATTTGTCCGTCAGTCAACAAGCGTGGCCTGAGCCCACTATTTACTTAATGCCCATTAGAGTGCTGTGGAGACTGAGCGGCCTCATCCTTTAGAAGCCATGTGTTTTTTCTTGGGCAGACGGAGCAAACACAAGGGAACTGAGAATAGGCAGTGTGACCTTGACGTAGCTCTTCACCTCCTAGGGCCTCAGCCTCGTCACCCTACCAACAAGGAGGCTGCACCAGATGATCTGTAAAGTCTCTTCCAGCTCTGTCATCCCATGAGGCTGTGGGCTCTCCAGGCGGAAATGTGAGGTTCAGTCTGTCGGGCTCCGTGCGTTTGGGGAAGGTGGTGGGACAGTAGAGGTAGGTCTTGGTCCACCTGAAGTTAGGGGATGGGAACATGTGGTGGCAGTCAGGCCTCATTTATTTGGATGCAGGGGCTGGGAGGAACCTGGGACATAAATCAGGCGGGATAACCTGGTGGTGTGGGGGTTCAAGACCCCAGCTCCCCTCTGACCTAGGTAGCAAGGGTAGAGGGACCTCCTGGCCTCTCTCCTTTTCTGCCCCTCCCAGCCCTGGGAGGAGACAGTTCTTCTTGGTAGGGCAGAGGTTTACCTGGGCACTCTTGACTTGGGGGATCGGTTCTGGAGGCTCGCCCAGGAGCTCAGTGGGATCCTTCCAGGCTTCCCTGGTGCCTGTTCCCAGAGAATCTGGCTTTCTCTCTTGTACCAGCATAGCTCCCCCTGGGAAGGTACCCCATTCATCAGAGCCTCTCAGGGGCAATGCGATGGAGACTGCTAACTCCTGCTGACTTCCAGATTGTCAGGGAGGCCCTTTCCAGCTGGACATCTGGTCTCCTGGAATGCTTTTCAAAGTTGTTTCCATTGGGTTTGAAGAGAAGGATGGAAGGAGAATTCTGTTCCCAGGCGATTCTCTGGGGAGTACCCTTAGCTGCTGGCAGGAAGAGGGAACTTCCCCAGCATTCTTGCTGCACAGAGTCCTGGGGCTGGCATCCCTGGCCTGACTCGGGAGGGGCTGGACTCTGGAGAGGGAGAGGACGAGCTGCCGCAGCCAGCGTGTGAAGAAAGGCAAGAGAAGGATATTTCCTGAGCTCTGTGACTTCTGGGTGGCTTCTTCTACAAAGCCCACAGACAAGTGGAGGTTCCGCCCCTATGTGCTGACTTTGCACTGGGCTCCGTGCTGGCAGCTCTCCACCATCTTATTGAATCCTCACTGCCAACTCAAGTAGGAAACTGAGGCTCAGAGAGGATGAGAGAATTTGCTCAAGGTCATGCTTATGTGTGGTTCTGGGTCCAGTGGTCTTTCCGGTTCCACTTGCTGCCTGCTCTAGAGAGTTGTGTGGTTTGGGAGAAGTTGCTGGGTTCCTTGTCTTCCCCATCTCAGACTGCATGCTCCTGCGCTTCCTGTACATTAATCAGTGTAAGATATAGGGCTCTGGCTTGGTGGGTCCTGGGTAAGGAGATTGTGCTGTGGCAAGAAGGGTGACTGAGGCAGGCCAGTGGGGCAACAAGCCAAGGGTCCAGCCTTGAGCCTTGACTCAGTCCTGTGCCCCCTGTGTGACCTTAAAAGCTGATTTCAGGTTCCTCTCGGTCAGCAGGTGTTGATAACACCTAGTGTCAGGGCGGAGGTGAATATCGAATGAGGTAACATATGTGGATGTTATATCCACATTGTATAGACATAAACAGAAGCATCTACACGGTGCCTAGCATGTCGTATGTGGGGGAGAAAGTTGGTTGGTACAGACTCATGTTTCTTGTTAATTTAGAATGAGCACACACACAAACACACCCTCCCTCTTGCCCTCATAGTGTGATGGCAACCATCTTTAAGTGATTAATAGCTGGCAGAATGGTTTTCCAAGACTGCCCCATGGCTGTGGCATGAACGGTTCCCTCTGGGACCCCTGAGTATTCCATGGTTTTGCAGATACCAGCTCAGAGTCAGCCAGCCTGAACTGTGTGCCTACTGTGTGCCGGCAGTGGTTGTTCACTTTCAGGCTCCACTGTCTAACCCCACACAAAGGGCTTTTTGGGGCCTGCCTGGGCAGTGGGCGAGGGGTGGCCTGGCCTCAGCTTCTTCCAAGCCAGTAACAGTTGCTCAATGTATTTTTACTGAGCACCTCATATATGTCAGAGTTTGTGGGGTTACTGGGGGTATGACCATGAACCAGAGAGATGGGCTGACTCTGGCAGGGCTCACAGCCTGTAAGAGAGGGAGACACTCAAGTTGTGTAGGTGGTTATTAGTTAGACCATGGTAAGAAGTGCAGGCAGCTGTGAGAGCAGATGGAGCATGACCTCCTCTGGGTTTCTTGGCGGGCATCCTCAAGGGCATGGGGTTCAGGCCCGTGTGTGTAGGAAGAGTTGCAGTGAGCAAGGTCAGTTGCAGTGAGAAAGCATTCTGGTGGCCTGGCCAAGCCTGACCTTGCCTGACCTCATGCTGAGTTTTGTTCCTCTGCTGAAGGCCAATCCTTCCATCTCTGGGTTAGAGTTAGGGTTAGGGTTAGGCTTAGGCTTAGGGCTGGGAGCTCCATTTCCATCCCAGGCAGGAGAGGAGAACAAGGTGAGAAGAAGATGCTGGGCACTCTATGGAGTTTGCTGTCCCTTGAGCTTTCCTTGTCCAGGCTGTGTCATGGGGGCAGTGGATGCTGCCCTGTGGCTCTTCCCCTGTGCTGTTTGCAGGCATAGATTTCAGGAGGAGCCTTGAGGAAATGCAGGGAACCCATTCCCCATCCTTCCTGCAGCTCCAGGGCTGGGGGTCTCTGATGATGTTCACATTCAGGTCCTAATTGAGTCTGATTTCTAGGAGGTCCTCGCAGGCAGCGGTTGCGAGGTGGGCAGAAATGGTTTGGCCCTTTTTTCTCAGCACCACCCATGGGAAAGAATGCGTATTAGATCTGGCTCTTCTCTTACAGGGTAGTGAGCCAACATGATGTTGTCTTTTAAGGGCTTGGGGCGGTGGCTGAGAGAGTGACCAAGGCCACATCTTCCCTCTGGAAACACTGAGGACTGTTTGCCCCCCACCCCCCAGAGGCTGAAATCTGAGGGTACTCAAGTGCCTTAAGAGGAGGAGGATTTGGATACAAGGGATCTTCAAAAGGCTCATGGGATAGGGCCCAGTACTGTGCCAGGGTGAGTTAAGACAACTGTGATGCGGGCATCCCGTGTGGGTGTTGGTTCATGTCCTGGCTGTTCCACTTCCTATCTAGTTTCCTATGAATGTGGAGGATGGCCCAGGTGCTTGGGCCCCTACACTCACATGGGCGACCCAGATGGAGTTCCAGGCTCCAGGTTTTGACCTGGTTCAGTCCTAGCTGTTGTGGTCATTTGGGAAGTCAGTGGACCAGTGGATGGAAGAGTCTCTGTCTGTCTGTAACTCAGCCTTTCAAATAAATAAGTAAATATTTAAGAAAACAAAAACAAAAATTTCATGGGAAATGTGTGTTGTGAAAAGACTGCACATAGATTTCAATTATTTTGCACCTGAATAAACTGATCTTTTAATTCCATCATTCCATGAACTTTTTGAGGTCCTCTAATCTAGCTTAAATGCATACTCCTGTCCTGGTTGCTCCTCCTGCAGTCCAGCTCTCTGCTGTGGCCCAGGAGTGCAGTGGAGGATGGCCCAGGTGCTTGGGCCCTGCACCCACATGGGAGACCAGGAGGAAGCACCTGGCTCCTAGCTTCGGATCAGCGCGGCGCGCTGGCTGCAACATGCTGGCCGTAGCGGCCACTTGGGGGTTGAACCAACGGAAAAAGGAAGACCTTTCTCTGTCTCTCTCTCTCTCTCTCACTGTCTAACTCTGCCTGTCCAAAAAATACAAAAATAAAATAAATGCATACTCCTATATACTTTATATTTTAGAAATTCAACAAATTTTTTTTCATTTTATTTGAAAAGATAGGCAGAGACACATGTGCACACACAGAGAGAGAGAGAGAGAGAGAGAGCTCTTCTATCCATTGGTTCTCTCTCCAAATGCTTGCAGCAGCTGGAACTGGGCCAGGCTGAAGCCAGGTGTCCAGAACTCAACTTGGTCTTCCCATGGGGTGATAGGGACCCAAGTACTCAAGCCATCACCTGCTGCTCCCAGGAAACTGGAAGTGGGAACAGATCAAAAACTTGAACCCAGGCACTCTGATATGGGATGGGGGGTCTCCAGCAGCGTCTGACCACTGCACCGAATGCCCACTCTCACCTCCCCTATACTTTAAAGCATCTCTGGCTACTTATAACATTTAATACAGTGTAGATGCTGGATAAACAGTTACTATGTGTATTGTTTGAGGATTAAAGACAGGAAGATATGTTCAGTACAGACACCATTTTCTCTCTAATATTGTGGCTCTGTGTTTGGTTGGTGAATATGGAATAACAACTGTAACTCTTTCCCCAGATATCAGCATGGTTAACTCCCTTGCTTTTTCTGGATTTCCACCCAGATGCCAACCTGTCAGCAAGACCTTCCCTGAGGCCCTATCTGAAATCAAATCCCTTTTATTTCATCCCTGGCTATCCCTACCCATCTTTGTTTTTCTCTGGAGCTAGTATCAGATTTTGCCTCTTTTATTTTCTTTATTATAACCCAGAATAGTGCTCACCTATTGTAAAAGCCCAGGCAGTGTTTGGGGAATGAGTGAATGAGCTAGTAAGGAAAGCTGGTCTTTTGTGAAATGATGTAACATTCAAAGAAGCTTTTTCCAGGGACAATGTTTGGCATTGAATGCCTGCATCCCATATGGGAGTGCCTAGGTTTGAGTCTTGGCTCTGCTTCCAGTTCCAGCTTCCTGCTAATGCACACCCCAAGAGGCTGCAGGTAATGGCTCAAGAATTTGGGTCTCTGCCACAGACATGGGAGTGTATTGAGTTCATGATATATGACTTCAGCCTCGCTCAGCCTCAGCTATTGCTGGCATTTAGGGAGTGAACCAGTGGATGGAAGAGCTCTATGTCTGTCTCTGTCTCTCTTTCAAATTTAAAAAAAAAATATATATATATATATATTAAAAAGAGGTGCTTTTCCTCCTACCCTGAGATGGGAAACCTTCTCATTTAACAACTTAAAAAACAGAGGTCTAGAGAGGATAAACCCCCCGTGGAAGGTCACACAGCACAGTGAGGGTGGGAACCCAGGCCTCCCTGGATTCTCTCCAGGGAGAGTCTCTCTTTTCTGCATGACACAGCTCTTACGGGAAGAGGGATTTGCACTGAGGGTCCTGGCTTCCTTAAATTCTGCTCCTGAGGCCACACGGCCTGAGGGGCTATAATTTTGGGGCCATCTTGGGGGCTGCTGGTAAAGGCAGCTCTAAGCCACTGATGGGCAAATATACACCTCTCCCCAGGGCTAGGAAGTGCAATGGATGAACCGGAAGTAATTGCTCATCTCTGACTTGGTGCCAATCTGCCTCACATGGGGATGCACAGAAGTATCAGATTCTGGCCTGCACTTCAGGAATGTCTAGTCTAGCTTCACCAATATCAATATTCACATTAAAATAATAATAATAATAAACGTGTATGAAGTGTCTACCATATACCTGACACTGTTCTAAACACTGGATGCCTGTGAACTCACTGACTGCTCTGTGAAGACGATGCCGTTCCTGTTTCACATTTGAGTAACTGGAGGCATCAGTCCATAAAGCTAGTAAGTCGGGGAGCTGAGATTTGAACCCAGGCTGTCTCTCACCTATCCACATCCTCCTATTCATTAGGTTAAATAATATTCAAGACACGACTGCAAAGGTAGCATGAGGCAGTGGTGCGAGGTCAGGCTGGCTTCCTGCATCAGCTGCTGTCTGAGCGAGAGGAGGGTTTGGGTACCAGCAGACGGGCTTTGCTTTCTTGGGTTTCTGTCCTTGGTGGGGAGGGAGCCGTGGTTGAGAGCACGTGCTGAGAGACCTGAGGTGTGGATAGATATGTCCCTTCCTTGCTTAGTGCATGCATTTGAAGATGGCAGACGTGAGCAAGGCCATCCACCAGTTACCCTGCAAGGCTGAGAAGGGGACCTGGCACTGGTTTGAACCCCCACTCCAATGGGAATAGTTCTCCACGGGCTTTGTGGTACGGGGACTCTGCCTAGTTTGGAGGAGGAGTCTTCTGGGTGAGATTCTCAGGAGCCATGCTTTGATTTCTGGGCTTCTGAGAAGAACCTCTAAATAGTCTCTAAGACTGAGGCTGTTCCATCTGTAAAATGGGCTAGTAACCCTCCACTAGGTGGATGTAGTGAGCATTTGATGGGGGCTTTCAATGTCTTGAAAAGAATCTGGCTCATCTGGCTTCCCTATGGAGCACCTCCTCTCTTGTGTTTGCTGTCCTCAAGCCCCAGCTCAACCTAGACTGGCTGCTCTTGGTCTTCTGTTGCAGCTGAGACACAGAAAGGGGTTTTTGGTGTGTGAGCTGCCCTTTGGGGCTGGCTAGGGGTCAGGCCGAAAGCTACTCTAAGAGAACCAGTCATTGACAATGACCCTCAATTATGTTTGAATTCTGAAAATAGATTTCTTTTGGAGCCACAAAGTGTAAGGAAGATACAGTCACAGGGTGGCCAACATTCTTGGTTTGCCCAGGACTATAATGATGTTAGCACTGAAAGTCAGCCCTTGGGTATCAGGTACCAGGGACAGCTGGCCACCCTATTAGGCAGTGGGGAGGGAGAGGAGGTTGTGAGGCTGGGGGATGTTGTACCCACTGAAGGCTGTCCTGGTGCTCCCTCCATTTAGCTTCTGGATCTCCCAGCAATAGTCAGAAATCAGTGGAAGGCCTGGTTAAAGCAACAAAGCCTTTGTCTCAGGTAGATCAGAGTTCTAATCCCAATCTGCTGTGTACTCCTCAGCTGGACTTTGACAAAGTATCCTATCCTGGGTCTTAGGGTCCTCATTTGTGAACATGGGGACTGCATAACTGTCCTGGTGCTGTCGGGCACTCCAATGGCCTGTGGCATTTGAAGTACCTGGCACATAACAGGTGTTGCTCACAGGCTAAACTACTGGGATGATTCCTTTTACTCTCAGTGTTCAGGATGGGATGGGGTATAGCCACTTTACTGGGAGAGGTTGGGTTAGGGTAAGGCTTTCCCAGATACTCCACATCAGCTGCTTCACGGTCATGTCTGGGCCTGACAGCAACTTCATCCAGGCCCTGAGAAGGACCCTTGGGCTTTCTTGTGGAGAGAGCGAGCAAGACAGTTGACCTGCTACTGTCCCTGCCCTTGAGGCTTTGCTGATGGCCACACTTCTGGGGCTCTAAGTGTGCCCTCCTGTCTTCTTCACTTCTGGAAAATAGGAAGGTTCATTTCTGTCGGGAATCCACCAGACTTGCAGGAGGGAGGGTGGAGAGCCCCTGGTTCAGTTCAGCCTTCTCTGAGGTGAGGGCCATGAGGCCCAGGGGCATGGTGATGCATCCAGGCTCACCCAGGGCACCTCTTGGTCCGATAGGCTGGGGAACTCCCTTCAACTCCAGGGGACGTGGCTAATGATGACTGCAGCATTCAACAAAGCTGTTTTTGACTATAGCTTGGTCACTCTGGAAATTGTTGGTGACAGTTAAAGTTCCTGGCCAGCTCCCCTCTCTCACTTAGTCTACTTCTGGGCCACCTATCCCCAGTGGAGGGTGACCTGTGCTTATGAGACATTGATTTTTTTTTAATTAATTTTTTTACATTGACTCTTTTTAACAGTCACACTGAATTAGGAAGAGAAACGCCAGTTCTAAAGATATTCTAAAACTCACAAGAAGAGATGATTTTTTTTCCAGATCAACTATTTTCTTGAATTAGCAGTATAAGTGACCTTTATGATCCAGGGTCATTTCATTCACTAAGAATAGAGTGTTCATTAAAGGACACTATCGGCAGGGAATGGTTACATCCTGAGCAGAGAGCATGAATGGGCTATGACTCTGAGCTAAATGTTGTTCTGTTTCTTGTGGATATTTCTTCTAATGCCTGAGGGTCCTACATTGCCTCAAGTATATTTTCAACCAACTTAGCACCCACCACGGAGGGAGAAGAAGGAGGCAAGGCTTGATCTCTAAGTGAAGAAGCATAAAGTTTGAGTGCGGAGGCAATCATGAGAAGTTACATTATATCCTCTTGGTTTCATAACATTAGAGGAAAGTGGTTATCACAAATTAGTATTAATATATTAATATTAACAGTGATCCTCCCAGAGGTGGGAGAGATCAAATGGGGTGCAGAGGAGACTTCATGGGAGACATGATGCTGTGTCCTTACGTGGGCTGGGAATGTGAGGATGTGTCTCCATTTTTACATTTGGCAAAGACTCAAACTGCATAGCTGGTAAGGTTGGATTGGAATCCAGGCCTAACTGCGTCTAAACTTTTTCTAGAACCCTGTACCCCATGAGCCAGGCTTTGAAGGTTGTGTGGCATTGAATAGATGGAAAGATGGGAGCTGTAAATGAGGGTGTGTATGAGCAAAGGCACTTTCATGTGGTGGAGCACTGAGCCCACCAGCCATCCTGGAGAGAAGAAAGGCAGCTTGCTTCTGAGAAGTCACAGCCCTAACCCCTTGTGAGCAGAGGCTTGAGCCTCAAGAACTTGCACCTGCCCACTGCTGTTTCTTGTTCCCATCTTCTCCCCGTACTTAGGAAGCCTCTCCCTTTTCCCTGTTCTTGAGTCGGAGGCTGGCATTTTCCAAGAAGCCCTAGAATGTCCCTAGTGATAATAGTAGAAAGGACAACACCGTCTCTCTTCTGTGCAATGCTCCGCTGTCCACATGGTCTTTTCACTGGAAACCCAAAACCAAACCACGAACAGAGTCAGCTGACAGTTGAGCAAGGTCCAGGACTGTAGGCCAGTCTTGCTCAGACCTCAGAGGATAGGCCAAATTCAAGTTTCTCAGGCAGCGACTCACTGTTCACCATTCTGTGTGCAGCACCTGGTGTGTAGTGGGTGCTCAGTAACATTCACTGAGTGGGTGCATTTTGTGAGTCTCTGATTCCAGTATCTGAAGAAAGCAAGCAGCACCCTGACCCTTCCCTCCTGGAGTATGTTTGGAGTCCTCCGTCCCATAGCTATGTGCACGGTGGCCCTGGGCCTCTGTCTGGGTCGAGGTTCTAGCACAGCCTATGCACTTCACAGTGACTGACTGTGAGCTTAGAAGAAATTTAGTTTCATTTGCTGCTCTAGGTTCTTTGGATTCAAATTTAATTTTACATGAGAAATTGAATAATTACACCCTACTTTTTCTTTTGTCTTTTTTTTGGCGGTAAAATAGATGTAATAATTGCCATGCTAAAGCCATTTTTAGTGGTCAGTTCAGTGGCATTAATTATTTTCACCATGTTGGGCAAATACCACCAATTTCCAAGATTTTTCATCTTCCCAAGCAGAAACTCTGCACCCATTAAGAAATGATTCCACATTCTAACCTCCCCTCAGCTGACGATCACCTCCACTCTACTTTCTGTCTCTGTGAATTTGGCTCTTCTAGATAATTCATCTAAGTGGAACCAAGCATGCTTGTCCTTTTGTGTCTACTACTTCACTTAGCATAATATTTTTAAGGTCCATCTGTGCTGTAGCATGTATCAGAATTTAATTTCTTTCTATGGGTGAATAATAGTCTGTTGAATGTACAAGTCATATTTTATTTATCTGTTCATCAGTTTATTGACCTTGGGTTGTTTCTACTTTTTGGCTATTGTGAATAATGCTGTTATGAACATTGGTGGCCACATATCAACCCGAGTCTGTTTTCAGGTTTTTTTTTTTCAAGATTAATTTATTTTTTCAAAGGCAAAATTACACACACAGAGAAAGAGGGAGAGGGAGAGGGAGAGGGAGATGGGGAGAGAGGGAGAGAGGGAGAGAGGAAGAGAAGAAGAGAGGGAGAGAGAGAGAGAGAGAGAGAGAGAGAGAGAGAGAATCTTCCATCTGTTGGTTTACTCCTCAAATGGCTGCAACAGCGAGGGCTGGGCCAGGCTGAAGCCAGGAACCAGGAGCTTCATCTAGATCTCCCATGTGGGTGGCAGGGACCCAAGCACTTGAGCCATTTCCACTGCTTTCCCAGATGCATTAGCAAGAAGCTGGATTGGAAGTGGAGCAGCCAGGACATGGACTGGCACCCAAATGGAATACTGCATCATAGTTGGCAGCTTGGCCTGCTACACCACAATGCCAGTCCCCTGGAATTGATTTTTAAATTTTCTGTTTAGATTGTTCATTACTGGTGTCTAGAAATGCAATTGACTTGTGCATGTGCTCTTGTGTTCTGCAACTTTGCTGAATTTGTTATTTGTTCTGGTAGCTTTTTTGTGGATTATTTGGGATTCTTTTAATAAGACAAATGGACATCTTGTCTTAGCCCTGATCTTAGAAAGAAAGCTCTCAGTCTTTTACCATTGAGGATGTTGGTAGCTGCCCTTTTGATAATTGGCCAATAAACATTCCTTGGAGCCTGGGTAGGAGGAGATGGGTCAGGGTAAAGCACGCATCTGCTTTACTACCCCAACAACAGACATCTTGTGATGGAGAATCCAATTTGGAGTTCTGTTTAGAGAAAATACTCTCCAATTAGAAAATGTGTTTCATGGCAGCTCTAATCACACTATTGAAATGTCAGCTGAACTAAAATCCAAACATCTATTAAACTCCTACTATGTTTCAGGAACTTCTATTACTTCATTTGATCCAACAACAGCCCTTAGAGACAATTTTTTTTTTAAATTATCACCACCCCTCATTTTAGAGGTGAGGAAATGAATGCTAACATGGTGAGGTGACTCATATAGCAGGTAGGGGTTCACAGGAAGTTAGGCATAAGTGGAAAGTTCCTGATGCATAAGTAATTTTCAAGGAGAGAGCGAGAGAGAGAGCGAGCGAGCGAGAGAGAGACCCACCTTTCTTGTGGGGCACATCAAAACCTTCCCTGGGTTGGAGAACTGGGGAAGACTTCCCCAAAGATACATACATGGTTACTTAAAAAAGTTCATGGAAATGGAGTTAAAAGAGAAATTTATTTAGGTACAAAATTTTTAAAAAGATTTTATTTATTTATTTGAGAGGTAGAGTTACAGACAGTGAGAGGGAGAGAAAGGTCTTCCATCTGCTGGTTCACTCCCCAAATGGCCGCAGCGGCCAGAGCTGCACCGATCTAAAGCCAGAGCCAGGAGCTTCTTCCGGTCTCCTACACTGGTGCAGGGGCCCAAGGACTTCAGCCATTTTCCACTGCTTTTCCAGGCCATAGCAGAGAGCTGGATTGGAAGAGGAGCAGCCTGGACTCGAACTGGCGCCCATATGGGATGCCGATGCCACAGGTGGAGAATTAACCTGCTGTGCCACAGTGCTGGCCCCTTATAAAAAATTTTTAAGCTGTGCATGCAAGTGGCCTTCCAAAAGTTCATGGAAATGTGTATTATGAAAATTTGTTTGCACCAAAGTAATTTATCTTTGAATTTCATTTTCTATGAACTTTATGAACTCCCATCATGCTGCCACCCTTCAGCCCATTTTTTAAAAAAGATTTGTTTATTTATTGAAAGGCAGAGTTACACACACACAGAGAGAGAGAGAGAGAGAGAGAGAGAGAGAGGAGAGAGAGACTGAGAGAGGAGAGAGACAGAGAGAGACAGAGAGCGATCTTCCATCTGCTGGTTCACTCCCCACAGCCCATTCTAGAGCCTTTTGCCCCTTTTGAAGAATCATTGCTACAGAGTCCATTATGACTAATGCCTAATGACATAATGACATATGACTAATGACAGCAGTGTGCAGTGCAAAAGGATCTAGAGCCACTGCAAACCACAGCTCCTTTTTTCTTTGTGGTATTGCTGTTGCCAGATTAACTCTAGAGAGACTCGTGGAGCTGACTCTCTCAGAAAGGTCCAAGTGGGGACTCATGGAGAAGGGGGAGCAGATTGTTTACAGCTCAAAGGCAGGCAGCTGGATCAGACAACTGTGTCCTACCCCCACGCCTTGTACTGTTAACTTGGTAGTAATCAACACTCTCGGGGAGATTAGCTTTATCAGGTAACAGCAGCCACAAGTACCTGGATAATTCATAGCCAATGGTTGGTTTCTGCCTCAAATTTCCGGGTCACTGTAGCTGTGTGAGAACCTATTCTGGACAGTGTTACAAGAGTCCACGATGCTCCCCTTCCTCTTGTTATAGAAGTGTGAGCATGAGTCTGGAACAGTTCCAGAGCCAGGGGGCAGCATCCTGAAGCAAAGCCCTCAGGTTTTCCAAGTCCTGGTGCAGGGTGTTAATCCCCGGCACGGACAGGACACCTGCAGATGTTGCTGCTGATGGTCGGAATGGAAGGCTCCTGTGCACAAGACGGCACATCCATTTGGGGCAGGAAAAGACTGCAGTTTTGCTCTCTTGATTTTTTACATCTACTTTCCTCGTCCTTTTGATCTCATTCACTGCCTTTTAGGCAACCAGAGGGCTATGGGTAGATTGAATTCCCTGTTTATTCTTTTCTGCCCAGCACAGGGCTTGCTGAGCTTCTGCTGTTAGTGCCACCTGTATGTTTTCAGGTCACATTAGGTCATCAGTGCATGATGAGAATTCCCTGGGCTGCAGACGGCCATGGGGCCAAATCCACTAACAGCTACTTCTACTGGAATTCTAAGAACACGCACAAAAGTGAACAAAACCATGGGGGAAGGGAATGCGGCCATTCCCCCAGCAATCAATTCTCTTTAGAGTAATTTCAGCAACACTGCAGCAGACACTGGGCCTAGAACTCAAGATGCTACTTGGGATGCCCGCATCCCCTATCAGAGTGCCCCAGCTCTGCTGCTTATTCCAACATCCTGTTAGTGCAAACCCTGGGAGATTCAAGTACTTGGATTCCTACCGCCCACATGAGATATGTGGATTGAGCTTCTGGCTCTCAGCTCTGGTCTGGTACAGCCCCAGCTCTTGGGGGTATTTGGAGAGTGAGCCAGTGGATGGGAGCTTTCTCTCTCTCTCAGTCTGCCTCTACCAAACCAAACCAAACAAAAAACCCAAAAACCTCAGCAGGTTTTTGTTGTCTCAGTTCAGTTTGAGAAATATCCGTGTGCTAATTTCCACAAGATAGAGTTCTTCTCTCAAAGAGATCAAAAACTACTTGGCTACTCAACTGGCTCAGACGCCTTTCATCGCGTATTTCTCTGTTATTCCATACCACTTCCTTCCACCCTTCTCCCACCTGTCCCTGTCAACTCCCATGTGTTTTTCTGTCTTCCAGCCTTGAAATCTTGGGTTCCCCTTCCCTTCCCACTCCTTCGTAGACGTTTATGTGTGTCCAGGATAGTCTAGCCTTACGTGTGCTGCCCCAGTGTGATGGTCAAGAACTCCTTCTCACTTCACAAGTATCCGAGCGTGGGCAATAAATTCAATGGCCAGCCAGTCTATAACCTTCCAGAGGTCAAGCCTGTCTGCTTCCGTGCCTGGCATGCCACCAAACAGCAAGCTCAGACACTGTCACCTCCTGCTGGATTGCTACTATTACCTTTTCTCTGGTGGCCTGCTTTGTGCCTCCCACCTCCAAAGCATTCGGCAAACCACAACATGATTCTCTCAAAATACAGCACTCCACTGCCTGCTCTCTTGGTTCCTTGCTGCTGATGGGATTTGATTCAAACATCTTAGTCTGGCACTTAAGGACCTTCACGACCCAGGCTCTGCTTTTGGTTTCTCTTCATGAAATCTCATTTCTTCTCTAACTGGTGGATGTACTGTCCCCTGGCCCTGCCCTGTGATGGCCACCTGTGAACATTTGCTCACCAAGGTCCACATACCTGGGCAAATCCCACAGATGCAAATATGCACCTGCATCCTTCAAACCCAGCATGAATGCCTAGCTCTTAAGTACAGCATTCTGGGACCAACTCATCTCCTAGGCTCTCTTGCTTGCTTCTTCCTCTCTCTCTCTCTCTCTCTCTCCCTTCAGTCCTCAACCCAGGACAATTATTGTCTGCATGATTCATGGCTTTTCATATTATATTACTATCTTGAATTGAGGCTGAAAAAATATTTACTGTCCTTTTTTTTTGACAGGCAGAGTTAGAGAGACAGAGAGAAAGGTCTTCCTTTCCGTTGGTTCACCCCCTAAATGGCTGCTACGGCCGGTGCGCTGCACCAATCTGAAGCCAGGAGCCAGGTGCTTCTTCCTGGTATCCCATGCGGGTGCAGGGCCCAAACACTTGGGTCATCCTCCACTGCCTTCCTGGGCCACAGCAGAGAGCTGGACTAGAAGAGGAGCAACCGGGACAGAATCTGGTGCCTCAACCGGGACTAGAACCCGGGGTGCCGGTGCCGCAGGTGGAGGATTAGCCAAGTGAACCACGGTGCTGGCCAATATTTACTGTCATTTCACCTTTTGTTCTCATATGCCTATTAGTTCTGCGGAAACTGAAGCTTCCTTGAGGACAGGAGCTGTGTCTTCATCTTTTCGTCCCTTATGCCACCAAGTGCTTAGTCCCTATAAAGCACTGAACCAGAAAGGCCTTAACAGGTATTCATTTAGGAATCTCAGGCTGGAAAAAAATAAAATCCTTATAATCATGTAGTGTGTACTCTTATTTTGTAAATGAGCAAGAAGTCAAGACCATGCTGAGACCAACCTAGTGTGAATGGCAGCGCAGGGTTCAAATACAGACCTTGTCATTCTAAGACCAGGGTGCTTTCCCATCACCAGGCTATACCTGTGTGTGGATTTTGTGAGTGGATTGCACCCATTGTCAAGGATGATCAGAGATTTATAAAGCAGAGGGCAGGAGGCAAGCCAGGAGACCATGTGGTCTGAGCAACATCTGGAAGGTGACACTTGTTTGATGTAATTTTGGGGGACAACAGTTAGGGCCAGGTAATTCCCATGGGAGAGAGTTGTTGGGGAGAAGTGGCTCAGGGAGTAGGTGTGTGTGTCACAGTCAGCCATCTGATGATGTCCCATCTCTCGACTCCACGGTTCAGAAGCTGTGGTGGGCTGAGTGGGGTAAATTGGGCAGTGGGCAAGGGGAGGGGGTGGCCAGCATGGAAGGACTAGAAGAGGACGTGGGAAATACCTGCTCTGAGGCAGCCTGCTCGTGTTCGCTCTGGGCTGTAACGAAAGCCAGCTTCAGTGGGATTGAAAAGCATCACCGGTAATGCTGTTATATATGGCTTTCAACTTTAATAAGGTGTTGCAAAACTACGAAAATACGTATAACCGAAAACACATTTCACTGGAAGCCTGATCCTGAATCCCTTTCTACAGCTCCTGTGAGGGGCTTCGTGCTGTCAGCAGAGCAGTTAAAACACAATGGAAAGTGGGTAATTGTGCGTTATATGGCTTTTGTTTTCTGTTATGAAATATGGACATCCAACGAGACAGTGGGGTTACTGTAGAGGAGGAAGTGGCGTTGGTAGGGAGGCTGGGAATTGGCGGGGACCTGGGCCTCTGACAGTGGGAGCAAGAGTGGGGCTTCTTCTGGCCGAGCAGGTCTCCCTGGGGACATCCACATTCCACTGCTGTGAGGAGGCCCTGGCTGATAATCAGGGCTGGCCAAGGACCCTGGGGTTCCGGCACGGTTGTGCGAGGTAAGAGCAGGGCTCTGTGCTCATTCACAAGCACAGGGCCTGAAGAATGTGTCTGGAGGCAGCTTGGACAGATAAGGGCAAATGCAGTCCGGAAACAGGCACTGGAATTGTTTCCCAGGTGGAGCTGGGCCAACGCTGTCCCATGTGCTGCAGGCGGGGAAGCAGCGGTGATGTCCTCTAACCTGATGCCGGGCAGCTGGCAGCAGCTGGATCTAGGGGAGGTGGAGTGCTCTCTGCCTCAGGCTCCCTGTTCTTCCCACAAGTACTAACAACAATAAAAGAATAATAGCTCCCTTTTATTGAGTGCTGTGTGGCAGGTGCTTTATTCGTACAACAACCCTGGAAGGGAGGTGTTTGCCCATTTCCTGGGTGGGAAACCGAGGCCAAGTTGGGGGACTCTCTGCTTGGTCTCCCAAGACTCCAGCCTCTCCCTGTTCCCCAGGGCCACCGGGAGAGAAGGACCCCTGGGAAGCACAGAGGCAGCCGCAGCCAGCCAGGTGAGGGGCTTGGGGCTGCTTGTTAAGCGGAAAGGAATCTGTAGAGGCTGGCAGGAAAGTAGCTGTCAGGGGGCTGAGGACTGCTTGTGCATGTGGAAGAGTGCCCTGAGGTTACCTGATGGCAGTCCTGGGGTCATCTGAGACAGTCCCCTGCCTCCACGCAGGTGCACCATCTGCTGTGGTGGGACCCTCAGGGTAACTTTTCTCAGCTGTGCAGCATTGCAGGGTCTGCCAGTGGGTTTGAGGGACGACCTGTCTCTCTAGATAGATTACATTTGGTTTGCTCAGAAGGCATTTATGGCTTTATAAAGCTCTTAAATTGGCTCTTTTCCCCCCTCCAAACATTTCTTCAAGCTTACAAGGCCAGTTTTAGAATAGCAATTACCAGCTCCAATATCCCCCAGCAAACTCATGCTGTGCTGTTGTATATAAACTGCTTGGGACATTTGTAATGCTGCCACACGGCGTATCTGCACGGCGGCGGAAAGCCCCCCGTCTCCACCCAGGAATGCTGCCGAGGCCCTTTCTCAGCTCTAATTTATGGGCCACATAAAACTCTGTGAAGTTGCCCTGCATCTTTCTGAGGCAAAGTTGAGGTTTTTTACTGTTTCAAGCTGCTAATTTTTTCCATTTAAAGCCAGCCTTCTGTCCGTGCCAGCGTGCATGTGTGCACACAAGTTGGCCACTTTAATTTATGTGCCTCTTTCTCTCCCTGTAATGCTTGTAATTTACAAATGCGTGCATAATATACCCCAGTTCTTCCTGATTACCAGAGGCCTGGCTGCTTTGTCCCCAGGCTGTGATAACCCCTACCCCTCTCCTCACCACTTCTCCCTCCTCAAACCCAGGGAGGTATCCCCAGTGCAGACAGCCGCGTGGGCCTGGGAACGGCAGCTGACAGAGATTCAGAGTGTGCACCCAGGCCCAGGGGCCTTACCTGTAAGATGAGAAGCTTAAGAAGAGGCAGTACGGTCGTGCGCAAAGTGCAGGAGGTTCAGAGCAAGGGACTAGGTCTAAGGCTGCAGTACAGCACATCCCAGATGCAACCTTTCATTTTTTTTTTTTAAGAATTCTTTATTTGAAAGGCAGAGTTACAGAGAGAGAGAGGGAGAGATCTTCCATCCACTGGTTCACTCTCCACATGGACACAAGGTCTGAGGCTGGGCCAGGTTGCAGCCAGGAGCACAGAACTCTATGCTGGTCTCCCATGTGGGTGACAGGGGCCCAAGTTCTCAGACCATCTTCTGTTGCCTTCTCAGGCATGTTAACAGGGAGCTGGATAGGAAGTGGAGCTGCCGGCACTTGAACCAAAGTCCATATAAGATGCCTGTGTTGCAGGCAGTGGCTCAACCTGGTGCACGACAATGCTTGCCTTGCCACATAGCCTTTCTAAGCCTCAGTTTCCTCATTTGCAGAGTGGAGTAGCCAGATGCATTTCTCACTGGGGTGGTGTGAGTTTCAAGGATGTTAATGACTGTGAAAGCCCTTCCTAAGCTCAGGCAACATCAAGGGCTGGTTGGTGGCTATTCCCAGCTCTCAACTGCTGGCAGGGCCCCCGAGGAGGGGGAACAGCCAAGAGCAGTGTGATGTCTCAGGGTTTTCCAAAGTCAAATCTAAATGCCTTTGCATGAGCCCTGCCTCCCTGGTCTCTGCTGAGCCCAACCAATGGCTGTTGTGTAACGCAGGGCAGGGGCAGGGCGCTGAACCGTCCTCTTTTCCTGCCAGGTCCTCGGGCTCAGAGATTTCTCATTCTTGGAAAAGAGCACCTCGATGCTCCCTTCCCTACCCCAGCAGAATCCCACCCCTCAAATTTCCAGGGAGTGATAAACCTCTCCTGCTCTTTGCAGACGGATCTCATCTGGAGATAAAACAAGCAGATCTTTGCAGAACCTGAAGATATTCAGTAGATAGTGGGGGACCCACAGGCTCCAATGCCCACCCCGACTACCACACACACACACACACACACACACGCAGGGTGAGGGTGTCCTTGCCATATAGCAGGAGAACTTGGCCTTCCTGCCTTCAGGTTGGGATTGCACTGGTTGAAGGGGGGAACACACAGCCCCTCATGAGCTTTGGCAAGCCCCTCGAGGCTGCAGACCCCAATCCCACTCTTGTTTCAGAGCCCCTCGGGCCTCTCCTCCCTCCTCTTCAATGGTTTGCTACTGTAGTGCTCCCACTTGGACGCTACTCCACTAGTGCAGAACTCCACCAGTTTAAAACTGTCTCATTCAACACATTTTTAGCGACAGGAAAGAGGCTGTCACTGAGCACCTGCTAGATGCCAGACTGCTGCCAAGGTGGTTCGTATGCTCAGGGGGATCAAATTCTCACCAGAAACCCTATGAGTAACAACAGCTAATGCACACTCAGTGCTTCGGTTTTGCCAGACACTATTCTGAGCACTTTACGCGAATTTCACCCTTACCACACTCCCATCAAGTAGGCACTGTTGTTACCCTCTCCTGTGTCACAGGTGGTAAAGCTGAAGGCACGGAGAGGACCAGTATCAGGCAGCTAGTCACTGGGGAAGATGGGATTAGCACCTGGGGAGTCTGGTTCTGAGCCTGAAGGCTTCATCCACACACAAGAAATGTTGCTTTTCAAGAAAGTTATTTAGTATTGCCCCGTCTTAATTTTGCCTTGCCTAAATTTACACGTGGCTGTAAAAACAGATGTTCAGAGGGTTGGAGCAACTTTCTAGTTAATATATGATTAGGAAGAGACAGAGCTAGAACTTGAACTAAGGTGAGTCTCCTCCAAAACCTGTGGTCTTTCGGTTGCCCTTCTAGCCTCTCACTGGTTTAAGGCACATATTTTTCCAGATAACTCCTAATATTTTATGGATGACATTCTAACACTACATTTTTTTTTCCCTTAGAAAATGGCTTGGAGCCAGGAGGACTAGAAAGCAGAAGGAAGGGGACGGGCTTCCCGGCAGTCAGGCAATGAGGGGAAAGGTGGTGTCTCCATCTATTTTGTGTGGCTATTACAGAACACATGAGACTGTAATTTATAAAGAACAGAGACTTAGTTCTTGCAGTTCTAAAGGCTGGGAAATCCTAGATTGAGGGGTGAGAGGGGTGAGAATCTTGAAAAGGCTGTCATGCTGTGTCATGTTGTGGTGGAGGGTGGAGGGACAAGAGAGCATGTGTGTGTGTGTGTGTGTATGTGGGGGGGGGAAGGGAGGGGAAGGGGGGAGGGGGAGGGAGAGGGAGAATGGAAAGAGGTTGAACTCATCCTTTTGTCAGGAACCCTCTCCTTTGAAAATAGCATTCATTCATTCACTTCACCACCTAATCGCCTCTTCAAGTCCTCCCCTCACTGCTGTTGCTTCTGACACCTGCACTTTTGGGGCCACTTTGAAGCTGTAGCAGATGTGAGGTCCAGGTTAGGGTGGACAGAATGGAAAAGAGAATAGGTCTGGGAGCTGTCCTGAAGAACCAGCAGTACCCAGAGACTGACAGGGTGTTGGAACCTCCCACCTGTAAGACTCAGCAGATTGACACATTATTCATGAAAATGACCAGGGGGTTCTTGTGGGGCAGGGGTCTCCCTTTGACAATGCTGAATTTGAGGTGCTGTGGAAGCATCCAGTAGTGGAATTCCGGCAGCAGGAGGGGATGTCTGGTAATTTCTCCAACTTCCAGACTGATGTTTGGGTCAGGGTCCCTCCTTGAGGATCTGTGGCAATGATGGGCCATCCACACAGATCCTCTCAGCCTCCCCACCGGATCCTGGGGGCCATGGGTCAGGGCACCCAGATCACTGAGTGGGAATCTCTTTTTGAGCTTCTGATTTTTTTGGAGAACTCAAAGAGACCCTGCCCCACAGCTGCCTGAGAGGAGCTGTGCCCCTGGTCTTCCTTGGAGTCCCCAGCTCTGCTGGGGCATTGTGCTTGGAGAGACTCAGGCTGGGGTCTTCATGACAACACCCAGCTCTGCTTCAGACCCCTCCCTCCTTCAAAGTGGGGACAAAGGAGGCACAGTTGTTCTCTTATGTGCAGCAATAGGGGTGAGCTGTAGAGTTCTCAAAGGGTGGACTCATACCCCTGGGTCTTGGGTTGAATTCCCAAGACTACCTGTGCACAGAGCTGGTTGGGCTCCTGGAAATGCGTTGTATCTTAAGGTGCCTCATCTCTACTCTGTTCCACTGTGTCCTGTACACATAGTGTATAATCATCTCTGGGCCACAGTTGTAGATGGGAGGCCCCTGGGAAATGTGCCTGTTACCTCCCTACAAACCACATGAGCAGCAGAATCCTTGCCCTTGCAGGACCAAGGCCCTCCAGGAAGCAGTGGACTCCTGTGTAGCCCTCAATGGCAGCCTTTTGGTGGAGAGAGGCAGGAAGGGATTGACCTTCCCTGTTTCTGCCTCCTGGGGCCATGCTGGGCTTAGGCCGCTGGCAGCCAGTCCTCTTAGCATTTATTGGGCCCTCATGTCCACTGACCAGAAAGAGATGAGTAGAGAGGTCTATGGCTGTACCATCCTGAATGCGCCCGATCTTGTCTGATCTCAGAGATGAACAGAGAGAAGCGCTGTTCAAAGACCCAGGGAGGAGTTGTCCTAGGAAGGAGGTCCTTTCCATTGCATCTGCCTCTCCAAAGAGGACAAAGAATGATGTGTCTGGAATCTTTATTTGCTCCCATCTACTTTTGTGGGTGAGGCCAGAAAGATGGGGCTTGGGGGTGCAGCTGACACCGTACCCCACTCACCAGCACTTTCAATCACCTTTGGTGGCACCCGAGTGGTAGAAGGACCGGAGAGAAGGAGCGATTCTTCCCTTCAAAATCTGCTTTCTGGTTTTCCTTCAATAGCTTCAATTCTGGTAGTTCGAGGCTTACCTCGTGTTCCCTTCTGGACAAGTGGCTTTTCAGGGCTGGCTTTTCACACGCGGCAAATTCATCAGCACAGATGCGTCTTTATCCCTCGTCCTCTGTGCTCACTTTGACTTGTGACTGGGGCCCGCTGTAAGATAACCATGAGCCCTAGCCTCTAGATCAGAGCTCTGGGCTCCTGTGACACAGACGCCGTCCCCCACTGCTGCCCACACCTGCCTTCTCCTTTCTGGTTTCTTTGGAGAAGCTACACTCTTACCTGTCTTCTCCTCTTCCTGCCCCTTCCCCTTCTTTCCTTTCTTTCTCTTTCGCACCGGTGACTGTTGAAGTCCCCATCCCATGCCCTCAGGCAGCCCCAGGTGGCCCTGGTTTGCACCTCTGCTCAGCTGCCCAGCGCAGCTGCACTGCAGTGCACTTCCAAAGCAGCTCTCCCAGCTTCCGGACTGCTCTAAAGGGCGTCCGTCGGAGTGGAGCGACCTGTGCTCCACTACCTTTGTCCCCCATTCTCATTGCAAAAGCATTCCTTTGTTCTCACCTTCATGTAGGCCCAGCTGCCCAGGTCAGCCCCGCACCTTCACTTAGCATCCATCTGAGAAAACCAAATCAGGAAGCTCAATCAGTCACTGCAAAAGAAAACAACATGGCATACTTCACACTCACTGTCCGTGATCGGGGCCCCCCAGCCTGCCATTTCCTGGGTCTCTCCTTGTTAGGGACAGGACAAGACAGAAGCCACATCTGCTTGTGGAATGGACCCAGGCCAGGAAGCAGACCCTGGGAGTTACACAGCCAGTCCCAGTGGGTCTGTCACTGTGGGAGCATCTCTGCTTCATCTGTGGACTGGCGACACTGATGGCCTCTTGGGGCTCTATGGTGAGAGCACCTTGTATCATACACTATGTATAGCATCAGACCTGGCTGCTGGCTTCCTGTCTCCCAGATGGCAACTGAGGCACGGACGGAGGCATCTTGCTTTCCACTGTGACAGCTCGGAATCACATGAGGCATCACGGCAAAGTGATGAGCAGAGATTCCCTTCCAAGGGTTGGAGGCTGGGGAGGGAACAGCAAGGGGCAGGCCTTGGTCGGTGTCCCCTTACCTTAGTCTGTGCCCCCGATCTGACCATCTCACAGAACAACAGGATTCACCAGATGTCAGGAGTCAAAAGTGTAGATATCATCCTTGCCCTTGACCCTTCATTTCCACACAGCCCGATTGTGGGTTCTGTCATGCAACCGTGGTGGCTCAGTCCTCACCTGGCTATTTCTCCATGTGCCCTGGCCTCCCCGTTAGCCTGAGCCCTTTGCCATCTCTTGCCTGGCGCCTGCACTGCCCCCAGCTGCTTTCCTGGCTGCCCCTCTGCCCTCAGTCTCTGCTCTACACGAAGTCAGAGCATCTGTCACACCCCAGGTTTCTCCTTCATTGAGGCTGTCGCAGCTCTGCAGTCATGTGGTTATTTGTGTGATTTGGAGTTTAATGTCTGGCCTGCCCACTAGACATGCTCCGGAGGTCAAGGGCAGGGTCTGGGCGGATTGTCATGCATCCCCCGTACCCTTGATCAGGAACTGTTGAGCAAGTAAGTGAGTGACCTAGGCAGGGCACTTGTTGTTGTTCTTTGTTGCATGTGAAGTCTTCATGGGCTCGCTGATGTCTCCCCAGAGCCTGGGGCGCAGGCACATCTAGGGACTCAGTCAGCTTTGTTGAGTGAATTGTGAGTCCCTGAAGTAGAGCCTGGGTTACCTTAATCTAGACCACTGTCCTTGCATTCAGCCTGGGGCCACTTTCTCTACTGTCCTTGCATTCAGCCTGGGGCCACTTTCACCACTGTCCTTGCATTCAGCCTGGGGCCACTTTCTCCTTGATGCCATTCCTCCTCCATCTCCTTCCAACTGGTCTCCCAGGTCCCCCCCCCCCCCCCGCCCCCACTCCCCGCCTTTTTTTAAAGATACAGTGCTATATATATATATATTAAACTGAAGCTCACAGAGGTTTGTTCCATGATTGACTCATTTCTTTTTTTAAAATTTTTTAAAGACTTAATTTATTTATTTGAAAGTCAGAGTTAGACACAGAGAGAAGGAGAGGCAGAGAGAGAGAGGGAGAGAGAGAGAGGTCTTCCATCCACTGGTTCACTCCCCGGTTGGCCACAACAGCTGAAGCTGCGCCGATCTGAGGTCAGGAGCCAGGAGCTTCCTCTGGGTCTCCTATGCAGGTTAGGGGCCCGAGGACTTGGGCCATCTTCCATTGCTTTCCCAGGCCACAGCAGGGAGCTGGATAGGAAGTGGAGCAGCTGGGACTCGAACAGGCACCCATATGGGATGCCAACACAAAAGGCGGATGCTTAACCTATTATGCTACAGCATCGGTCCCCTTGCTTCCCCTTCTGAGCTGAGAGCTTAGGTCACAGCTACACCCAGATTGCTGCCCGATTTTGTCTCTGCTGCCTCGCATAGGAAGTAGGTCCCTCCCTTTCACTTCCTAATTGGGTCCTGGAGATGGAAGAGGCAGGTAGGGGACCAGAGTGAAGCTCTCTCTCCATTGCCACATGAAACCTTTGGCCCGACGGCCTCTTGGGAACCCCTGTGCTCTCTGGAGCTATGCCCAGGGCAGCAAAAATCCTTCCCACATAGTGTTTTCTTCCATGGCCGAAAAGAAAAGCTGCCTTTTTCTCCTTCAGAATTCTGGGGACTCCCAGAATTCATGGAGGATGTCCGTGAGGAAGGGCCCCAGAAGAGAGGGCAAGCCCTGGCCAGAGAGCGGCGACGCACAGACGGCCTGAGCAGGCTCCCCGTGGCCGGCAGTTGGGAGCCGTGGTTTCCACCTGTGAGAGCGAGATTGTGCCACCTGTGTGGTTGGCAAGCTGAAACCTGCCTGGCGGAGCCGAGAATGGTTACTTTTCATCTTGCACCATCAGGAAAGCCCCAGACACAGTCCCTTCCCTGTTTGCTGTTATCAGCAGCCAGGTGGAACACCCGCACTTGCTCAGGCCTTATCTTGGGCACTCGGAGCTCCCTTTCAGGCTCTCCCCTGCCGGGAGCAGGCTGGCTGAGTTTTAGTTCAGGGCTGGGGAGGAGGCTGTGTTTGGGGGCGGTGGGCTCCACTGGAGGGCTGGGGGTCACGAGCAGCTTGGGGTCTGGCGGAGCCCCAGCCGCTGGCTGTGACATACAGCCCCCTTCATGAAACCAGACAGAATTAAGCCTTTTGTTTCCTGTTTGCTAGGCCGGCTTAAAGAAAACACAGAGGGTCGGGGCGGCTGGGGCTCCCAACAAGACGGCCTTTGTATTCATTTAATTAATCAGTTAGCTGAGGGAAAGGAGAGGAGGGAAGTTCATGTTATAAATACATGTTTTTCTTTGGCTTTTTCCCCCCAAAAGACAGGGCCTGAATGGCATCCCAGGAGAGCCTTCCCAACTCACTCAAGACATGCTGGGGGCCGGGAGCCAGCCAGGCTGCAGCTGTGACCCCGTTGCCCCCAGCCCCTCAAGGGGCATTCGCCATGCCCTCTGCATCTCCTGGGGAAATAGGAAATGCTGAGGGGTTGGGGTGGACCCCGTTCCTGCTCTCTTCTCTTCCCTCAAACCCTGCACACCCTACTCCACTGTCCGCAGATGAGGTGCCTGCATTGCCTCATGGGAGAAGTGGCTGTCCCCAAGGAGGCCTGGGCCCTCAGGTGCTCCACAGAGAAACACCTGCATCGGCAGAGTGGTCCTGGTGCTCACAGGCCCATGTTTCACACAGAGAGCTACCCAGGCCCCTCCCAGGGGGCGCGGAGACCCCTCCAGTGTTGGGGAAAGAGAAATGAAATTGTCCTTAGGTCTCTGTGGGTGGTGGGCCTGCATGCTGTTCAACAAATACCCTCATCCCCACTTCCATCTCCATAGAGCTTTTTGCCTTTTTAAAGCTTCCTCCAATGACATAAACAACAACAACAATTTTTGTTTTCCATTTTAAGATGAGCAGATTCACTCACTTTTATCTCACCCCACCAACCCCAGCAGCTAGGTTTCTAGAGTCTGAAACACCTTTCATTATAAGGCAGATTATTTGTTATCGCTAAACACGTGGCCCTCAGTGGAGAGATTGCCCCATTGTCAGCTTTTCCTTATAGGCTCTTCAGTACAAGTCTTGGTTGGAATGCTCTGTTTTCTGTTAATGGTTCCAGGCCTCCTGAACACACTGCCCAGAAAATCCTTGGATCTGGCCGAACGCTTGCCTCTGGCTTCTAAATGTGTTTAACTTGTTGGGTGCCCAGGCCAGTGGCAGGTGGCTTGATGTCCTGCCTCCTTCCCATGCCTCTCCCATGGCTTCCTTGGCCCTTGAGGGAAATGGGATGATGGCAGAGGCCATGGAATGTTCTGTGGGGACAGAACCAAAAGGCTTTGGTTTTCTCCCTTGTTCCTGGAAAGACACTCTTTCCTCTCATCCACTGGGAGAGGCCCAGAGTTCCAAACCGCAGATCCAACACTAGGGGTTGCTCAAGCTGGGCCAAGCCCTGGTGGGGTGTTCCTCACCAGCTCCTTGGGATGGCAAACTTCAGTTTAGCTCTCTGTGTGGCAGGCAGCTATGTGTCCATGTGGGCCTGTGTCCCCTGGAGCAGTGAATAAAACAGGACTCCAAATTTTCTGTGTCATCTCTGGGGTAGTCTTTTTTTTGTTTGTTTTTGTTTTTGTTTTTGACAGGCAGAGTGGACAATGAGAGAGAGACAGAGAGAAAGGTCTTCCTTCTCTGTTGGTTCACCCTCCAATGGCCGCTGCAGTTGGTGTGCTGCGGCCGGCGCACCACGCTGATTCGAATCCTGGAGCCAGGTGCTTCCTCCTGGTCTCCCATGGGGTGCAGGGCCCAAGGACTTGGGCCATCCTCCACTGCACTCCCTGGCCACAGCAGAGAGCTGGCCTGGAAGAGGGCAACCGGGACAGAATCCGGCACCCCCACTGGGACTAGAACTCGGTGTGCCAGCGCCGCAAGGCGGAGGATTAGCCTAGTGATCCGCGGCGCCGGCCCCAGGGTAGTCTTGTATCAGCTCCTTTCTTCTTAAGTTTCCTTTCCCTAAACCAGTGCTTCTCCTGTACCTTGAGTCAGGATACACATAACTCCCTTGTGTTCCCCAGCTAGATGGTGGGTCATAGGTTCTAGAAAAAAAAATCCATGCTGTCCATTGCTTGGGACTCCTGAGATTGCACCCTGGAGAGGGAGAGCGGTCAGACCCTGGGAGTCAGTTTTCTTTTCAGAGTCACTGGCATCCTAGAGAGCTTAGGGCTGGAAAGAATCTGGGTGACCGGCACCCATGGGAAGAAGTGGAGCTCCACTCCTTTGCAAGAAGAGGAAGTGCAGTTCACGCTGTGATGAGAGTGAGCAGGCAGGGTGGGGTAGATGTGGCTCTGGTTTGGGGAGCTGATCTCCCAGGGAGGACAGGCCACAAAAGCCATGTTTCTGAAATGTTAATGTACAAACAAGTCACTGGGCATCTTGCTCCAATCAGCAGGTCTGTGCAGGGCTGAGATTCTGCCTTTCACAGCCTTCTGGTGGTGCCAGAGCTGCTCCTCTGTGCACCACTGAGTGCACGTGGCTGATGGTTTATCAGTGCTGTGCTGGCTGAGTAACAGGGTGCTGGCCCGTGGCTCGGGCGACCACTTTGTTCCAGTCACAGACTGACCAGCTCATCCTGGTTTGCCAGGGAACTTCTTGGAAAGGTTGATTACTGGATTTCCAGACCTCTCCTCTAGGCATATGTAGGCACTTCCTAACTTGCATGGAAAGGTGGAATTAAAAGCTAATGCACATTTTCCATAAACTTTTGCTCTGTGTTTGCTATAAGGGTGCTCCCCTTCCTATGAGATTGTTCCCGCTGAGACTAGCCTGGCTCCTGTCCTGATTAGAGGCAGCAGCCCTGCATCCCTGTGAGGTTCGCCTTCCACTGGCCACCTTGGGCTTCCCATTGTTCTTTCTCACAGTTAATTCCTTTTCCTCACTTGGGATACTCCCTCCACTCCCAATCATCCAGGCCTGGCTGAATCTACGTCTTCTTCATCTCCACCATGGGGAGTACACCTGCACCTGGTGCACCATGTTGCCAGTATGGTTGAGGGTGACTGTCATAGGTAATCTTGGCAGTGGTGTGGGTGCTGTGTACATCTTACATCTGTGTCATAAAGCTGTGCATTTCTGGATGGTAGGGGCCATGTCTGACCTCTTCTTGGGTCCCTAGGGTATCTTGCACACAATGGCTGCTAATCCTTGGACAGCAGGGTACCCTCCTATGCTGAGAACTCAGCACAGGGCAGGGAACAGAGTCTGTGCTATTACCTGTTCCTTACGATTCCTTATCTGCTACTCCCACAGTGAGTTAGAAGACGCTCAGCACATCTTTAATCCTGGACACTTTCTGAAGTCTAGGTTCTTAGCATTTGCTTTTGTATCCTTTCCTGCTCTCCATTCTGCCTATATATCCCATCATGTGGCTGGCATGCAGCAGGGCTGGATATTTCTGACTTTTGATGAAAGCAGGTTGTTGGGTATGGAGTCCCTTCCAGAGGGAACTGGGAGGGGAGTTTCTGTGAAAGGCTCAGTCTGGACTCCTTCTGGGTGGGCTTTCTCCTCCACCAGCATCTTCAGCAGTCACCAGTGCAGCCAGGCAGCTTTGTGATGGATGGCAGAGAGTGATAGTTAGGGCTTTTATGCCTCCTTTGTGACCTCTGCTTCTGAATCCAGAATTGTAAACTCTTTATTTTATTACATCCAAGTGAAAATCACTTCAAGGTAACCAAGGGCTTCTCCTGCTGCGTGGGGTGTGGGGATTAGGATGGGCAGAGGCTGGGTTTTGTTCTTTGAGGCCTTATTTTGCAATCATGCTCTGCTCCCTCCTCTCCTGTCCCACACTGCACCCAAACACACACACACACACATACACACACACACACACACACAGCTCAACCTTGGCTTCCCTGGATTGCATGAAATTAAATCACCATATGTTTATCAGAGACTGGTGTGCCAGGCACTTAGGAAAAACACAACTGAAGTCTAGCCCCTGACTTCAATCTTCCAAGAGCTTGTCCTCTAACTAGGGAGACTGGGGAAGAGAAGAGTAGCAATACAAAAGTTAAATAATAATGAGGATTACAATGCAGGAGATGTCACACAAAGGGACAGGATTCATTAATTACTAAGTGAGTGGCACAGATTCTATGTGTTGAGGGAATTCCAGGAAGAAAGGAACGGCTGCGCTGGGCTGATCTGGAGTGACCGGGCTGGGCCCTTGGCGGGGGCAGGAGGGAGTCGCAGGAGTGGCAGGGAGAGGGGAGTACTCATGTATTTATGGGGCACCTACTGCGCTATACCCTGCAGGCACAGAGACAGCAAGACAGAGTCCCCACCCTGGAGGAGTCTGCAAAGCAGAGGGGGACTTTGAAGGGAAATGCAAGAGCAGGCGCTTTGGGCATGCCATGCAGAGACATCCAGCTCAGGCTGACGGTCTCGGAGGAGGTTGAAAGGGGCCACGTTCCTTGACATCTAAGTTAGGCCAAAATGTGGGGGAGGGTGTGCACACATGAGCCGGCATGCTGTGCGTGTGAACAGGAAGCAGGTCATCATCTTGAAGCAGAAGACGTGGTCTAGGGAGAAGCAGGAGATGAGCAGAGAGGCAGGCGGGGCCAGCTCCCAGAAAGCCTTGAATGCCACGCTAAGCTTCGAGTTCTCTAAGCCTATGGGTAACCCTGGAAGAGCAGCAGAAGTTAGCATCTGAGCCAATGGGTAACCCTGGAAGCAGACCTCAGGGCCAGATGCCCTAATCTGACACTTGCTATCTGTGTGAGTTCAGGAGAATGACTTAATCTCTTGTGCCTCTACATCCTAACCTGTAAAAAGGGTAAAATATTAGTAGTCACATCACTGAGGGGTTGTGAGATTTAGGCAAACAAATCAGTGTAAAACGCTAAGAGCATTCTTGGAGCATGAAGGCAGCCCCAGGTGGTATGAAGGGATTGCAGGCTCGCAAATGACTTGGACAGTCTGCGTTTTAGAAAGATGTGTTGGCGGTACTGAGAGGGTTGGATTAACAGGGGTAAAAGAGGAAGCTGGAAGCAGGCAGAAAGAAACTTGTTGCAGTTCTGCAGGAAAGTGGTGGTGAGGGCTGGGCAGGACTGTGAGCTGTGGACAGAGGGAGGGGCTGGATTTGGATCTAGCTGGGAGGAAAAATGTGCAGGCAAGGGGGACTGATCTACATGTGGGAAGGAAGGACTCCAAGGAGACTCCAAGTTTCCACCTTACGTACTGGGTGGGTGATGGCTTTGCAACTGTGGCAAGAAACACAGGAGACAGAATAGGTCTTTGGAGAGGTGGGGCTTGCCTTTCTTCCTTCTTTTTCTCCTCTGTTCTTTCCTCCTCCTTCCCTCCTTCTCTTCTTCTCTTCCTGTCCTTCCCCTTCCTCCCTTCCATTCATACCTTTTTCCTTTCCTTATTGGGTTCCAGTTTTATGGATCATGTAGTGAGACATGACCATGGGGAAGTGTTAGAGGACATGGTTAGACATGGAAATGTGGGGAGCCTTAGCCCATGATGGGAGTGAGGCCAGGGAGAGTGGTGGGCAGAGGTTGAATCCCAAGGAACACGTATGTAAGGGTTGGAGATGAGAAACTGCTAAAGAGACCCAGAGAGGTGGAAGAGTTAGGAGGAGAGTCTGGATGGGGTGGCCTCTTGGAACCAAAGCCCTAGGAAGCATGGCAGTGGAGGAGAGACCGTGGAGTCAGATGTCACATGAACAAAACGTCCAGCAGGAGAAGACCTGAAAGAGTTTTTCTTGACTCTATTGGGAGAAAAGCCACTGGGGAGAGAGGGAAACAGGGTGGAAGAGGTGGAGAAGGGTGACTGATGAATTGGAGATGAGGGAGAAGTGGGAGTATATATATGTGGGGGGGAGGGGGCAGAGCTGGCTGCTGACCTGGTTTTTCAAGTGACTGTTGGACAGGGCAGGAGCGAGCAAAGCCTACATGTGGCACTTGGAAACCACTGGAAAGACTTAATTTAGTCATTTGGCTTTTTTGTTCAATTAATATTTATGGCATACCTGCTGTGGATTTTAACATATACTCAGAGGAATTCAGCAATGAACTGATCTAACAGAGAAGATAGGGTAAGAATATAGTAGCGGTGATGCAAAGATGAGATGTACCATAGTCAAATGCATTAAGAGTACATTACTTTTCCCTGGAGTGGCCAGGGAATACTTCATGGGTGAGATGGATTTTGAACTGGACTTGAAGGAGGAATAGGGTTCTAGTAGGCATCAATGGAAGACAGACCTTTTGACAGATAGGTGAGATGTGCAAAGGCCCTGAGGCAGATGAGTAGGAACATAGCCATTCTCGATGTAGTCTAATCTATTTAGAGTGTGCACAGAGGTAGTTTGTAGGGAAGGCTGGAATGTAAGGTTGGGATTGGGTTCTCCATGCCAGGCTTAGGAATTTGCGCTTTATCTTGTAGGCCTCAAGGAGCCACTGCAGGTTTTTGACATAAGCAGCAACAAGAGAAGACTTTGCGTTAGGATGATCTTGCTGACAAGAAGAGTCAGGATAGTACTGTGGTTGTCTGGACTGAAAAGTAATGAAGAATTAGCAAAAGTGATGACAGTGCGAAGGGAGAAACGGGGTATTGGAGACACATCTGAGAGCTGACCCAGGTGGACTCAAAATGTGCCTCATGGGGATGTGTTGGGTCTGGTTAGGCAGGGCTAAGCTGAGAGGTAGAAGAGGCAGGCTTTGAGTGATGGTGAGGGAGAAGTGAAGGTTTGTGTGTCTTGGGTACTGGGAAGAGAAGTGGAAGAGCCTGGAAGATGAGTAGGTGGAGGGCAGGGCAGAGGGCACACGTGCTGCCTTCTGTGGACCTGTGGTGTTACGGAGGCTGTGCCTGAGAAAAGGCCGCTTCACAGGGGAGGAGGAGGAATTGGTCTCCTCGAGGGTCATGTCATGTAGGACCAACAGCCAGGTTTTGGAGTGAGGAAACAATGAGAAATAAGCAAGTGACAGCTGTGAGCGTAAATCATTTTTTTCAAGTTTGGTGGCGGTCAGGGGAGACAGTGATGGGGGGGATAGAATTCCAGAGGGCCAAGCAGGTGATTTAAAAATTAAATAATTCCCAACACTCGGATTACTTCCAGCCTGTTGTCTTACCGAAACCCCACAGCATTTAGGGAGTCAAGACAGGGCTCTGACATCCACTGTACAGATAAAGAAATGCACAGGGTCAGCAGGTGTCACCCATGGGATTCCACCTTCCTTTCACCAGGAGGCCCGGGGATCTCGGCTATTTGTGGGTCAAGGTGGGTATCTTTAGTGGAAGGAGAGATTGAAGAAACACCCCACACCACTCACCATTGATGAGTAGAATAGGGAGGAAGGCCGGAGTCTAGATGGGGTCAGCCTTGGGCAAGAGGAGACGGGTTGTGCTTTTGAGGTTAGAGGGGGAAGGGAGGGAGGTGAAAGATGCAGGAAGTTGAGGAAGGAAACTAGGAAGCCTCAGAAGACACAAACCCACAGACCACAAAACCTTGAGCTGAAAAAGTGGGGCTTGTGTAAAGCAATGCCCTGACAAACCCAGTGATGAGTGAGGTGGTGGTGGTGGGGGGGGGGGGGAGGGTGACAACCCGGTGGTGCGTCCCTGTAGCTCAAGTCTATAAGACATGGGTCAGAGCCTTTTCATCGTGGGTAAATGAACAAAGGGGCAAAGGGCCCCTTTCCTGAACATAGCAATCTTGAGGCAGGGGGAGTTGTGTGCTAACAGCCTTCTCCCCAGTCCTGGTGTTATTCTTCTCCCAGGCTACCAGCCTTGACCCCCATTGTGCTGGGTCTCTGCTGAATGCCTGGGCCCCCTTGGCTCTTACTCTAGTCTGGCCCTTGAAGAAAGGCCAGAGAATTAGTTCCTCAGAGTCAGATGGGGGCCGAGATGGATGCTGGCTCTCTCTCGTGTATTGACGAAAGGTGGGGGCTAGGGGACCTGGGCGAATGGACCCTGGATGGGCCCTCCCTTGGGACAGGGACTGAGGGTGTGCACGAAGGCTCTGCCTAACCCAGGCTGGAGGAGAGATGGCTATGTGTTGTGAAAGAAGACAACCCCACAGCTAAATCCTTTAATCTGGGAACCCTGGAGGAGCCATCGAGAGGCCTGTGGTTCTTCTTAGTAACTGTGGGCAGTCCTGAAGCTTGCTCTATGTGTCGAAGGGGAGGCTGGCTGACACCACAGCCTCCAAAACTGGAATTCCAGGAATCTTCCCTCCTTCCTTGGGGAGGTCATCGTGCCCTTTGTGGGGAGAAGGGGCCCATGCAGGTGCTCTGAGGCCAAAGTCTGCACTCAAGGCGCAGGAAGGCAGTGAGGTCTCCCAGGCTCTGGCATCTGCTGTGTGGGCCAGAACCTGCCTGTCTACGTACAGACACACATTTCAGGCAGCAGGTACCATGTGGTGCAGAGCCATGACCCTCCTGTCACTGCTCAGGGGAGGATGCACAGGATGGGCCTCCCTGAGAAAACCTTGTGTCTTTCAGGGTCTCTAACTGTGGCTGCAGCCCACCTGCTGTGAGCAACTGTTCTGGTTTGCCAGGGACCGAGCTGTGTCTTGGGACATGTGAATTTAGACAAACCAGGGCAACTTGGTCACTCCTACTGTCCCCACCCTCCACTTTTTGGCACTTTGTGCCAAGTCTGGGCCAGGTGTATGGCACAATGGTTAAGTTACCACTTGACACACCAACCATCTCATATGGGGGCCAATTCTAGTCCTGGCTGCTCCACTTCTGATCCAGCCCCCTGCTATTGCACCTGTGAAAGCAGAAGAAGATGGCTGAAGTGTTTGGGCCTCTGCCATTCATATGGGAGACCTGGAGAGAGTTCTAGGCTCCTGGCTTTAGTCTGGCCTAGCCCTAGCTCTTAGAGCCATTTGGAGAGTGAATCAGTAGATGGAAGATTTCTTTCTCTGTGTGACTCTCCCTCTCTGTCACCCTGCCTTTCAAAAAAATAAAAAAATTAAAATAAATAAATATTTTTTAAAGTGCCAAGTCAGGAGCTCCAAACTCCACAGGGCACAGCCTGGATTTTCTTTCGGGGTGATTTGCCCAATGCCCAGGTGAAAAGATGGACCTGCAAGGTGACACCACCATGTTGTGTCAAAGTGGCTTCAGGATCTGCAAGCCTGAGTTGAAATTTTCTTCCTGTCACTTCCTAGGGGGGGGTTGCTTTGTATGTCTGAGCCTCAGTTTTCTTCTCTGTAGTATGGGGATAATAATATCAGTCTTGCAAGGCTGTGTTTGGAATAAATGAGACAGTGCTTGTCAGTCAAATGCGTAGAACCATGCAAGGAATCTGCAGGACATGGTCAGTAGATGTTAGTTCTCTCCGATTCCTCCGTCTGCTCCTTCCTTACGCTGGAGTGGTACCCATTCTCCAGATGGAGAATGTACACCCGATAAGCACGCATAGCTTACTCTGGATCAAAATGACAGACAGAATCAAGGACCAGCAACAGACTTCTTGCTCTTGACTATGTCTTTCTACTTTGGAGCTGACAGAGTTTCGCTAGCTGGAATGGATCCTGGATAACGAGGAAGGGAATCATTTTGATTGTTTGCTTATTTGTCCATTCATTCAACACATATTTACTGAGTACCTACTATGTGTCAGGTGCTGTTCTAGATGCCAGTGATACAACTGTCAACAATACATAAATATTCAGCCTTCGTGAGGCTTACATCCTGATACAGGAAACACAGAGAACACATCTGTATAATGCAAAGCCAGGTAGGAATAACTGCTTTGGTGGGAAACCAGACAGGTTAAGGTGGCAAAGAGTGGCTGGTGGCCACCGGAGGCCACTGAGGATAGGAATTCGAGCTGAGCCCCAGAAGCCTGCACCCTGGGTCTGCTGGGCCTCCCCACATCCTCCTGCAGTCCTGGCTCAGACCCTGCTGCCCCAGGGTGGAGTCAGCTGCTCAGGACAGACAGCCAGGCCCCAGTTTGGGCTGAAGGGGTAGGTTGACCTGTTGACCTGAGCCATGGAGCTAGGGCAAGAAGCCAAACTGGAGAATCAGTTTTGAGGGTCAGATTGCAGGTGACAATGATCTGAATGGGCTGTGCTGCCCTACTTGGAGACCCCCTGCATGTGGGGACAAGTCGTTGTGTATTCAGTTTCCTGTAGGTCTCTATCTTTTTAGCATTGCCTTTTCCTTTAAGAAAAAAAATACACCCCTGTTTGGATTGCAAGCTAAATGATTTATGAACATTTTTCTTCCCCGTTAGTTCTACCTGTAGGAGCTCTAGCCCTTGCAATCCTATTCCTGTTGATTAAGTACATTTGAAAGCAAAAGGAGACTGTCTGAAATTGCTTCATGATATAGACTCACAGCTTCCTGGGACCCAGGAGGGATTCCTCATCTTCCCTTTGAAGAGTTCCTTTGCAGCTGGTTAAGCAGGAGATCAGTACAGAAACATGTACTCAGCCTCGTGTGCGCTGAAGGAGGCAGAGGGAGAGCATTCTTTCTGGAGCTGGTAGTTACGGACTGGAAAGTCTGGACTCTCTGGACAGTGTTCTTCTCCAGGAGTCATCCTTCTGATCCGTCCCCCGCCTCCACACACCCCGCCCCCCCTCCCCCAACCTTTCCAGGCGTTGCTTGCACCTGCTTTGTTGCTGGCAGGGTAGGAGGACAGGAGGGTGCTTTTAAAGGCCCTATCAGAGTTCAGCATTTTCAAGGGGCCCTAGTAATCAGAGTGGGGAGAGGTGGGGTGGAGAAACCACATCATAGCCTGTCCTTGCCTGTTACCAGATGCTTGGTGATATGGGTGCAGAGCAGGTGTGGTCCACAGAATCAGCCCCAAGCGGTAAGCCTGGTGGCTGGTTCCACAGTTAGGTTAGGCCCACTGGCATTCCCTAAGTCCTCTCCTGTCTTGTGTGATGGAGAATTACAGAGGGATGGCTCAGAACTCACTTAGACCTGGTCCAAGTTAACCTAGAAAGCAGACTTCAGTAGATTCTGTTTCTACTCTGTGCTCAGTCTCTTGTGCTACAGTCTGGCCTGGGGCTCTGCCTCACAGATCATTGGATCTCAGAGATAGGACAGTTTTCCCTACACCACTCACCTAATCACCAAAGTTGTGTGAAGTTGTCTCCTTTCTTTGTGCCATAGATGCCTCTCTGAGTTGCCTTCAGCTTCCAAGCCCAGGCCCTAATTCTCCCCCATCTCCAAAGAACTGTCATCTTTTTTTAAAAGATTGTTTATTTATTGGAAAGGCAGAGTTACAGAGAGAGAAGGAGAGACAGAAAGAGATCGTCCATCCACTGGTTCACTCCCAAAATGGCTGCAATGATGGGGTTGGGCCAATCCAAAGCCAGGAGCCAGGAGCCAGGAGCTTGATCCAGATCTTCCACATGGATAGCAGGGCCCAAGCACTTGAACTATCTTCTGCTGCTTTTCCCAGACCATTAGCAGGGAGCTGGAGTGGAAGTGGAGCAGCCCAGACAGGGTCGATGTCTGTATGGGATGCTGATGCTGCAGGTCATGGCTTAACCTGTTGCATCACACCATCAGCTCCATTTTAAAAAAATATTTACTTATTTATTTATTTGGAAGGCAGAGTTACAGACAGAAGAGGAGAGACAGAGTGATTGCTGTTGTCTTTTGTGGTTTCCTTTCCTGTCCAAGCCCCAAGCTTCTTCACACCTGCTTCCCATGCCCTGCCCTGTGCAAGGTGCCATGGAGCTCATGTCTGTCTCAGATGTTAGATGGGAGACACCACGGGACTCTCCATTTCCTTATCTGTTCTGGAAGTAAGATCATTTGAGGACCAAATGAGAGGCTAGTTCTCAAAATTGCTTTGTAATGTTCTCAGGAGAACAGTGAAAATAAAACTTTAAACCACAAGCACGAAGGAGTGGGCATTTAGCCTATGGATTAAGATGCCCTTGTCCCACATCAGAGTATTTGGGTTCAATCCCTGCTTCTGGCTCCTGACTCCAGCTTCCTGCTAATGCAGGCAATAGTGATGGCTCAAGTAGTTGGGTCCCTGCCACCCATGTTTGAGACCGGATTGTGTTCCTGGCTCCTGCCTTCTGGCTATAGCCACAGGCCCATCTCCAGCCAATGCTAACATCTGGGGAGTGAGCCAGCATATGAGACACCTCTCTCTCTCTCTCTCTCTCTCTCTCAAATAAATAATTAGAAACTGTAAACATTTAAAATTCTACTGTCTGCCTGCAGAGGAAAAAGCCCCAGATGATTTTCATGGAAACATAAAAGGCAGGAGCAGGGCAGGGAGGGGAACCGTACATCCCACTGCATGCCAGCTGTCCTGCCTGGCTTTTGGGACCTGTCATGTTACTTCCTCACACTGCCCTGGAGGTGGTGTTATCCCTACTTGAGCAGATGAAGGGAATGAGATTCAGACAGGCTAAGTCACTGGTCTAAGATCGCCAAATCAGTGAGTGGGCAGGCAGAGGACTGGAGCCAGCTGTGTGGCCTCAACATCCATGCAGTACCAGCTGGTGTCAGAAGCTCATCAGAGTGGCCTCTGTAGAGTAGCCATCCACCCTTGGATCTTGTCATCTCCATGTTAGCAATCTTTTTCTTTTATTTACTTGAAAGACAGAGTGTCAGAGAGAGAGAGAGAGAGAGAGAGAGAGAGATTCCATCTGCTGGTTCACTCCTCAAATGGCTGCAACAGCTGGGGCTGGGCAAGCCGGAGCCAGGGGCCAAGAACTCCATCAGGGCCTCCCATATGTGTGGCAAAGGGCCAAGCACTTTAGCCATTTTCTGCTGCTTTCTCAGGCGCATTAGCAGAGAGCTGGATGGCAAGCAGCATAGCTGGAACTCAAACTGGCACTCAGGTGGCACGTGTGCATCCCAGGCAGTGGCTTCACCTGCTGCACCACTCACTAGCCCCAGAGATTTATTTCTCAGAGAATTTCCTCTTCTGATTCTCTTTTGCTCTCTCTTCACTCTCTGTCTCCTCCTCTCTTTTTAAAGAGCCTACTCTGATGGGTTGCTTGAAATGTGTGGGTTTGTGCCTTTAGCCAATTTTTTTTTCTGATAAGACAGACAGCCACAGTGAAATCTCTAAATTGTATACAGTGAGGACAGCAGACCCTGAAAATGACCAAGAGGAAAAAGGCTTGTCCATCTAAGACAAATTCTATCCTCTGCCGAGCTCTGCCTGGGCTGGCCCTGCCTCTTTCCAGTAGAGCCATGTCCTGGGGACAGCCTCGGGGATCTGCCTCCTATGGGTCCCTACCATCTCAGACCAGCCCCACTGAGAGATGGAGAGGAAGTGGGTACGCCTCCCCCATCTCCTGGCCAGCCCTCTAAGACACAGGGTCTTCCCTCCCCATCCCACTTTCTCCCCTCCCACCTTCCCTCCCTCCTTGGTAGGGCAAGTTCAGCCCCACTGAAGCTCTGCCCACTGCAGGCTCAGGCTCAGGCAGGCTCTCTGTTTCTCTCTCTCTCCGTTTCTCTCTCCTCTCTCTCTCTCTCTTTCTCCCCTTCTCTCTCCAAAGGGGTTCAAAGGGCCTTTTGAGTGGGGGAGCGAGCAGCCTGCGGGCCCAGGAGGAGAGATAAAGGCATGAGATCCCCGTGGGCCTGCAGGGTCAGGGGCTGTGTATCTGGTGACTTCTGAATGCAAGTTCCAACAAAGACAAATCTGTGGTGGGAGAGCCTCAGCAAAGGAAATAAAATCTCCATGAAAACAAACTTTTGTTGGAAGCTTTCTCCTCTTGCTTTGGCAGCACAGCCGAGTCACGGGAGGGGAAGGCCACGTCTTCCGGAGCAGTCGGGAGCTGGGCTCTCAGATGGTCCCAGTATCAGCTTGCTAAGAGAGGACTGCTGTTCTCCCACCGGGAAGTCAGGGCTCTGGAGCTGGTGCGGTCACGATCGGTTTTCTGATCAAGGCCAGAGTGAGGAACTGAAAAGCTGGGGGCAGAGGAAGGAGCTCTTGCATCGTGAGTTAGGATTGTGGGCACGGTGCTGTGTGGGATGCAGGTCTGTGTCTGCTGCCTTGCTTTTCTTTCCTAGGAAATGGACATAACCTGCTCAAGGTCTTTCAGCTGGAAACGTGGGCGCCCTGTCAGGGTACGAACTGCTATTTTCCGGTACTCTGGCAGTAATGGAAACCACAGGGTGAGGTAAAAGGATCTTGAAGACACTGTCCGGCCCCAGGAAGGTTCTTCCCAGGGCCAGGTAGTCACGCCCCATGCTCCGTTGCTTGGTTTAGCCAACATCAAGAGACTAAGGATCAGTTCAGGAAGGGCCTTTAAGGTCAGTCTCTGCTGCTTCCTTGCACTGGACGACTGCATTGCCTCTCTCCAGACTGATTTGGGCTGCTGAGGCCTCAAGGTTTAGGGAATGAAGAACACGAGGCTCTCTCCAGCGGCTGGGATGGTTTGTGTTAAATAAGCACAAGGGTATCATTTTTCCCCTGGAGTCCAGGGAAAGAGTGAGAAGTTGTGCTGTGTCCAGGGCTCCTTAAGACTATGTCCTTTTGTCCTGCTCAGGCAGAAGATCCTTTATGGTGGCTGGTATCCTGGGGACCCAGAGGATTAGATGGCTTGGGTGACAAAGCCAGGACTGGGGGCTGAGCTGTGGTTTCCAGCCTGTCTGCTCCTGATAGGCTGTGTGACCTTGGGGGAGAGCTGCCCCTCTCTGAGTCCCCATGTCTCTTACCAAAGACAGTTAAAGATGGAGTGAGCCACCCTTGTTCCAATGGAGAAAGAAGGAGCGAGAGAAACCCAGGAGCAGTCCTGGTGGGTGCAGAGGGCTCCTGAGACACTTGGCTTGGAAACAGCGGGTCTGTCCCTTCTCCCCCAGTCCCTGTGTTTTCCTGGCTGGATGGCTGGGTTGTATTTATTGCTCCTATGAGGAGGGGTGTGTGTGTGTTTGCCCCTGTGCCCTGGACATCTTTAGAAATGGACAGACTTGTGGGGAAAGGTACCTTTCCCAGAGTTCTTTATGACCCAAGGGGCAACAATTCATCTGGATTTTGGAAAGTCTGTCCTGGAAAGCCTGATTGAATTAGCAAAGGCACCTCCTGCTTCCCTCTCCCTCCCCCCACTCCCTCCCTTGTCCCTTCAGCAGCCTTGCTGGGTCAGTCACGGGCTAATAACAGAGACAGTGGTGCTGCTGTCACGTGGCTGCTCTGAACTGCCTGCAACAGGGGGCCATTGTTAGAAGCTAGTTAATAGGTGAGGTCTCCCACTGTTGACCACATGCAGAGTTCACATGGGGCATGTTTAGGCTCGGCTGGCCAGGATGTGTATGTGCAGGGAAGGAGGCAGGAGGCCAGTCTGCAAGCTCTAAGTTCTTCCCCTCCTCCCCTTAACACACACACACACTCCACAGAGTCACACACAGGCACACATATGCACACAGCGTCACAAATATACATGCACATAGGCCTTTCCTTTGGGCTTCTTTCTTCTCCCTGGTCACCTCTCAGCAGTGAACACAGATCCTGCATTTGCCAGGCCAGCCTCATTCTATGTCGTTGGAAGGCACCATAAGACAGGGAAAAGAACTCAGGTATGGGAGCCCAGCATGAATGTTGCCCATCCTGAATCCTCTACTTAACCTGATTCACAAACATGGTTATGCTGGGCAGTGATTTAACTCCTTTATGCCTTTCTTTTCTGTGACTACTTCCTTGCAGGTTAATGACGAGGAATGCGAGTGGTAATAGGTATATACCACCTTGCACAGCCTGGGACACAGGAGGTGTCCGTGGCTGGTGGCTCTCTGCTCTGTTGCCCCCCTGAATATATTTCTTCTATATGGTCCCCATATTGTTGTCTGGGCTAGAAAAGAGGCCACTCTAGTGAAATGTCTGGGGTCTACGTGGCATGGACTTTGCCTTATTTGTCCAGGGCCCGATTTTGACCCTAAGTGAGGCAATACTAAAGCTCTCATTGACCACATTCCATATGAGACCATTACACTTATTTCATCTTTTCAACAGCCTGCTCTCCACTTCCTCATAGGCAAGGAAGCTGAGGCACAGAGTGGGTTAGCTAGTTGTTCAAGTTCATAGAGTAAGTAAGTGGTTATGAACCCAGCTCTGTTACACTGGACGATTGGCTGAGTGTGAGGGCCGCTGGCATGAGATCACACTGAGGCCAATGACGCAGTTTGATCCGGTGAGTTAATAGGTCACCTGCTTCTCTTCTCAGAGCAGGCCTGTTCAGACAGCCCGTCTTCTAGCTTCTCTCCAAAGTGGGCTTGGGTGGGAATGCTGTGGTTGTGAGGAGCTGGGCTGCAGAGACTTGAGGGGGCATCCGTGGGAACAAATGGGATGAGACTAGCTGAGAGATGGAGAAGTAAGTAAGACCTAGTCCTGGCCTCCAAGGAGCTCGTGGATCAGAGGGCAGGGCAGGCTCAGGCGTGTAGGAGGATGGATAAATGTTGACATGCATGCAGCTGTGGCAGTGACAGGGTAGGGACAGGCACTTGGTTGAAAAACTCTCTTGGAGAAGGTGATGTTGGAACAGATTGTAGTGGGAATTAGGAGAGAGAGGGAAAGGACCATCCCGGGGACAGGATGAGCCACAACATGGAGGTGTGGGCAAGGCAGGGACAGCTTGGTGCTAAGACACATGGACTGTGTTTTATAGGTGATGGGGCACTTGTGAATGCATTTGAGTAGGAGTGATGTTGCTACCTTTTTGTTCTACAACACTGGACTTAGCAGCAGTGGGCGTGGGTTAGATGGGACCAGAGTTTGCCTTCAGGATGTGTATGCACTACGTCAATGCCTGCCAGTAACAGCAAATCAAATGCCCAAATGGCTTAAATAGTCAGCAATTTGTTTCCTTAGATACTGTGAATTTCAAGACCAGTATTTCTCTATGGTTGAATAATTCCATGGCTCAATGACATCAGAAAGCAACCCGGTTCTTTTTTTTTTTTTTCCTTACAAATTTGATTTGAAGGGAGAAAATTCTCATCTGCTGGTTCAGTACTCAAATGTCCATAATGGCCTAAGGACATTGGGAACTAAACCTTGGTCTCCCAGATGGGTGGTAAGGATCAAACTCCCTAAGCCATAACTTGCTGTTTCCCAGAAGGACAACATTCCCAGCCGGAAGCTGGGAAAAATGGACGCAGAATAAAACTCAGACACTCAAGAGGTAGCTTAACCACTGCCTGAATTGCCCACCCCAAAGTGACTTATTTAGTTTTAAACTCATTTTATTTATTTAAAGAGAGAGAGAGAGAGAGAGAGAGAGAGAGAGAGAACTCTTCTACCTACTGGTTCACTTCCCAAATGCCACAATGGTATGCACTGAGTCAGGCTGAAGCCAGGAGCCTAGAACTCCATCTGTGTCTGCCATGTGGGTGGCAGGGTCCCATGCACTTGGGCCATCTTTTGCAGCCTCCCCAAGCACATTAGCAGGAAGCTGGTTTGGCAGTGGAGCAGCCAGGACTCAAACTGGCACTCTGACATGGGATGCTGCATTCATGAGTGGAAGCTTAACCCACAACACCACAACACAGTCTTCCAAAATGACTTTTAAACAGTTGATTTCCTTATTTACTCAGTTTAAAAATTCAGCAGAGAGGCCGGTGCTGTGGTCTAGTAGGTTAAACCTCTGCCTGCAGTGCTGGTATCCCATATGGGCGCTGGTTCAAGTCTCAGATGTTCCACTTCTGATCCAGCTCCCTGCTAATGGCCTGGGAAAGCAGTGGAAGATAGCCCAGATGCTTGGGTCCCTGTATGTGGGAGACTGGAAGAAGCTCCTGGTTCCTGGCTTCAGATCAAGGAAGTGAACCAGTGGATGGAAGACTTTTCTCTGTCTCACCTTCTCTCAGTCTGTAACTCTGCCTCTCAAATAAATAAATAAATAAATAATCCAGCAGACTGCCAGCCTACTGACTTTGATATTTGCCAGTGTCACCATTCCCAGTCCTCTCTGGCCATTCAATGAGACTGAAACAGAGTCCTGGTGCCTTTGCTGTTCCCTTCATCAGGTATCAGTCCAGCCTTAGCTTGCAGGTCCTGTGCCCACTAGGATTGCAAGCCAGCTCCTTTTAACAATTAACTCACTCCATTAAGGGGCTACCAAGGTGAGAGAGGCCAAGTTCAAGTCCTACCTCCTACTTTCTCCCACCACCCCAGTGTCCAGTCCAGGCCTCTGAGGTTCTACAACAGAACCAATAGAACACTCACTAGACCTCAGACCACTGGAAGTTCATGAGGCTGGTATTCCCTGTGTGAGCTTAGGGCAAGAATTGTCAGCCACATTCCAAAACAGAACATTAATGTCCAAAGCAGTGTTACTGAGTTACCTTCCCAGGACCTTGGAAAATACCTTTGGGTTAAGAGTTTTGACCCCCATTGCAGCGTAGGGCTCTAAGCCTTCCCTGCCCAGCCCAAATCAGACCTTCGATATTACTCTGTGTAAGCGCTGGTGAGCACTCACACAGCCCGCAAACAGGGATAGGAACCTGCCGTCCCCTCCCTTAATCCTCATCGCAAGCTATGGTGCTGTTTTGTGACATTCTAGGAACAGAGCAGGCTGACAGCCTGAAGGTCCTGTAGGGCTGGCCAGCAGGGTGGATTGTTGATGTGTCAGTGGTCCACAACCTTGGGCAGGAGGCTGTGGAGAGTGTGGTTGCGAAATCCCAGCAAGTGGCTTCCTCAGCAGTGAAGCTCCTTTCCCATGTCTCCTGCCTAGGTGAGCAGTTCAAGGACTTGGGTCATCTTCTGCGGCTTTCCCAGGTGCATCAGCAGGGTGCTGGAAGGGAAGTGGAGCAGCAGGGACTTGAACAAATGTTCATATGTGACCCTGGCATTGCAGGTGGTGGCTTAATCCACTGAGCCATAATGTCAGCCCCACGTTTACTTTTAAAATGGACAAAAATCCAAAAAGTTTGATATTAAACCCCATTGGAAAGGCCCTGGGGAAATACACTGTCTTGTAGTGTAAATCAGTACCAACCCATTCAGAGGGCAATTTGGCAATATATATCACAATGATCAATTGTGCCTTTTTTTAAAAAAAAAAGATTCTATGTATTTATTTTTAAGATTTTATTTATTTATTTATTTGAGAGGTGGAGTTACAGATAGTGAGAGGGAGAGACAGAGAGAAAGGTCTTCCTTCCGTTGGTTTACTCCCTAAATGGTGTCAACGGTTGGAGCTGCGCTGATCCAAAGCCAGGAGCCAGGAGCTTCTTCTGGGTCTACCATGTATGTTCAGGGGCCCAAGGACTTGGGCCATCTTCCACTGCTTTCCCAGGCCATAGCAGAGAGCTGGATTGGAAGAGGAGCAGCCAGGATAGAACCGGCGCCCATATAGGATGCCAGCACTTCAGGCCAGGGCTTTAACCCACTGTGCCACAGCACCAGCCTCTCTATTTATTTATTTGAATGAGAGTGAGGGAGGCACAAAAAGAGAAAGAGATATTCCATCCTCAGGTTCACTCCCCAAACGGCTGCAATGGCTAGGGCTGGGCCAACCTGAAGCCAGGAGCCTGGTACTTCATCAGAGTCTCCCACATGGGTGGCAAGGGCCCAGGTAGTTGGGCCGTCTTCTGCTGGTTTCTCAGGCACGCTAACTGGGAGGTGGATCTGAATCAGGGCAGCTGGCACTCAGCTGTGGAATGCTGGCCTTGTAAGTGGTGACTTAACCTGCTGTACCACAACCCTGCCCCAGCCATATGGCTTTAGATCCAGCAATTTCATATTGGGCAGAAGATCCTAAAGATCTTGTACATGTGTGATATGAACAATGTATAAGAAATTTGTGCCTGGGAAGAGTCTTCAAAATGTTCATGGAAAGTGCATATTATTTAAAAAAAACGATGCCTGAATTTCAATTTTTTTGGACAAAAATAGACAGGTTTTTTAAAGAGTTATGTATTTATTTGAAAGGTTGACTTACAGAGAAAGGAATAGAGAGAGATCTTCCATCTGCTGGTTCACTCTCAAAATGGCCACAAAACCCGGAGCTGGACCAGGCCAAAGCCAGGAGCCTGGAACTCATCCAAGTCTCTCACGTAATTACAGGGGCCCAAGGACCTGGACCATTTTCACTGCTTTCCCAGGCATATTAGCAGTGAGCTGGATCAGAAGTCAAACAGCCAGGACCCAAACGGGTGCCCATATGCAATGCTAGTGTTGCTAGGAGGTGGTTTAATATGCGGCTCCACAACGCTGACCCCAAACTTAACTTTTACTTTTGTTTTTCCACAAACTTCCTGAGATACCTTCTTATGCTTTGCAACATTATCTGTAATAGCAAAACATGGAAAAGAACCCAAATATCCATTAGTTGTAGGCCAATTAGTTTAATTAAGGACCATCCTGGCAACGGAATACTATGTATTTACAAAGAGGAATGAAAAATTTTTAAATGAATATAGAAAGATCTCCAAAATATATTATGTATAAGAAGAAAAGAAAAAAACCCATCAAGGTGCAGACAAGTGCACATAGAAAGAGTAGAACAAGCCTTTGTATTTGCTTGGACAGGTGGGAGACGGGAAACAGGAGGGAAACATTTCAGTGTATGCCTTGTTATGCTTTTTGATTTTTGAGCTATGTTACACATTGCATTTTTCAAAACCAAACCAAAAACACTGCAAATCCCATGAACTGTCTGGAGCTGAAGTCTGCCAAGAGCTGCCAATTTCCAACCCCTGGCCTCTGAATTATAGAGCAGCACTGGAGATGGAAGGGGATAAATGAGAGAGTTACGGTTCAGGAGTAAGATCCCGATGGGTTGGGTGCGGGAGGGGGCAAGAAGGCCGAGGTAGCATCAGAGATGGCTCCCAGAGGTGGGTTCTTGGTGCAAGATGGCACCATTCCAAGAGGAGAAGGCTGGAGAGAAGCAAAGGAGGCAACATCAGGGCATGGGGGCAAGCAGCCCTGGAGAGTTATTTTGCCACCAGAACTCAGTCTCTGGAGTTCCCCAGTCCCTCTATTCCTGGGACTTGACTTTTTCCAATTTCTCCATCCATGCACAGAGGCTGTATTTCTGTCTACCGAAGCAGAGGAAATGGTCCTCCAAAGTTTCACATTTTGCTAAACTCTGACTACTGAAGAATGCAGGCTTCTGGTTTGCTGGTGGCATTCACATCCTCTCAGATACAAATCCCAAGACAGGTACTGCAAGTGGCTCTGGGAGTCTGGCTGAGTGTGAGCCTTCAAGTGGGGGAAGGGCCAGTACCTGCAGCCCTAGGGATAAGGAGAAGACCCAGCTGTGGGTGTGACATTCCCTACTGGGTCAGTATCTCCTAGAGAGAGGTCAAGACTTAGTGCTCCCTTCGGATTCTCTTTGGCTCAACATCTGCTGCCCGAGAGGATCTTGGGGCTAGAAGGCTGGTGCTGGAATGTCCCAGGAGATGACGGCCCAGGTGCTCCCAGGATTAATGTCCATCCGGGGGCACCTTGGCACTGATGACAGTGGAAGGGGTGGTTGAGAAGGGGAAGCCAGGTGAGGGAAGCCACAGGCAACACGGACATGTGGTGTGTGGCATTGCTGTGACAAGTGCAATGGGATGGATGTGTATTAGGTCCCCTCAGCTCCCTGCTTGCTCCAGACCCATCCAGAAAGAAAAATGGCCTTGAATGCAAACAGCAGCTGCGCTGTTTGAAGTTGGAGGCCTTCGGAACTGGTATGAAATACAGCCACGCTCTTGGTTTTGGTTGTAGCTGGAAAGAATTAGAAGACAATTAATAAATCATTTAGCGCCCAGAGTTTAAGTAACTTATTATTATGGGCTGAATATATTTATTACGCTTCACTGAGCAACACTGGCACATTTCTTTTGACTGTCACACAATTTGTATGCAATTTGTTTCTGAAGGTTTTTTTTCTTTTAAATGCATCTATAAATTATTAACCTGCATCCTTCAGGACAGATGATTGGAATCCCCACCCCTCCTCCACTACCCCATTTGAGCCTCGCAGCAATGTCCTGTCCCTAAAGTGATGGTCGTCCCACATGGCACAGCCCATGCTCCAAGTCGCGGTGGGGAAGGATAGAGGGTTTCTGGTCCTGGTCCTGTCCCTGGGTTGGGCTCCTGGGACAGAGGCTTAAACAGAAATGAAAGAAGCAGGCAGTTGTTTTGGGGGTGATTGGCTGGTGCCTGGAGAAAAACTATGGATCAAAATCCTGCCTTTTTATTGTGAAAATTAAAGAAATCAGAGGTAGGGAGAGTCGGTCTGGGAACAAAACTCAGAGCCCGCTGACTTGGGAGCCAGCAGCATTTTCAGACACTAGCGGCCCCTAACTAGTCATTGTGTGGGTGAGGAAGCCGAGCCCACAGAGCGCCCACAGCTTGGCCCTGATCCAGGGTCTTCCTCCCCTGAGCCCTCAGCCCCTCGTCTCTCCCGGCTGTGATGGCTGCCCTTCTCTGCTGTGCCCTGGAAGAGCTTCTCCATGTTTTCTCAGGCCTGAGGCCATGCTGTCTTTTTGTTACTCTTGCTGGAACAGTTGGAAATTTTTGGTAATGTGACTTTTAGTTGAATCCTGAATTAATATTGGCCCCCTCCACACAAGCATTCTCTGCTAAGTACCTAGGGATGGGGTTAAAGGACAGCCTTACTAGCTTGCCTTCCTCTTTCCTGATGGCTTCTTTCACATCTGTGAACACATGTCTGTGGAGCACCTAATGGGTACTGGTCCTCCTGGTGTGCATGTGCCTGTGCTACTTCAAAAGGCGTCCCTGCCCTTATCTCACTTCCGGCATTGTTGTGGTCACCCAGCACTGATGCTTATTGATAGACTAGGAATGAATGCATGTAGTTTCTTTTTTAGTTAAAAGTATGTATTTTATTTATTTGAGGAGAGAGAGAGAGAGATATGGAGTGAATCCCAAATGCTCTTAACAGACAGAGATATGCCAGGCCAAAGCTAGGAGCTGAGAACTCCAGCTGGCTCTCCCACATGGGTGGCTGGGACCCAAGTACTTGAGCCATCCCCTGCTGCCTCCCAGGGTGTGCACTAGCAGGAAGCTGGAATGGAGGATGGAGCAGTGACCCGAACTCGGGCACTGCAATATGGATACAGGCATCTGAAGCGGTGGTTTAACGGCTGCACCAAATGCCTGCCCCTAAGCAGCTTGCAAATGCACAAGACCTACAGGAAGAGCCCAGCAGCCTGGAACTATCAGAAGGAGACTCATTTGAGGTTTTCTAGATAGCTAAAGGTTCCTTCCTTCCTTCCTTCCTTCCTTCCTTCCTTCCTTCCTTTAGACGGACACAGTGGACAGTGAGAGAGAGAGACAGAAAGAAAGGTCTTCCTTTTCCGTTGGTTCACCCTCCAATGGCCGCTGCAGCCAGCGCACTGCAGCCGGCACACCGTGCTGATCCGAAGGCAGGAGCCAGGTGCTTCTCCTGGTCTCCCATGGGGTGCAGGGCCCAAGGACTTGGGCCATCCTCCACTGCCCTCCCGGGCCACAGCAGAGAGCTGGATAGGAAGAGGGGCAACCGGGAAAGAATCCAGCACCCCGACCGGGACTAGAACCTGGTGTGCTGACGCCACAGGTGGAGGATTGGCCTATCGAGCCACGGCGCCGGCTGGTTTCTTTCTTTCTTTTTTTTTTTTTTTTAATTATTTATTTATTTGTGAGACAGAGTTATGGGGCGGGGGGGAGGACACACACACAGAGAGGTCTTCCATCTGCTGCTCCACTCCCCAAATGGCTGCAACCACTGGATCTGGGCCTATCCAAGGCCAGGAGCCAGGAGCTTCTTCCAGGTCTCCCACGTGGGTGCAGGGGCCCAAGCACTTGGGCCATCTTCCACTACTTTTCCAGGTCATTACAGGGAACTGGATTGGAAGTGGAGCAGCCTGGATTCGAACTGGCACCTATATGGGATGCTGGAACTGCAGATAGAAGCTTAGCCTACTACGCCACAGCACTGGCCCCTAAAGGTTTACTTCTTAAAGTACCCCTACCCAAGGATGTTTTAAGCATTGCAAGTGGACCCTTCCCCTGTCTTCCTTAAGTAAATTATCCTGAACACAATTGAGCTCCATCTGATGACTCCCTGGTTGGCCTGTGTGCTCTCTCCTTGATCAACACTCCATGCCCTCAGTTTACTTTTTTTTTTTTGACAGGCAGAGTGGACAGTGAGAGAGACAGAGAGAGAGGTCTTCCTTTGCCGTTGGTTCACCCTCCAATGGCCGCCCCGGCCTGCGTGCTGCGGCCGGCACACCGCGCTGATCCGAAGGCAGGAGCCAGGTGCTTCTCCTGGTCTCCCATGGGGTGCAGGGCCCAAGCACTCGGGCCATCCTCCACTGCACTCCCAGGCCACAGCAGAGAGCTGGCCTGGAAGAGGGCAACCGGGACAGAATCCGGCGCCCCAACGGGGACTAGAACCCGGTGTGCCGGCGCCACAGGCGGAAGATTAGCCTACTGAGCCGCAGCGCCAGCTCCTCAGTTTACTTTTTAGGGAAGCCAAAGCCCACTCCCCTTGTATTACTGGCAATCAGCAGAGGCCCAAGATACCCAGCTAACTTGGTGTTAGAAGTATGGGCAAAATCAGAGTAAGGAAACCATATGAAAGGATTTGAAAGCTTCCCTCACAAATAAGGTCCATAAACTTTGCTGTGAAGATTGTAGCCTGACTGCTCGGAGACTTTAAAAAATTGTTCTCTTTCCAGTATTTTTGTACTCCATTGGATTTATGAGGTGAATGAATAGCTAAATCACCTGCTGGTAAGGAAGGCATTTTTGTCATAGAGACCTTGATGTATCTGCTGGGAGGCTGGAAGGATGGGCATTTTATCTGCTAGTTTGCAAGAGAACCATACTGCCAGTTCCCTGATTTAAGCCACAAGAAGGCAATTTAACTACAAGAAGGGCCTCCTGTTTGCTGGCGATTTTGCACGGCAGTCTTGAGAAGGCGGCTGCTGCTGCAGCCTGGCCTGCCGACCCTTCCCTCAGCCCCAGACCATGTTAGCGCTTCAGTTACCAGAAACAGAGCTGCGTTTGTGTCATTCCCCGGTGGGCGCCTCAGCCCAACCTCACTGCAGCCCGACAGAGGGCCCTCGAGCCTAGTCCTGCCTGGAGAGGGCCTCTACGGTCCCTCTGTGCCCAGGGAGGATTGCCTGTGCCAGCCCACACCAGCCTATGCCACCTGCGAGCTCTCTGGCTGGCAGGTGCCAGGTGGAAGCAGTCAGCTGCCCAGGAGAGAGATTGTTCTCTGTAGTTACTGCTAGCAAGGGACCCCATTCTACTTTCCTGCCATCAGAGTAATCTGTCCTCTGCTGGAGGCACCTCGCAGGAGCAATGAGCAGGTGAGGCGCAGCAGATGGCTGTGCCGCCGGGGTGGCTGCGGGCTGCAGAGCGGAGCGGCCTGCCCTGCCCTCCCTGGTGCCCAGCGGCCAAGGGCCGGTGCTGTGAACTCAGGAAACCTCCTGCCCCTCCTCTGTTTATGGGGAAATTGGGCCTCCTCAGGAAAAGCACAGATTTCCTACTTCTTTTGTTCTCAGATTGGTGTTGTACCCTGGTGCCAAATTAGTGGCTAAGAACAGTTGGAAACAAATGCCCTTTCAGCATCCCACTGCGAGCGAGCAATCGGGGATCCAGGTGGGGACACCAGCCGCATGCGTGGTTGCTTCCTCCACCCAGCCGCCCCTCTGCAGAGAATCAGCATCCCAGAGCCATCCCACACAGCCACATCCCCTCGTCATCAGCCAGCGCTGTGCACATCTGCCTAACCCCGGTGAGCAAGCTGGAGCCCTGTTCAGTTATTTATGAAACAAGATTCAGGACCAGCCCCGGGGGGCCAGTTAGGAGATAATGAATGGGAAGTGCCACGGTGCTGTCTGGAGAGGCCTGTGGACAGCCTGCTGGAGTGTGGCTGGGCCGCCTTTCCAGGGGCACTGGGAGCTCCCTGGCTCCTTCTGATGGCCCCATAATGGCCACCCCTTTCTGAGACACGGTCACTGCTGGCTTGGCTTGGCTTCGATGGTAAAATGTTTTTCCACTGCCACCAGCACTGGTGTGAGAAAAAGTGCCTGCACCTCCACATCCCCCCAACCTGAGTGTACCTGCCTCTAGTTTAGTTGTGAACAGGAGCTCTGCAGAGAGCCTCGTTGGGGGCTCCACAGAACTGCTGGGGTACACTGAACCCCCACCTCCAACCCCATCCTAGTCAGATGGCTGTCTGCCTCCTCCCTCAGACTGTGGGCTCCTTGAGGGCAGGGAACAGGAGTCCTTAGTCATCACTGACCTCCAACTTGGTAAAGGGTCTGACCCTCAGGACACATTTTGCAAACGAATGAAGGGAAGCACTGACCTGTCTTCCAATCTGGGATTTTCCCTGATTGAGTCTCTGCCCCTCGAATCCGCAAACGGATTCCTCAAATGTGGAATGAGGAGGTTAGAATAGATTGTCTCCTCGACTCCGTCCAGATCTAGCCACAACATGTTGGGCTGTTGGCTTCTGCACGGAGCGGCTCTACACTGCAGTTCCCGCTCTGCCTCTGGCTGGCTCGCTCCTGGATAGATGCTGCCCACAGTGATGGAGCCTGCCTTTGCCCTGCTGATCCCTGTTGGGTCATTACGCAGGCTTTCAATCTGGGTCTTGCTCTCCGGTGGCCAAATACTGGCCTCGATGCTGTTTTGACACATCCTCAGGCTGTCACTTTTCTCAGCTGCACAGTTGAAAATTCCCTCCAAACGAAAGCCAGATGCAAAATGTGGACTTGTTAGCACAAAGAGACGCATTTGTTCTGCCCTGGGCTGCACCCCCTGGGTAGGCTGTATTTACTTTTCTTTTTGAGTAAGACCCTTCTCCACAAGGGGAATTGAGGCCTCGTCATTTCCATCCACATGAGAAGAGCCAAAGGATCAACTTGTAGCACATCCATGTCTCTTGATCACATTGCTTTTGTTCATGAAATTATTTTTATTTTTATTTATTTATTTATTTTTTGACAGGCAGAGTGGACAGTGAGAGAGAGAGACAGAGAGAAAGGTCTTCCTTTGCCGTTGGTTCACCCTCCAATGGCCACCGCGGCTGGCGCGCTGCGGCCGGTGCACCGCGCTGATCCGATGGCAGGAGCCAGGAGCCAGGTGCTTTTCCTGGTTTCCCATGGGGTGCAGGGCCCAAGCACCTGGGCCATCCTCCACTGCACTCCCTGGCCACAGCAGAGGGCTGGCCTGGAAGAGGGGCAACCGGGACAGAATCCGGCGCCCCGACCGGGACTAGAACCCGGTGTGCCGGCGCCGCTAGGCGGAGGATTAGCCTAGTGAGCCGCGGCGCCGGCCCTTTGTTCATGAAATTAGAAGCTGACTTCTTCCCTACCCCTTTGTGCCTGGTACACAATTTCTCTTGTTTCCTGTGAAACAACAATAACAGTAACAATATCTGCTTGCATGAGAGACAGAATTTTCACTCTCCAAAGTATGGAATTATTTCATTTCATTTTTATAGTGTCTCTGTTGCAGGCGTGGCAGGAACAAGCATCTGGATTTACTTGAAACCCAAGATTGATTGGTAGCTGGTCCAAAATTTCTTGGAATCCTAGGCCTTTCTGGCTGCACGTGAACCCAATGACTATCTCGTCCACTGATTCTTAACTTCTCTGGGAATGTGGACAGCCTTGAAACCTCGGTACAGTTTGTAAACATCTCTCCCCAGAAAAATGTGCACACAAATCCAATTCTGGATAAAATTTCAAGAGGTTTGCAGACTCCTTAAGGTTCCTCTTGTTCTGGTCCAGCCACTTGGCTGAGCAGATGAAATTGAGGCCCAGAAAGGTAAGGATTTGTGTAGGGTCGTAGGGCAAGATGGTGAGGACAGGGCCAGCACTTTTTGTTCCTGTCTAAGCTCTCCACCACATACCAAGCTTTACTGCTGTGCCAGATTAAGAGCTCTGGTGCTCTCGTCTGTTCCTCAGGCCCCCTGTTCCCTTCTCCTCTTAGATTCCTGCTCATCGCTGATTGCTTGGATATGTTCCTAGACTGTCTTTCAGCTCACATTGGAGTTAGTCCCCAAACCATGCTCCACCAGGGGGTTCCCTCCTTTTAGTAGTTGTTTTTTGTTTGTTTGTTTGTTTGTTTTTACAAAGATTTACTTATTTAATTGAGAGAGAGAGAGAGAGAGAGAGAGCGCATCCATCCACTGGTGTACTTCTCAAATGACCACAACAACTGGGACTGAGTCAGGCCAAAGCTAGGAACCAGTACCTCCACCGGGTCTCCCCCATGGGTAGCAGATGCCCAGATATTTGGGATTTCTTTCACTGCCTTCTCAGGTGCATCAGAAGTGGAGCATCTGGGACTTCAACTGGCACTTTGATATTAGATGCTGGCATCACAAATGGTAGCTTAACCTTCTACACCCCATCGCTCTCCCTGCATGCCTTTTTAAAAAAGTCCTAAATGGTTTCTCATTTTCCCAGGACCAGCAGGATGGATGTTCCCACTGGAAAACAGCCCTCCCTGCTGACCCGTCCTCCCCTCCGTGTTCTCCCTGTCAGGTTCTCCAGGGCTCTGGCCCCCTGCTCTCTCTCTGCCAATCCTTTCCCTCATCCTTTCCTGGGGGCATGAGCTGCTCTCTTCCTACTCTTTACGATTCCAGTCTCCTCTTTGTACAGACAGAAACTGAGAAAGTTAGTGGTGGTATATGTGTGAACACACACACACATGCACACACACAAACACGGAATTTGCCTTCTTCACCACTTTTAGGTTCACCGTTCTATGCTATTAAGCACACACGGTTGTGCCATCATCACATGGAACCATCCACCACATCATCATATCTATCCATTGAACCCTTCACCTTGCAAAACAGAACCCCATTAAACAACAACTCCCTTACTGACCCATTCTACTTGCTGTCTCTGTGAATTTGACACTCTTAAATACCTCACAGAAGTAGACTTGTGCAGACTGTGCCCTTTTGTAGCTGGTTTGTTTCGCTTAATTAACGCCCTCCAGGTTCGGCCACCATGTAGCCTGTGTTAGAATCCCCTTCCTTTGGAAGGCTGAATAATACTCCATTGTCCATATTGCCACATTTGTCTGTCCTTTCCTCCAGCCATTGGCACATGCTTTGCTTCCTCTTTTGGCTCTTGGGAGTACTGCTGCTAAAGTTGTAGAGTGGGCCAGTATCTGCTTAAGTCCTTGTTTCCAAGACGTTTCAGTAAACGGCTGTGCTCAGAGGTGGAGGCGTGTTTCTAAGGTGTCTTACACTCTGCTCTTCCTCAAATGTGGTTTATTTGATTCGTATGCTATGTCTTTTGTTGCACGTGCCTTGAAGGGCGCTTACTTAGAGAGCCTGGAGATCTCTCCTGACCCTGCTTTCTCAAATGCCATCCTATCTTTCCCCTTCACTTCTGTTTCCCTTCCTACTGCTGTTTTTGTCTTTTTTTTTTTTTAATTATCTGTGTATTTGAAAGGCAGAGTGACAGAGAAAGATGGAGAGAAAGAAAGAGAGCTCATCCATTCATTTGTTCACTCCCCAAATGACCATAATGTCTGCGGCTGGACCAAGCCAAAGTCAAGAGCCGGGAACTCCATGTGGGTCTCCCACATTGGTGGCAAGGGCCCAAGAACTTGAGCCATCTTCTGCTGCTTTCCCAGGTGTGTTAACAGAGAGCTGGATTGGAAGCAGAACAGTCAAAGCTCAAACCGACATTCTAAAATATGATATCAGTTTGCAAGTGGCAGCCTAAACCAACGCACCACAATGCCAGCCCCTGCAGTTTTCCTCTCAGTGCCTGTCACTACCTGGTATGTGCTTTGTAATTTTCTTTTTCTAGTTTGTTTTTCCCATTAGAATGTGAGATCCCTCTTGGAGGCAGGGCCTTTCCTTTTTTTTTTTTTTCTGTTGTTGTTGTTGTTGTTTTTGTTGCTGTGCCTGCTATGGGCATAATCATTAAGGGAATAAACTTTTTCCTACTTGCAAGGAGCTTATAGTCTGGCGGGAAGAAAGACACATTAACTATAATTTTAGGGCCAGCTTTTTAAAGCCAATGCCTACAATGCTAGCATCCTGTATCAGAATGTCAGTTCAATTCCCACCTGCTCTGCTTTCGATACAGCTTCCTGCTAATGTGCCTAGGAAAAGCAGCAGAAGTTGGCCCAAGTGTTTTGACTCTTGCCACCCATGTGGGAGACCTGGATGGAGTTCCTGGCTCCTGGCTTTGGCCTGCCTCAGCCCTGGCCATTGCAAACATTTAGGGAGTGAACAAAGATAGAAGATTCTCTCTCTCTTTCTCTCTCTCTTTCTCTCTTTCTCTCTCATCTCTATCTCCCTGTCTCCCCTCCTCCCCCATCTAACTCTGACTTTCAAATAAATAAATAAATCTTTTTTTTTAAAAAAGGCAGCCACAGGGTAACTGTGCCAGGAGTACCTCTGGGGTAGCAGGCAGGGTATCCCCACACATTGATAAAAAGGTCCATGCTATTGAGTAGCTACCATGCAAGACTTTAAATTACTTTCTCACCCACTTCCCCACAACTCTGCAATATTATATTATTATCATCAGTTTCCATGGGAAGAAACCAGGACTCAGGGAGGTTAAGGAACTTGGCCAAGGCCCTAGAACTAGTGACTAAGGAAGATAGAGTCTCAAAGGTCAAATCTTTTTTCTTCCTTTTATCGATTATTTTAGTCTTTAAAATTAAATTTATTTTCAGTAATTATAAAAGTGGCAGTGCTCACTGCAGCCAGTAAGCAAGGCAGAGATGCACAAAGATGATGAGGTCTCACCCATCTCAGCCCACCCCCATCAGCAGCAGTGTGGACACCAGGTCCATGTCCTTCCACACAATCTCCATGCTCATGCATCCTGTGCCAATGGATATATTTGTTCTGGAGATTTCTCCATCTATACAGAATCAGCCTCACACTGCACACACCACTTTTTTTTTAACACACTTACTTTTTTTTTAAAGATTTATTTTATTTATTTGAAAGACAATGTTACAGAGAGAGGTAGAGCCAGAGAGAGAGAAAGAGAGGTCTTCCATCTGCTGGTCACTCCCCAAATGATCCCAATGGCCAGAGCTGAGCTAATCCAAAACCAGGAGCCAGCAGCTTTATCCGGGTCTCCCACACAGGTGCAGGGGCCCAAGGACTTGGACCATCTTCTACTGCTTTCTCAGGCCATAGCAGGAGCTGGATCGGAAGTGGAGCAGCCGGGACTAGAACCAGCGCCCATATGGGACGCCAGTGCTGCAGGGCACGGCTTTAACCCACTGCACCACAGCGCCAGCCCTAATTACTTTTCTTATTTTGAATGTTATGACCATCTTCTATGGCAAAAGATGCAGATCCAACTTGTTCCTGTTAAAAAAAAAATTCATTATTTGAGAGGCAGAGAATCAGAACTGCCATTCACTGCTTCACTCCCCAAATGCTTGCAATGTTCAGTGCTGGACCCAGCCAAAGCCAGGAACCAGGAATTCAATCCAGGTCTCCCCACATGGGTAGCAGGCACTCAACCACTTGAGCTATCACTGCTGTCTTTCAGGGTCTGCATTAACAAGAAACTGGAGTTGAGCTGAAGATGGGTATCGAACTTGGATACTTTGATGTTGAGGTCCAGCATCTTAACTGGTGTCTTAACTGCTAGACAAAACACCCACCCCTAACTTGTTCCTTTTAACAGTGGCATTGGGGGCAAATGTTATGGCAGCTGGGTTAAGCTGCCACCTGGGACGCCAGCACCCTTTACTAAGGTGCCTGGAGTTGAGTCCCGCCTCTGCTTCCCATCCAGCTTCTTGTTAGTGTGCGCCCTGAGAGTCAGCAGATGATGACTCAGATACTTGGGTCCCTGCCACCCACATGGGCAACCCTGGTGGAACTCCTGGTTGCTGGCTTTGGCCTGCCTAGCCCCAGTTGCTGTGGGCATTTGGGAAGTGAAATAGGAAATGGAAGAGCTCTCTCTCTCTCTCTCTCTCTCTTTCTTTCTCTGCTTTTCAAATAAAAATAATAAACATTAAAAATAGTTGCATTTGTTTGCTGTGCATTGTACCACAAGTCATTAAGCATTCTCCTATTGGTAGACATGTATGTTGCCTTTTTGCTTTCTTCCCACTCTAGATGATGCTGCATTACCTGTATGGACCAAAACTTTTCCTTCTTTAAGATACATTCTCAAATTGGGGGTGTTCACCCACAGTGTACGTGTATTTTAATTGGAATAGATGATAGATATGTTCTATTATTTTCTCCAAAGATTCCGGATCACATGCCAAGCTTTTCACTGCTGTAGTTTCCCGACCCCACAGATTGCCCCTTAGTTCTTCCTTTCCTTTTGTCCTCAGAGCCAGCCCAGCCTCCTTCAACCTGGTCCAGGACTCTCCCAAAAGGCTTGAGGGCCACCTGTCCTTCTCACGCTGTCACCAAACAAGATCAGGCCTGCTTCTTGAGGAGCGGAAATCAAAACTCGCATCAGAAGTAGTTGTCACACAAAGTCATTTACCTGTAGTGAACAATCATGGGGGGGTCATTTCCAAAGCTGTGACTCCCCAGGCAAGGGGAAATGGATATCCTTTATTTGGGGAAGAAGTTGACCGTGCAAGAGAGGCTATTCCTGTTATCTCATTAGGGATGAGTCCAAGCTCATGCAAGCTCAGAAACATTCACCAACATGAATACATCCCATGCTATGGGCTAAGCTCCGCCTGGGTTGGAGATATTAGTATTTGTCTTTCCCCCAGTGTAACTGAAAATCCTGAAAAACAGCTTTGGAGACCATCAGGTGCTTTGGAAGCGTTGGCATCTTGCAGTAGAAATGAGTCCCCATAAAGACTTTCGTGCTGCTCTAGGCATTAGCCTGTAACAATGTATCACAAGTGTCCCTGGGCATGGATATGTCCTTTACCTTGGTCAGCCCTGTTGGCCAGGGCACCTGGGTTACAGCCTGAATTCTGTCACTAATTAGCTGTTTGACTATGGCCAAGGGACATAACATCTTGTGCACTGGTTTCTTCAATAATCGAAAGGGTTCGGGCTGGACTGTATACGAAGTTCCTCCCTTTCCAGCTGACCTGTAAGGGTGGAACCCCAAGGTCTTTGTGCTCTGGAAGGAGCCTTGAAAGGCTCAGAAGGTCTCCTTGCTGCCTCCGCTCCTGGTTCTGTTAGGACATGTGGTGTCCCAAGTGGCAGCTTCACCACGAGTATGCCGTAAGATTTGCCCCTGATGACACTGTTAAAAGAGCCAGGCTAGCCAGCGCCGCGGCTCACTAGGCTAATCCTCTACCTTGCGGCGCCGGCACACCGGGTTCTAGTCCCGGTTGGGGCGCCGGATTCTGTCCCGGTTGCCCCTCTTCCAGGCCAGCTCTCTGCTGTGGCCAGGGAGTGCAGTGGAGGATGGCCCAAGTACTTGGGCCCTGCACCCCATGGGAGACCAGAAGAAGCACCTGGCTCCTGCCATCGGATCAGCGTGGTGCGCCAGCCGCGGCGGCCATTGGAAGGTGAACCAACAGCAAAGACCTTTCTCTCTGTCTCTCTCTCTCACTGTCCACTCTGCCTGTCAAAAAAAAAAAAAAAAAAAAAAAAAAAAAAAAAAAAAGAGCCAGGCTGAGATGGACCTGGGTGAGAACCCAGCCCAGCCATGACCTTGGGCAGCTTACCTCTCATCTGCCCACCTTAATTTCGTCATCTGCTAAATGAGCATGATCAAGCTGCCTCAACACTCTAGAGCAACGCTGTCCAATGCAACTTTGCATGGTGGTGGAAATGTATTCTGCCGGAGCCATCCAGCGTGACAGCCACTAGCACATATGGCACTGAACACTTGAAATGTGGCCAGTGAGCCTGGAGAGACTGAATTCTATAGTTTATTCCATATTAATGAGTTGGGACTTGAATATAAACAGCCACATGTGGCTAGTGGCTACCTTAGTGCATCACATGACTTTAAAGAATGAGATTGGGGTCCGTGGTACAGTCCGTGGGATGTGCTCAGCTAATCCAGTGTCTGGCCCCCAGTATGCACTCACTAAATGTTTGCTATTATTAGGGATTCTTGCTTTCCAGCCCACCACACCTGATGTCTCTCAATGACACCCCACACTGGCTGTCCCCAGTCACCTGGGGGAGGCGGGAAGGTGTTGCTGCCGTGTTGCACGTCAGTAATGAGCCTTGCACTGAATGTTTCTGGTCTGCTACTTTCCCTGGAGGGTCATGTGAGCCAGAGTGGTATGTGGCCTGCTTTGCAAGTGATTAACATGGTGTAAGCAATCTGCATAGAGAGAAAAAAACCCTCGGTTGGTATTCCATTATTCTATTAGAGTTTCAGAGCCGGGATTAAGTGGACATGATTTCTTCCTATGGGCCATTAATTTTGTTTTATTGCTGGTCTGATGGCCATTACCCTTTTTTGCCAATGCATTCCCCCATTAGGTTTGTACAATTAACAAAATATGTGCTGTTAGGGCTTTGATAGGAAGAGTGGGATGGAAATAAGGGGAGGGGGATTCAGCTGCAGCAGAGGTGGGGGCGAAAGAGGGTGGAGCCTCTGGAATAGAGAGGAGTGGGCTTCTGCAGTGCCTGTCTTGTGGCCATTGGCAGTCCTGAAAAACTGCACTAAGACCTTTGCCAGCTCTCCCCAGGCTACAAGTGGAGGAGGTGCCCAGGTGAGAGGGAGGGTCTAGGTGAGGGTAGTGCTGGTTTTCCCTCCTCCAACCTCCAGCTGGGGACAGCAAAGCTGAGAACAAAATGTACCACCCGCACTCTTCCGACCTGTCACCTTGAACCTGAAACTCCTCGGGAGGTAGTATTAGTCAGCCTGTTAAGTGAGACAGGAGACTTCTGCCTTCTCTCTGGGGGTCAAACAGGAGGACGTGTGTCCCGTTAATAGAGGGGGGCTGATACTCAGTGTCTGCAATGATTATCATGGGGAAATGTAGGACTGAACGACGGTTAGGTCATTCAATTTTCGGAGAGAAGTTAAAAATCTGGGTTCTTTCGATGTGGAATTTCCCAAATGTTTAGATGTTGGCAGAATTTATAAAAACACCAGGCACGCAAGAGTCACCGGAGGGCCTGCCAGCTGGCAACCTCTGCTGGGCAATGAGGAATCTTGGAAGGATTTTAAGGAAGGGTGGATGTGATCTAAGTTGTGTTTCACAAAGATCCTGGGGAGAGGGTTTGGAAGAGGGTGGACAGGCAAGAGCTGCAGGCCAGGAGACCGATTAGCAGCCCTTGCACTAGGGGAAGTAAGCCTAAAAAGCAGTGTTATTCCTGATGGAGAATTAGCAGGTCTTGGGTCTTGGTGTATGTGCGCCTGGGAGAATGGCCACAGGGCTGTGAGCAGGCCCACCATTGTCCCCTGGGGGTTTGCCTCTGTAGAGGCCAGTTGGCTCTGGGGGTCCTCACAGTGTTGCCTGCCTGGACACAAATGATAAATTGCATGCCTCCACCAGGTACAGAGAGGTCGTAGAGTCTCCAGTTCCTTCTCCCATATGTGACAAACACAAGGATTAGCCCACCAGTGCCAACAGTCCTTATAGAGTTTCCAGTTTGCACCTGGACTTACAGGTACAGGTCCAATACTAGAGGCCAGGCCTGAGCAGGGCCTGGAGAGCTTGACTGAGGAAGCTTTCCCAGGTCCTCAGCGCCTGGGCACCCAGCATTTCCTGCTGCCCAGGGGGCGGAAGACAGGTCTGGAATGAGCATCGTGCTTACTGTGTTTAGAGCAAGGCTGTGCAGTGCCCTCAGTGTCTGGTGGATAAGTTTCTCAGAGCCAAGTACTTAGTACAGGTAATTATGTCTTTATTCAATAACCCAGTGATAGTGTCATGTAGAGCCTTCTGGTCAGGGGCTACAATGCGTGACTACTTTCTGGACAAGTCCTAGCCACTGCGGAACATTGTTGGGTGGTGAGAGAGGGCAAGTGGAGCAGAGCAGGTGTTCAGGGTGATGCAGTGTAGACTCTCTCTGGAGGGGTGGCTGGTCCTAGAATGGATTCTCTGACTCACATTTTCCCATTCCAGTTTTGTTTCCCTTTGCTCATATACCTGCGGAGGGCTTTCAGAGGAGCAGCAGCCAATGAGACTCTTGGTGCCCAAGAAGGGGCTGTCACAGTTTGGTCCTCATCCCAAGTGTCTGGCTGGGGCAAGGTTAGGAGAACGTGTCATGGGCTGTGGAGTGAATGCAGAATTCTTTCGTCTTCACAGTTTGCCTCTCCTTGTCCTGTTCAGGTGCTGCTAGCCCTTCCTTTACAATCCTGAGTCACATCTGCAGTGGCCCCCATTTGTTACATAAGTAATAAGCACTAATTTTTTAACGTACATTGTGTCATTTAAAGGTGCTGCTATTTCCCTTTTAAAGATGAGGAAATGGAGGTTTTTAGAGATTAAGATTGGTTAAGTGATGGAGCCAAGCTCCAACCCAGAAGTGTTTGCCTCCAGCATCTTTACTGTTAACCATGGTGATATGCTGAGCTGCCTTAGCCAGAGACTTAACGCTGTCCATGGAGGTGAGGCTGGGCAACCTTGGAGATGTGTAGAAGCCAGGTGGAACTTTGCTTTAAGAGTCATCCGGTGGGGGCTGGTGCTGTGGTGCAGCGAGTTAAAGCCCTGGCCTGAAGCACCGGCATCCCATATGGGCGCCGGTTCTAGTCTCGGCTCCTCCTCTTCCAATCCAGCTCTCTGCTATGGCCTGGGAAAGCAGTAAAAGATGGCCCAAGTCCTTGGGCCCCTGCACCCAAATGGGAGACCTGGAAGAAGCTCCTGGCTCCTGGCTTCGGATCAGCACAGCTCTGGCCGTTGTGGCCATTTGGGGAGTGAACCAACGGATGGAAGACTTCTCTCTCTGTCTCTACCTCTCTCTGTAACTCTGTCTTTCAAATAAATAAAATAAATCTTTAAAAAAAAAGTCATCTGGTGGTCTAACCCTAACATTTCACAATGTGGAAATTGAGGAACTAAGTGGTGAAAGGTCTTTGTCCAAGATCAAATAGTTAATGACAGAGTCAAGGCATGAACTCCTATCTAACTGACCACCCTGGTCTGGTTCTCTCTGGGTTAGGCCCTCAGCTTTGCTAAACCCCAAACTCCTCTGCCCACATCCATCTGCTTTGCCTGGATGTACTTCTTAAGTGCTCACATAGCTGCCCTTGGAGATGCAGAATTAAGTTCTACTGTACTGGGGGAAGCTTTCTTTTATCTCCCCCAACACACACACAATTTTACAAACAAGCAGGACCATTCAACCACTCCCTCTTTATTTTCCATTTCACAAATTTCCTCATAAGTGTGAATGATCAATCTCATTTGTGATTCCATCTTACTTTCATGGTGAATAAGATGTGCTTGCATTACTTGCGTTGTTGCAGGGCCTTTGACATACTCATTTGCCTGCTAGGATTCCAGAATGTTGGCTTTTGGAAGGCACAGGATGGTTTCTTAGTATGCTTCTATCAGCCAGTGCCAGCCCAGGAAGGCTCTTCTGTGCATGGTGATGAGTGCAAGATAAGGACAATCAATGTAGAAAGGCTGCATGTGCATACACATGTGCAGCAAATATGTTTGTGTAAGAAACGAAGAGAAAATGCTCTTCTTTAGTTCATTACCTCCCCAGGAAGACTAACTCATTTTTGGTTGGTTCTCTCATTGGTGGGGAATTCTTTCTCACACGCAACTGAAGATTGGCTTCCTCCAACACTTACCGTTCATGCTATTCCTACCCTCTAGAGCAATGTAGTTCCTCTTTTCCATTGTTTCTTCAAATACTTAGAGGACTTACCACGTGGGAGAGTGGCTGTGTTGCTTTAATCAATTAGGACCATGAGTAATATCAGAGAGGGACAAGTGAAGATAAGAAATCCATGCATACAAGGATTCTTCAAAAGTTCATGGCAAATGGGTATCATGAAAAAGAGCAATGCATGGATTTTGCTTTTTTGCACCAAATGAACTTTAAATTCTATTTTTCCATGAACGTTTTGAAGTTACGCTGTATTTCTAGTTTCTCCTAGTGTGTTTCTCCCTCACTGCCTCCTAATAATAATATAAATAATGACCATGACCATAGTTAATATTCAATCCTCACATCCATTCTTAGAGGTAGGACTTTTATTAATCCCATTTAATAGATGAAAAATTGACAGAAGAGCTAAGTAACTTGTGAATGGTCAAGCCAGAATCAAATCTGTAGAGCTTCACTTCTAACCACTAGACTTTGAATCAACAATGCCAACACTAGACATCTTCTCTTACCTTTCTCTCTCTCTGTGTTTAATTTAATTTTTATTTTGTTTGAGAGAGGGATAGAGGGAAATCCTATCTACAGGTTCATTCTCTAGCTGCCTGGGGCTGAACCTGGGAGCTGGGAATTCAATCCACTCATGTGGGTGGCAGGGACCCAACCACTTGAGCAGTCACCTGCTGCCTCCCAAGGTGCACATTAGTAGGAAGCTGGAGTCAGGAATTACAGCTGGGAATCAAACCTAGGTGCTTTGATGTGGGACACAATGTCTTACCTAGAAGGCTAAATGCCCTCTCTTTCAACCTCTCTCTTCTACTCATGACTATCAGAATTCTTAAAATATGATCCCAGGACAGTGTATAGAACTAACACAGAATGATAGGTCCAGGACTCCCAATGGCTATTCATGACACCTAAGGTCACATTTAGTGATTTTGGCATCAACACCATACTCTAGGCTCATCTTGAACTTGCATTTAACTCAAATAACCCAGGTCCTTTCTTCTTTTCCAAACCAGATCACCCCATTTTGAGTTTTGATAATTGATTTTTTTTAATGTAAGAGCAGGATTTGGTGTATGTATTCTTGTCATTTTTTTTTCCTGAAACAGATTCAATTTAAAAGTGGATTTACTTGTGGACAGATATAATTTGATGGTTTAAAGTAATGAAATTGTGGACAATTTTTCTTTATTTTCTTTTTTTCTTTTCTTTTCTTTTTTTTTTTTTTTTTTTTTTTTTTTTTTTTTTTTTTTTTGACAGGCAGAGTGGACAGCGAGAGAGAGAGACAGAGAGAAAGGTCTTCCTTTGCCATTGGTTCACCCTCCAATGGCCGGCGCGGCCGGCGCGCTGCGGCCGGCGCACTGCGCTGATCCGATGGCAGGAGCCAGGTACTTATCCTGGTCTCCCATGGGGTACAGGGCCCAAGCACTTGGGCCATCCTCCACTGCACTCCCTGGCCACAGCAGAGAGCTGGCCTGGAAGAGGGGCAACCGGGACAGAATCCGGCGCCCCAACCGGGACTAGAACCCAGTGTGCTGGCGCCGCAAGGCGGAGGATTAGCCTAGTGAGCCGCGGTGCTGGCTTCTTTATTTTCTAAATGATTTCATTTGTGGTTGTCATGATGTTTTATTCTACAAGAAATAAAATTGTTAAATGGAAAATGGACTTTTAAATTTTAGTCCCTCCTTTTTCTTGTTAAAACTTGACGAGATGCTTAAATCTGTCCAGCCCACCAGCCACCCTTCTTGGCTTTCCATCCTGTATGTCCATGTCTGCCATCCTTCTTTCAAGTCACTGGTGCCCATCTGAGGATGGACAGTCCCAGAAGGCAAGAATAGAGCATGCAGCTCCTTGAAATTTAATCCAGAGATTTTGTGTACTGAGTTCATATGGTGTTCACTAGTGATGTGCAAGTAGTTTAGAATGACACACGTTGGAGCCCCTTGTCCACCAAGGGCTGGTTCTGAGGTTCCCATTTTTTGGAATAAACAGAGTCTACTGTTCAACACTTTAAACAGATATTTACCGAGACCCCAACTCATGCTGGCCACTTTACTACATTCTGGGGGTATAAAGACGCACATGGGGTTGTCCTTGACCTCAACGATTCACAGTCCAGGGCTCTAGTCTTGTTCCTGATGTATATCCATGACTTATGGGCCTTGATCATGCAGATGTGGGTAGATAGCCCAGAGGACATTATAATCCAATAGAGGGACCATGTATGTCCAAGTGCACGACTCACTAGGTATACCCCGTACCTGAATCTTGCAGCTGAAACCCTGCCTTCTTCTTAGAAGCGTCTCTGGTCTTCATTATACCAAAGGGGTGGGAGTGGGGTACTACTTCATTCCATTTTCTTATAGAAAAAAACTATACTGGTTCTCTGAGCTCACTATCCAGCCTGATCTCTCTTGCCTGGTGCTCAAAGCCCTGGGTGCCATGCCGCATCCTGCTTACTGGGCACTGTTCTCTCCTCTAGCCTCCTTCAGGCAGACTCTCCTCCATGTCCTAGGGTCCCCTATGCCCTCCACCTCACTCTTGCTCAGGTGGGCTGCCTTTTCTTGGCGTGCCCTCCTCTCCCTTCTACCAGCTAAGTCTTGTCTGTTCAGTCCTCCAAGACTACCTCTCTCTGAAAATTCCCTTGAGTGCTTTAACTCTTGCCAACTTCATTTCTCTGTGGAGAGAAAGCGACCTTTCTACCACACAGTTAAACCCAACTTTATTTATAGTCTTGTCTTAGCTGATATTGTTTCCCATGAGTGATATTACTTCCCCAGTGAAGTGGTGGCAACACTTCTAAGACCCACAGATTTTATTCGTGCAACACCCAGTAGGCATAGCTCATGTAGCAAACATGTGATGAATATGTGCTGGATTTTTAAATTTTTTATTGTTTACATATTTGTTTGAAAGGCAGAGGGAGATAGAGAGACAGACACACACAGACAAACACACACACACACAGACCGTACTATCCATTGGTTCATAGCCCAAGTGCCCTCAACAGCCAAGGCTGGCCCAGGCCAAAGCCAGGATTCAGGAACTGTCACCATATGGGTGACAGGAACTCAAATACTTAAGCCATCATCTGTTGCCTCCCAGGATGTGCTTTAGCAGGAAGCTGAATCAGAAGCAGAGTAGGCAGGATCCGAACCAAGCACTCATCCCTATCTGTGTCTTAACTGCTACCCCAAACATCTGCTCCTATGTTTTTTTTTAAATTATTTTATCCCAGACAGAGAATTAAGACTGTCTGGCTGTTGATATCTCCAGTCCTGGGACCAGTTGGACTCTTCACCTTCACTGGAAAGTTCTAAGCTTCCGTAACACTTCCACATTCTCACCATAAACAATGGGGTCCGTTACGTTATTTGCTTGCTTTGTGCAGCCTTCTCTGGATTGCAAGCTTTCGCAGGGCCTCTCGGCTCTGTCCCCCTGCATGGGGCCTTCCATCAGGCAGAAGGCGTGAGTCATGATTAAATGATTACAGCTTTGGTCAGCTAGGGGTACTCAACAGCCAGGAACTATGTTTTTTTCCTCTTGGATTCCTATAGGGAAGGGCATGAAACTCATATTAAATGGGGGCACCAAGTGGGTGGAAGAGGGCGGGATCCCATATCCCTGTCCTGGCTAGCTCTCTAGACAATAATCCTCTCATTCCAGAAGCCCCTTTCTAGGAAACTTTCCCATCCTATGCTGTGGGTACAGGATGGCCAGCCCCGGCTTTGCTCTGAAGCCAAACCTGTCTAAGGGTCTACTCCACCTCTCCTGGCTGTCATCCTCAGCAAACTCTCACTCAGTCTATAAAGGTGTTTTCTTTTATTGACAGGTGAAATCTGGAGCAGGATTCTGAGACTTCCCATCCTCCATGCCGCTCACTGGAAAAGGGGCTGTGAACTGTAAGTAACTCTGATTGATGCTTTTTTCATGCTGACTCAATAAGGGAATGGGTTCAAGACCAGCCCTGAACCTGATCTCTAACAGTCATGCGTTGTGCAAGAGAAACTCTCACAAATGGACTAGTCAGAGTGTAAAATATAGTGGTGCTGTAATTAGATTATGTGTGATTGTGACATATATGACATCCTATTAATTAGACTGTATTGATTGTGCATTAAGGTGGTGTCTGCGTGTTACACGTGTCATGAGTACGGAAGAAGGATGTTTTTGAATTTTCAAGGCCAACCCAGACAGTGAAAGAAGCAAGTGGCAGCATCAGCTTCCAAATGGGGCCAGGTTCATAGCCCACCCTTGCTTTTGCACCTGGTTATTTCTGGGAAGGCAGGGAGAATAAAGGGAACACTGTGGACCACCTCCCTTCCACAGCACCCCCTCATACTTCATGCTAACATAGTCGTGTTTGCTCTCCCCACTAAGTCCACCCACCTGTAGGGCCCCGTCTAAAACCAGCCTCCCCCGTGGAGCCTTCTTTGGTAATTACAGCAAGAAGTGGTTTCTCCCTCTTCTGAGAGTCTGCAGCATCTACCTGCTGCCCTCTCCTCTGGCCAGTATTATGCACTCTGCAGAGAGGCCATGAGCTCCTGGAGGGTGCAGTCTGGGGTTCCTGCTTCTTCCTCTTCCCACCGCACCCTCCACCTAGTCTCAGCGTGGTAAATATTAGCAGGAAGCCCGGGCTACCCTGCGCAGGCTTCTCCACCCTTCTGGGGTTACCCGAGGCTGGGCCGCTGCTGTGACTTTGATAGTACATTGGCTTCCAACCAGTCCATGGAATTATAAATGATTAACCGTTATCAGCGCACATCTTCACCTCTGTGTAAAAATAGATTGACTGTAATGAGTATTTGAATAAATCATAAGAATGGCCGCCTTGCGATCGTCTAACATCCTGCCGATGGCTGCCCGGTGAGTGAGCAGGGCGCCGGCCTCCCGCCTAATGGCCTGCGATTCAGTGCTGGTCGCCTGGGTGATTGACGGGCCTCAGCTCCCAGGGTACCTCCTCTGCAGCCTGGGCTCTGGAGTGGTCGGATCCCCAGGCCGAGGGGGCGGGGAAGGGTGCCTCCCTCCATCCTGTTCCAGGAAAGCCTGCCTAGGAGATGGGGCTGAGGCTGGTGGGGGGAACCACGCTAGAAGATAATGACCTTTGTGAGAATCGATGTCTCCTCGCACCGGAGATTAGAGGGACCTCATAAGTCAAGTCAAGGATGAGGAGCAAGCTGAGCGTGAACCTTTACGAGAGCTGACGGTGGAGGAGAAATAAGTCTGCACATGTCTCTCTGTCCTGGAGGGCAACCGGGCACCTGGACCTGGGCTTCCCACTCCCAGGAAAGCTGCTCCCAGGGATGCACATCAGCTCTGCAGGGAAGAGCAACTTCCTTCAGGTCCCAGGACTCTGCATGGGAAGAGCCAGATGATCTTGCAGGGAGTGGCTTGCCAAGGCCACCTCAGGCCCGAGGATCCTGCCTTTTGGTGGGGGAGAAAGATGAGGAGCAGGAGGCAGTTCAGAGGGACAGAGCCAGTTGAGGAAGGAAGAGTGTGAAAGTCTAAAGTTTCAGAGACAGGGTCAGTGACAACTGGCTCTGAGTGGGAGATAGCATTTCAGTTTAATTTGAGTGGAGTCCCAGTTGCTAGGCCGTGTAACAAATCGTCCCAGAATACAGTGGCTTAATAACACTGATTCTGTGAGCTAGGCGCTCAGCTGGGGCATGACGGTACCAGGTCTGGTGTCTCAGCGAGGTCAGCTCGAAAGCTGCATCATCCATGGCTCATCCGCCCATTCTGCTGGGATGTGCTGGGAGCCGTTGGCTGATACCTTAGTGGGGACTGTTGGCCACACCCATGTGGCTTCTCCATGTGGCCTGATTCCAAGGGTGACATCCTGAGAGAGAGCAAAAGCCAGGTGGAAGCTGTGTCACCTTTTGTGACTGTCCCTCCAAAGTCCAGCTGCATTACCTCCACCACATTCTCTAACTGGGGCAGCTGCAAGGGTCCACCTCGGTTTCAGAGAAGGGAGCAGACACCCCCAGCTCTCCAGAAGGAGTAACAGCATCTCATTTAGAGAAGAACCTGAGTTAGATATGGTTGTAGGCATCTTTGGAGACTACAGTCTAGCTTAGTGGGTATCCACCAAGTGTCTGCTAGCGTCTAGTCCAGCACAGCCTCATCTCTATCCCAGAAAGAATGAAATGGGCCCTTCCTGGGCATGCGGTACTCCTCCTAGAAAGATGAACTAGGTGACTTAAACTGTCCCTTGGCTTATAGAATGTCTGAGTTGGAAGGGCCCCTCTAGGCCAGCCTGGGCTTCCTTCTTGGGCAGGAAACAGAGATGCTGCAGCTAGTGAATCCTCAACCTCATAGTCCTTCTCAGCAGGAGTGGGTCCAGTTTGCAAGCTAAGCTTGAAGTGTCGCCTTAACCTACGACCCGGGACTGCACAGGCCTTGGAACCTTCACTGGCATCCAGGCTCTCCACACCTGCAGAGCCCAAAGCTGGGCTAGGCTTCAGCCAAACATCAGGGTTTACGAAGCTACAGGGGCTGTTCTGGAGACTGGAGAACTCTGGGAACCTCTTGCTTCCTGGTCCTCTAGCCTCCTGCCTTCCCCTCTGCCTCACACCAGGATCTGGGCTCCCTATCATTGTCCAATTTCCTGATTCCAATGCAGTTACAACTGGAAAGAGAAACTGAGTGTCCTGCATGCCTTCTCATGACTTAAGGGCATAGAAACAAAACCCAAGTAACCAAAAGTGGAAACAGAACTGGCTTATCTTCCCCAAGGACTAAGACCTGAGAATGGCTGGGATGGTGGGGGGTATGCCGTAAAGAGAGGGGTATGTGGCCTTGGGCTTGATGGAAAGATGGTGGAGTTCGAAGGTAGGGTTTGGATTCTTCCATGTTGCTCACTATTCATACTAGTAATCTTTAGTACTAGTAACCAACACTAATCAGTAAGTGCTAGGCACTATGGAAACACTTGGGGTGCATTTTTTGTTGAGCCTTTAAACTGCTTTATGGGATCCTGTTACTACCTCTGTATTATGGAAAAGGAGAGGAGGTTAAGAAAACAAGAGAAATACCCTAGGAAGAATCGGAGTTGTCATTCATTCTGTATTCTGTGGACTTAAACCACTTCCCTGTGACTCCGTTTATTCCCCTGTGAAATGGAGATGTCTCATGACATCATGTCCAGCTCTAAGATTCTAGTAAGCTGCTTCTATCTGCTGTGGGCCCACTCTATGGAGGCTCTAGGAAAGTATGGAATGATTTCCCATTTTCTCACTCATGAAACTTTAGGTCAGGAAATGAATGTTTAGTTTGGGCAGGTGAAGGAAACAGACACGAGCTTGAAGATCACTTAGATTTCAAGCCACCTGCTTACGGGAGGACATGTTGGATTTGAAGTCTAAATCTTAGATCTGAATCCCAGCCTCACGACGTAACATCCTTGTGATCCTGGGCACATCTCTTTGGCCTTCAGATTCCTCATCTCTAGAGCGGCCATGGGCTTGTCTGTCCTTCCCTGAACTGTTGGGGGAACTCCAGCTCCTGACAGTACGGGCGCACAATAGGCACTCAGGGGTGCTGTCATTCATTCACCTAATGAACAAATACAAAGTGGAGTCGAACAGAAGAGTTACACCTTTCTGTTGTTGCTGACAGATGGTCAAGAAAGTCTTGCCTTTAACTGTGCTCTCCATAAAAGTTCACTCATAAACTATTAATATTTTAATAATATACATTAGCATCTTGCCCTTTGACAAATGAATATTGAATGAGCAATAAAGAGGCAAAAGAGTAACCAGGTGTACTGCCGCAGAGAGGCTGGAATCTGAGGGAGTTATCCAAGGGGATGCCCCCTTTCCAGAGGCCTGGGACTCACCCCTGTCCCCTGTGACCCCCAGGGAGCAGCTCTTAAACGGAGCTCAGAATCTGGCCAGCACAGCCCGGTCTGAACAGGATTTGCCCTCATTTTTTCTTTCCTTTGGCTGGAGGGGACCTAAGAGAAGAAAGAAAAGGTCATTAAAGAACAGCCAGAGGGGTGGTTTCACCCCCACGTGCCAAACCTTGGATCTCCCCATTACGTTTGCTAAAGGTGCAGGCACACGCTCTCTCCTGCTCTGTAAGTTAAAACTCTGCAGACAGTCAGACTGTGTGCCCACAAGGAATCAGGCAAGGAGCTTAGAAAAAGCAGACTGGTTCCACCCACTCTCTCTCCTTGCTCAACCAGGTCCTGACTGACGGGGAGCGGGTGCTTGGGGTGTGTGTTAAGGTTTGTATGACAGAATCCCCCACCTCTTCCAGCTCCAGGCCCACTGCCACGGCCCTCCAGTTTCTGTTGGCCTCCATCTGGGCTGGGAGTCCTTGAGCGCACAGGGAGCAGTGACAGGGATTCTTCGTGGGTCCGGCTTAATTGGTGTGATTTAATGGTGTTTCTGGCGGATTCAGATTTATACGGCTTTCTGAGCTGCAAATCTGCTTTCTAAATGTAGAGTTTTTGTGGAGTGGTAAAAAATAATGGCTGTTCTGTGATTCCTGCCTCCCGAGCTAGGAGATTGCAATTTACATTATGCAAATAGACATTATGCAATCAAGGCACTTTAGCAGGAATCTGGCTGCGGAGAGGAGAGGCCGCTGATGAGATGCCCAGGTCTGCAACCCCTAGTGGAGGGGCCCGGGAAGAGGGAGAGGAAGTGCAGAGGGAGTGGGGCTAGGGGCTGCTGGGAGACCAACAGGCTATCCCCTTGGTCGGAGGAGGCAAAGTGGGGCCTGCCTGAAGAGGAACCCATCCGGGGAGCTGCCAAAGCAACTCTCAATTAATGGCTTTGTTTAATCATACCCCCTGTCCAGAGGAGTATTGTCTTACGGATAATTTCGTTTGCCTAACGAGATTTTGCTAATTAAATCTCCTTTCAGTTGGTGTGACTATGCCTGCAGGAGAGGGGGCTATTTGACGTCTCCTCCATAAACCTTTCTGGAGAGGAGCTTGGAAGGAGACATGGGAGGGGGAGGAGGAAAAAACACGGGAAGGGAGGGAGACGCTTCCCCGCGGTGAACAGTTTTGAGCAGGGTTTGCAAACGCCAAGGAAGCCTCAGCTTTCCCTGTCCACAAAGCTTTGCCCAGCTAGAAGGGATTCCCCTCTTTTCTCCCTGGACGGCTCTTGTCCCCTCTACCATTATCCATTTTCAAATGCTTCAGAGAGAGGTTCTTACGGACTTCCAAGCACTGTTCCCAGCAGCCCTGGTTGTGGGGGGACCGTGGTGGTGTGGGGACCCCTTCTGTGAGTCAGCCAGTCTGGCTTTTCAGAGATGAAAGCCTGCTCCAAAATTGGCCATTTCTCCAGGGATAATTAATTGCATGAATCAAAGAGGAAACTACCTCGTCAGATTCATTTATCCTCGGAGCCAGGCCAACAGAGCCCCTTATCTGCAGTGGAGCCCAGCGCTGTGCTGGGGGAGCCGGGGCCTGTTAATGCTGCCGCAAGTCCAGGTATTTTCTCTGGATTTGCTGTTCTGCTTCTGCAGTTTCGGTTATCCAGGGTCAACTGAGGTCGGAGAACATTCAATGGAAAATTCCAGAAATAAACAATTGTAAGTGTTAAATAACTTCTATTAGAGTATATTGTCGAAATTGTTCTATTTATTATTAATTATTTTCATTAGTCTCTTATTGTGTTTAATTTACAAATAAAACTTTATCATTAAGTATGTAGGTATGTATAGGGAAAAAAAGGTACCATCCACACTTTCAGGCATCCACTGGGGGTCTTGGAAAGTATGGGTCATGGGAGACTAACACTGTATGTGACTCTCTCACTCCATGCTGGGCCACCCTCAGTGGTTCTTTACCATCTACAGGCTAAAGGTCAGCTTCCTTGGCCTGGATGACCATGACAGGTCACATAGACCCGATTGCTCTATTGTCCTTCAAATACTCTGTATACTTGTATGCCTCAGTCCCTTTGCACTTGCTACTTCTTGGCCTGGAATATCCTTAGCTTGGGCAACCCTTGCTTCTCGCATAATACCTGGCTCACATGTCTGTCAGTGACTACCTCCTTACAGGTGCTCTTGCCTCCCCGACCTGACTCTGATGTACTCCTTCCTCGGTAGATCCGCACAGGACCCCAAACACTGTTACCCACATTAAGGACCGAATCCCCGCACCTAGAATCCTGCCTGCACACCACAGGCATCCTACAGCATTGGTTGAGTGCAAGGATGAGTGCGTGAGCTGGGAAAGGAGTGGTTGATGGAGAGGCACTCCAGGACGCTCCCAAAGCCCCGGATGGACGATGGTGGGGCGCTGGGGGCTGGTTTCTGTCGAGGCCATGAAGTCACCTGTCATCATTGCCTTCGAGCTTGCAGGCAGGAGGATACTTCACCTGTCCATCTCCTTCTATGTGCCGGGCTTTCATTCCTCACATGTTCACAGGGTCTCTGCAGGGTGGGCATTGTTTTGCAGAGCGCACTAGAGTTTGTCAGTCCTTAGCAGAGACCCAAGCAGTCTTTGCTTGTATCTGGGCTTCTGGGAACCGCAGAAGCATCTGCCTATGGGGAGATGAAAGCTCCCACGCGTCCCAGTGTGCACGCCCGCTCATGGTGCCAGGGCTCGCACACAGTCCTGGAAGTGTGCATGCCCCCTCTCCTCCTGGTGCCAGGGCTCGCACATGCATCCCAGTCCTGGAAGTGTGTACGTCTCTCTCCTCATGTGCCAGGGCTTATACACGCGTCCCTGGAAGTGTGCATGCCAGGGCTTGCACATGTGCCAATGCCTGCCTTTGCCTGGGTGCCTGGATCTGGGTGTGCTGAAGCTGGAGCAAAGCACGGGCCCCATGGGGCATCCTCTGGCTGCTGGTTCTGGATTGTTCTGGATGGCATTCTGGATGACAGAGTGGAGCAGTCTGTGTCCCTTGCTGTGGCAGGGGAAGTCCAGGGATCTTCGTGTGTGAGCACACAGGAGCGGGGGTAGAGTGCCAGTGGGACAGTCTTTGTAGGGAGTGGCTCTGTGCCTTCCTTGGTTCCTGAGTTTCAGTGCTCTGCTTTGTGCTCTTAGGTTCAGTACGTCTGTCCGTGATCTCTCTCTTCATCTGGCCTTGTAATCATCCTAATATCCTCTGAGTCTGTGATGTCTCCAAGCACACAGCAGGTGCTCAACAAACACTTGGTGAACCCGCAAGTGAAGGATTGAACAAGTATGCACTTTGGTGTCAGACAGACTTGGGTTTGAGCCCTGGTTCTGTTATTGACTTAGCTGGAACCCTGGGATTTAATTTTTTTATCCCCAGAGCAAGAATAAGCATACTCCCTATTCTATTTTTCTCAGAGGGTTGTTGGCAGAGAATTATAAGAGACATGTGAAAGTGTTTTATAAACTACAAAGCACTGCACAAGTGTAAGAGGTTATTATTATAATGGTTATTACACTTGAAGTGATCATTGTGTTTGAAAATTAGGGATTCTGTTTTCAAGAATATAAAATCATTCAGGCTTGATTTGAACTCTGAGACTTATAGAGCGATCATTATAGGCATTGGTCCTGGATTTGCCCAATGGTGAGAACTCTCAGGGGCAGGAGCCTCAGCCCAGAGACCCCTGCCCTCTCTACTTCCTCAGCGGACTGTAACTGCGGTGGGAGGAGACATAGTCCAGCTTCACTTATGCCATGGGCCCTGCATGTGGACCTGTAGGAATGGTCTCTCCTGAGTTTCAGTCACTGACTTTTTAAAAAAAAAAAAAAAAAAACTTTTTAAAAAAGATTTATTTTATTTATCTGAAAGACAGAGTTACAGAGAGAGGTAGAGACAGAGAGAGTCTTCCATCTGCTGGTTTACTCCCCAAATGGTCACAACAGCCAGAGCTGAGCCTATCCGAAGCCAGGATCCAGAAGTTTCCTCCAGGTCTCCCAAGTGGGTGCAGAGGCCCAAGGACTTGGGCCATCCTCTGCTGCTTTCCCAGGCACATTAGCAGGGAGCTGGATTGGAAGTGGAGCAGCTGGGACTCAAACTGGTGCCCATATGGGATGCTGGTCCTGCAGGCCCCGGGCTTTAACCCACTGCGCCACAGTGCCGACCCCAGCCAATGGCTCTTTAATTCCATGCCTCATTATCTTTGCATATGCTGTTCCCTCTGCCAGGAATGCCTTTCCCCTTTTTCTCCTCTGGTCTTTGGACCCTGTCACACCAAGTGACTGCACTGTCTTCAGGCTTCTGAGAGCCTAGCAAGGACACCTCCCTGGGGGCGTGCATCAGTGTCCCTTGGACTGTTAATGCCTCCCTTACCATCTTGTGTACTCTGCCAGGGCAGGAGCTGGGATTTGCTGGTCCCTGTTGACCCAGAGCCAAGCAAATGAATGGATGGTGAATGAAAAACGCAGGGGAGGGTTTGCTAGCTGCACAGGATTTGAACTTCTGAAGCGTCCTAAGCTCCAAGGGCAGTGGAGGAAGAGGAAGCTTCAGAGAGATTAGCACCACCTTGCAAGCCTGCCCCAAATTTCTGAGATATTTCCCACCTACCCTCACACCCCAGAGGTCAATGAGGCTGATCTTCCCTAAGGACTCCAATCCCAGACAGCTGCTGAGCAGTGAGGCCTCCAGGTTGGAACTGTGTCCTGTGGGCCAGGAGGTGACCGCCTGCTGCTGACCCCTACAGGTGAGCAGTGTCCCACCTGGGGAGGCAGACGCTGCCACTCTCACCCCCAGACCTCCCGGAGGCTGTCTTTTGGCAGCAGGCAGAGAATCTGCTGGAAGCCCTCCCAGGGGCTTAGCTCCCTCGCCTTCTTCCTGGGTCTTGTCTGCTGCCTGCTCGGGATCTCCAACTCCCAAGCCCCACCCCCACGTCACCCTCTCACTCCCACCCCGAGGCAGTCTCAGCAAAGTGCCAGGGGGCTGGGAGGTTTTTCATTACAAAGCGCACTGAACCTGTCTGCGAGTGTTTTGCAAAGTGTTTAATCCAAGGTGTTCCCTCAATTAAGTGAGTGTGAGCATCTGTGCCCCACATCCACCCGCATTTGCATTCTGTGGCGTTCATTGCGGTGGGAAATTGGAAGGCACCTCAGGGATACTTAGGACTGAATTAGGCTGGGCTGGGGTGGGCGCCTGCGGGAGGGTGGGGTGCCTGTGAGACTGGCCCTCGAAGCCCATCCAGTTCTAGGCTGGGACACGAGAGAAGCTGTTTTCTGGTGCAGGGGGCCACATGGGGGTAATGTCCTGGCTCTAGGATCACCTGGGCTCTAGGGTCAACCCTGCCTGGGGCCAAGTACCTGCAGCACTGTCGTTTTATAACGTGAAACCCATTTTTTAATTATATCACATTTAAGTGACCCATCTGGATCTCCCTGGGGGAGCCTTTTTCTGCTAGTGGTGGGGACTTTGCATCATGAAACTGCTCAGCCTTGGTGCTGGCTGAGGCTGGGGGGCAGCTCCTCTTCCTTGTACCATGTAATTCCTGAGACTGCAAGTACTTTAGGAGTCCTGCTGTTATTCTCCTCTAGGATGGGAGAAGAGCTTTGCGATGTGACAGGCACTGAGCACGCACTGTCTGTTGTGACTGTCCCACCAGCCCTGAGACAGGACAGACCAGGGAATGGGGCCGAGAGAGGGGAAGCCACCCCTTCACGGTTCCACAACTAGAGAGTGGAGCACACGGATCTGCTCAGGTCTGGGTGACTCCAGAGGTTTTCTTCTGCACTGGGATGTCTCTCTAAGATGAAGACACTGGGATTTCCAGGAATCAGGAATCTTGCTGCTTCCCCAAACCCAAGCAGCACACTCTGCCTGGTTGTACAGAGGCCCTGATCCTGCCCTCTGTCAGGAGGGCTTAGGCTGGGATCCTTGTGAACCTGGGATGCGGAAGCTCAGCCTGCAGCTGACTCACCCAAGGAAAGGGATTCTGGCTTTGGGGGTTGGGCAAGAAGGGAAAAAAGAATTCTAGGGGATTAAGAAGAGGCCCATACATTTCTGAAGGAACCCCGAGGTCACTGAATTTCTCAGGACTGAACGGAGAAACTGAGACCCAATGGCTTGCTTGTCTAAGGCACAGCGGGTTTGGTGGAGTAGGATCCCAGGATCCCAGGGTCCCAGGATCCCGGCTCCTGGGAAAGCAGTGATGTCAGGGCCTGGGAGGTCTCAGGGGCTCTCTAGGATGGGTGTGGCCTCTCCAGATGCACAGTGCATGAAAGGCTGAGGCAGGGATCTAGGCTGCTGTGGACTCCTCTACTGAGGATCCTTGTGCTCCTAACAGGAGACTTCCAGGTCCCAGAGGGCTACTGTCATCTCCAGCCCGGGCCCTGGGGCATCAGGCTCCACGGGGGGCAGGTCCTCACTAGTTGCTGGAGTTTCACTGAGAGATGTCCAGGGACAGCAGAGCAGACAGGAGGGGGCCTGGGGCCTCAGCCTTCTGCCGGTCCAGTTTGCCCCACGTCTGGGCAGCATCAGGGCAGCTGGAGGGAGAGGTGGAGGAGCAAGAATTCAAGTTCAAACCTCTGTGCTCCCACTTCCCCTTCTGACCAGATAGGATCATGTCTTAGCCTTTGTTTCCCAATCTGTTGAAGAGGAATAATTTCATCTCACAGGGTGTTGGGAAGATGCAAGAAAATAAAGGCATTGGTGGTGCTGGTTAGGGCTCAGGACACTGTTGAGTTCACCTTTGCTCCCCAGGGCCCTGTCTACTTTCCCCTCTGGGGTCCTGGGCTCTGGTCCTAGGTATCGGAAGAGGGAGGCTGTGGAGGTGAGGCTGGGCAGTCCCTGTTCAGCTCCCTTCCTCCTTTTTCTCCTCTTGCCCCTCCCTCTCTCATCAAAAGACTTTAATAAATGCGTCTCAGCATGTGGCACTGCCTGGGGCTTTATAAGAATGAATTGCTTATCCCAGCCCTTACTTCTGAGAAATGACAGTCTACAATCAAAACACATTTATTAGGCACTGGCTGTGTGTAGCACCCAACACGAGGCCCAGCAGGGTCAGTCTGGGAGCGACCCCCAGGACCTCTGACCTCCTCCCAGGACTCTGGCACTTTCTGCTTTCTTGTGTCTCTCTGCTTCTTCATGTGTGGTTCTCTTTGCTAGAACACCCTCCACCCCTCTCGTTTACCCAGTTTGATCTCAGTTTCCTGATAAGGAGAATGTGACCACATCTCAGCTGGAGCTTATCTTCCTTGAATGTCCTGGGCAACTTGGTCACACTGTGTATCAGTTATGGGTACACTAGAGATGCCTGGTTCTAGAAAGAGTACTAGAGGTGAAACAACCGAATGTTAGAGCCAGCATGGTCCTGGGTCGGCTCTTCTGTGTCACCCGCAGGGCAAGTCATGCTCAGTCCCTCCACAGCAGAGAAAGCCCAGTTATTAGAACAACTTCCTCTCTCGTTAGCCTTTGGCACTCAATAAATGCTTGTTTTGTTGGACAGCTTCACCACTGGCATGTTTGCAGGGTGTTCGGTCTGAGAGCCCTTCCCTGCCTCTTGTATTTGCCATTCTAGTAAGTGTTGGCTCTCTCCCACCCAGCCCCAGGATATGAGATCTCCAGATGGGGTGTGGGATAGGCAGGGAAGAATGACCCCCCTCTTACTTGAATCTCTGCCAAGGACATTTCCTTTTCCTGAAATCTTTCTGTTCTCTCTGTGTGGCCGGGTTCTGCCCATCCCTCCAGCTCCCATGCCACCTCTGTACAAAGTCTTCTACATCCCTCAGTGAAAAATAATTTCTCCCTCTGAGGCGGGAACCTGCTGACACTGTCCAGTGTCACCTGCATCCCGCTGAGCTGTGTCAGTACAGGGTCTCCGGCTGCTGCTTCTGCAGCCTTTGCTCCACGTGCCTGGCATGTTCTGAATTCACAACACATGTGAGCCGCGTGGATGTGCAAACAGGAATGCTACTCCTAGCTTGTTGCAGAGTGAGGGGTATGGGTTCTTCTCTCATCTTCCGCTTTGAGTTTTTTTTTGCCCCAGGGTTCTGTTAGACCTGAAGGCGCGTTCTTTACCAGTTACTGGAAACTAGATGCTGTGGCCAGCAAAAGAAAAACAGGTGTTAGATTCTGCTTGGCCTACTGAGCAGACTGGAATTACTTCTGCATGGCAGGCCTGGCCCGTCCCAGGATACTGATATCTACAGGCGAAGTCTCCAAAACAGAGTAAACAAGGTGAGCCATTGGAATAAGAGAAGAAAATGGTACAGTTTAATCTACTTGAATTTTATCTTATCTTGTTTAGTTTTCTCTTTTTGAATGCATTCCATAAGACATCATATATTGGTAGCAGATGCAGTATATCCACACACACACACACACACCCACACACACAAATGTATGTTATATGTGTGTGTTGTGAGGGTGTATTAAAATCGTTTTTGCTGATGGAGATGTAAAAACATCAGACTTGGATGAAATCGTGATACTTAAGGCACATTCGCTGGGAACTCTGACAATGCCCCACCCTCTGGTGTGGCCTTACTCTTGCCTAACACTTTATGAACTGAACCTTGCTGTAGGATGAATTCCTTAAGGAAAGGAACTTGGGAATCCCGCTCTCCTGTGAACCTCCAGGTCCTGGTCCATAGCAGGTGCTCACAAATAAATGTGACTGGAATTCTGTTGATTTGAATTGAGACCATTAGACAATCTTTTCAAGTTTTACCATCTGACTTGGCTTTAATCCTCCTTTGTTTACTTCCCAACAATATGCTTGATGAATTTATGAGTGAACCAGGAGGCAGCAAATCACCAAATATGTGCCTACTGTGTATGGTTCTGAGCCAGGTCCTAGGAGTGACCTCACTGAAGTCCCTGACCTTGAGATACTAATCTTTTGCTTTCAATGATAAACAAACAAACAAACAGAATCTAACCAGATAAGAGATTTTCCTAATGTACATTGTCAAACATTTCAAAAAAGCAGAACGTCATGAACTCCGTGGACTCATTACCCTTCTTCAGCAAATAGCTGCACACCATTCTTCAGTGGGGTCATTTAGAAACAAATCCCAGGCCTCATGTCATTTCCTCTGCAAAAGCTGCGGCACTCACAGCCTTTTAGGAAAGAGGCAGGCTTCTCAACACCTGCAAATGTGCTGAAGGGACTGTGTGAGACCGTGCTGGGCTCAGAGCAAGCCAGGAAGCATCAGTGGTCCCAGGGAGAAAGCAGAGAGTGGTCAGGAATGATTCTTACATAGATGTTGCTTGGTTGAGACTCTCCTCTTAACTTCTAGGCTCCTGTGTTGAAATTTCAGAACCAAGTAAGGGAGCTATCAGATAAGGAGTGAACATGAGAGAAAGGTCAACAGGGAGAGATGGACAGAAGACAGAGGGAACACTTACAGATCTACGGTTCACCTCTTTCTGGCCAAGACGAGAGAATCCAAGCCCAGAGAGCCGAGACCACCTGCCCACAGTTGCACAACCAGCGATCTGCAGGGGCAGACTGGAGCTTGGGCCTGGGCTCCTCCCTCTGCCTCCAGCCAGCATACTGGGAGCCTACTGCTGTGCCAGGCTGGGCCTGCCTATGTCACACACCCAGATTTCTGTGGCCAGGAATAGCACTCAGGGAGCCCCCAACAAGCTCAGGGCTGTGGGTGCCCCTCCACCCTCCAGCAGCTTCCGGAGGGGGCCAGTGGCCTGCAACCCCGGAATCAACATTGACAGCATGTGACTTCTTTCTTCCTGTACAAGTTGAGCACTTGCCACCCTGCTGTCTGTTTTTCCTTGCTAAGGTTCAGTTCTAATTATGTTGATTTTCTTCATCCCACCCCCTCCTGGAAGCTTATTAGGTTGAATATTTTTATTTATTATCATTTCGCCCAACTCCTGCCAGCATTTCCAATTACTCTCCCCGCTTCCTTGTAATTGTCTTTCTGTAATGGCTCTGAAACAATTGCGCTAAATGAGGTGTCTCCTGGAAGATGAGAGTCTCACTTCATTAAAGGCTAATGTATTCTCAGCTCCAGCTCTGTGGGGCTAGCTTGGAAGGAAGACATTTAAACAGCTTCTTTTATTTTATAGGGAGCAACTTTCAGCGACGAAGATGTCTGTGGGGTATATGTGTATATATGTGCGTTGCCTGGATTTTAATTTAAAGAAAGTTTATGAAATAGTGTAAGTCCCTTACTGACGAGACTCCCTGGTCTCAGGTAGCTGAGATTCAGGCAGATGGGATGGGGGTGGGGGTACAGGGGGTTGGAGGGGGCAGTTTTTGTAGATGTCTCCACCCCTTCCTTTCCTGCTCTGTGCCTGCTGGGTCAACCCCCAGACCTCTTCCTGGCTGCATCCTGAGTCCCTCCCTCCCACATTTTGTGTTAGGTGCCACCGTGGTGATGACCTCCTATTGGGTTCTGTTTTGTATGAATTAAGTCTTTTTCCATTTATATATCCTAACTCTTGCATTCATTTGTTGTTTATTCATTTGTTCTTTGGTATTCATTCAACACATATTTAGTACCCGCTATGTTCAGGCATTATTCCAGTGTGGATATACCCTTTTGGAGCTTAAAGAATAGTGAGAAATAGCGACAAGATGACAGGGGTGCAGGTGCTTCCAGTATTGTGTGCTCAGCGCTGTAATCAGGCATGGGCGGACCACTCTGTGGGCATTAGGGGAGACCCTCATAAAATCTTGATCAGGGAGTTCGTAGGGGCAGGGCTGTCTGGGCTTATACCCCAAGGATGAGGATTTAGCCAGGTGATAAGGGAGCAAGCGGAAATACTCCAACAGAGGGAAACTCATGAGTCAGTCCTGGTGGCCAGAGAGAGATCGGCAGGTGAGGTGACATGCACACTTTCCCATTTGGCAAGAGTGTGGGGCAAAAGCTGTGGTGGGAGTTGGAGATCATGGAGGGTTGTGAAGGTCAGACTCCTGAGTGACCCCATAGACATCAAAGGGATTTAAACAGAGGATTGACAGTGGCAAGATTTGAGCCTTGGAAAGATTGCTCTGACTCAGTAAGTACAATGCATTGGAGGGCAAGAAAAGAGGCCAGGATACTTTGCACGAAGAGGTGATGATGACCTGCCTGAAAACAGTGGCCGTGGAGACAGGGAGAATGGTAGAAATTTAAGACATGTTCCAGCTGGAGAAGTGACAAGCTTGGAACGTCGAGTAGAGGGAGGGAGAGGAAGCACTAGGGATGAGATGGAGGCATTTGGCTTGGGCAACTGGGTCTATGAGTGTAAAGAGGTTCTGAAAACCAGGACAAGTGTGGTTTTCAGTGAGAGGCCCATGTAGCTTCTGCAGGTTGTGGGTCTACCAGACTCAAATTCCAGCAGTGGCTGGCCAACCAGTCACCAGCACCAACAGTCACTAGGTACCCACAGTGCCTTCCAGAGCAGCACCTGCGGGTTGCATGTGAGCATCGGTTCACTCCTTCAAGGGACCCAGAGAGTAGCATCAGTTGACTTCTTTGAAACATCTCCATGTGCTGAACTCTGAGCTGAGCAGGTCACTATTGCCCCTGGCTTCTATCCTAGGCAGCATAACCTATACCTGGGTCTTCGAGTGTTGTTTAAGTAGCTCCCATGATAAAGGCTGCCTCTCCCTTCTACAGCAGTTTTCATTTTATAATCAAGAAAGGGCAAGAAGGCTTTTCCTGATGTTTGTGTTGGAAGTGAAGAATTTAATTCAAGTGCAAGTTTAACATTCCTAATTTGAAAATCCGAAATTCAAAATGCTCTCAAATCTGAAATTTTTTGAGCACTGACGTGATGATGTAAATGGAAAATTTTACATCATGAAACTTTGTTTCATGCATAAAATTATTGAAAATGTTGTATAAAATTACCTTCAGGCTATGTGTATAAGTTGTCTATGAAATGTAAATGAATTTTATGATTAGACTTGGGTCCCATCCCCAAGATATCTCATTAAGTATAGCCAATATTCCAAACTCCAAAAACATCTGAAACCTGCAACAGTTCTGGTCCCAAAGCATTTCGGATAAGGGATACTCAACCTATGTAAATAGAAATGTCTTTATGCCTCTGGGGGCATGTTTTAGGGTCCCTAGAGGCTTCCCAACAGCAATGACGAACATGGAAATAAAAATTGTAGGACTTTCTCACATTTATCAAGCTGACTCTTTCCCAGGCTCTTTTTAAAGCACTTACATGCTTAAACGTCAGTCCCATCCTGTAGATATTATTACTGTTTCTAGTACAAACAGAAGGAAACTGAGGCACAAAAAGAAGTAAGCAGGCTACCAGGACTCCCCAGCCTGCAGCTTCCTTCTCAGAACAAAGGAAGGAGGGAGTCTGGCCAGAGCAGAGCCAGTGGGGACCAGGAGAAGGGGCTTGGCTCCATCCTCCACTCGCTGTCTCCCTTGCTGCCCTCAAGCCCACATGTCCATCTAGGCCCTGTGCAGATGCCACCACTCCCCAGACAGAGCTGTACTCCCTTCCTCCCTGGTTCCCACAATACATGCGTTGTTCAGTTATAGCCCGGCTGAGGAGTCATTATTTCTTTGCATGTCTGTCGCCTTGGCTCCACTTTGATTTTTCCCAAGGAAATGGATTTTGGCTTATTTCTCTTTTATATCCTGGGCACCTAGCACAGAACCTGGCAGCCGGTAGGCTTCCTCTGGACGAATAAAGGCTATGAGGAGCTCAGGACGCTCAGAAGGGCACCAGGGCATCCCAGTCAAGAGGATTCCCTCTTCCCCCTCTCCATTGCAGGAAGAGCACGCTGTGCTGTCCAGAGTGGCTCCAGGCTGGACTCGATTCTTCCAGAGGCAGGAGCAAGAAAATCTCTCTGCCCTCTGGGAAACGTGGGGGCTGAGGTGAAAGCTCCTCCAGCGTCTGCTGACTCTGATGAGGTGCTTATGTAACACCAGGCTTCCTCTGGCTCCCAGGGACTGCGGTGAGCACACACCACAGAAATAAACAAATGGAGGCGCACACCACTTGTGCTATTAGACAACTGGAGTGAGGAGGTGTATGCATCTGACATCTTCAGCGAAAGTTTAGCACCAGGGCAGTTTCCAAACAGCTTTTGCCAAAGAATAAAATGTGTCTTGGCTATTTGAGTGTAAAAAATCACCAATGGTTTTCTGCCTTCCCCAAATCTCAGATTGCACTGTGATTGCCATTCCTCCAAGGCTGAGATGGGGTGGTGGGACACTCCACCCTCCAGAGGGGCTGGAGACACCTCTTGGGAGCTCCCTCTTCAGCTGGTAGAGTCAGGGCTCTGGTCACAGCTCACTGACAGCCAGCAAAAACAGTGACGGGAGAAAGACGGGCAGAAGGAAGCATAGTCAGCTCTCCATAAACACGGGCTCCACAGTCATGGATTCAACCAACCACAGGTCAAAAATGTTTAGGAAAAAAATTGCATCCGTATTGAATATGTGCAGACATTTTGCTTGTCATTATTCCATAAACAGTGCAATATAACAACTATTTACATAGCATTTACATTAAATTAGGTATTATAAGTAACCTAGAGATGATTTCAAGTATAAAAGGGGATGCATGTAGGTTATCTGCAAATACTACCGCATTTTACATAGGAGATTTAGGCATCTGTGATTTTGGTGCCTGAGGGTGGTTCTCTAACCAGACTCCCATGGATGCTAAGGGATGACTGAACTGTACTCCCTCTGAGAACAGGGGTCCTGATTTTGAGTTCTGGTCAGCAGGTAGCTGTGTGACTTTGGGCAAGTGGCTTTCCCTTTCTGAGCTTCAAACAATCAGCTCTTCCCCGCCCAACACACAGGCTTCTTCTGAGTATCTGTACCCCATGTGGCAGTGCTGCCCCTCAGCCAAGTTGCTTCACGGCTGCCAGGACAGGCTGTGTGCCCAGGTGGCTAACGGGGTCTGCTGCCTGCCCGGGCCAGTCCTCTCTCCCTCTCACTCCAGAGCTCAGCCTTGTGATGCCTCACTTTCCGTAACACTGGGGACAGCACCATGTGACTTCTGAGTCTGAGGTCCCACAGAGCTCTTTGGAAATGATTGATAAGGCCTCTGGAGCCTCAAGAAGTGGGAAAATGGCCTTTGTACTGCGTAACAGTGGGCAGCTGGGTGAGAAGAAGTCTTAGACTCCTGAATCAGAACCAGCAGAACATCACTTTGTTCAAGTCAGAAACATTTGAGGACCAATCACCTGGTGTTATAGGAAATACTGAAGATACAGCAGTCCTGTCCTTTCAGAGTTTACAGTCTAGCAGGTGTTCTAGATTAGTAGTGCCCGCTGGTCTCCATTACACAGATAAGACAATAAGGCTGTCCAGGAGGGGAGTGACTATCTCAGGTCATGTGGCCATTGGTAGACTTTGCAGGATCGAAACCCTGCACTGTGAAGTAGGCATGAGTTGGCGCATTCCCAGGGCTCAGAGCTATGCCGGGTACCACCAGGTGCATGCTCTGTACCTGTTTCCATCACATTCCAGACACTGATCCCACATAACCCCTCGCTGGCCCCTGGCTCCAACCCAGCTCACATCCTGAGGTCAGGTATCTGAGGTTGGCTTAGCCCACCCCCAGGGTGAGACTGACAAGGAGACGACAGGAATGGCAGTGGTCCTGAGGCTCTTGGCCTGGCTCCGATAGCACCAGCCTGGGCATTTTGTTCTTTCATCCGGTCAGTGCTTATGGAGACCTTGCCTGGTGCCAGGTATGAGGGAGACTTTGCTGGGCTACCCAGACCAGGTCCCAACCCTCAAGTGGGATTGAGGGAGGGAGAGTTGGACAGTCGCCAATAAATAAACAAACCAGATATTTTCATAGACGATCTGGGCTGTGCAAATTGCATACATAGTGATAAACCAGAGAGTAAGGGATGGGGGCAGGTTTTGCTCATTTCTGGAAACTACCCTGCACAAAGAGACAGAGCTTCTGCTCAGCGCCAGCACTCCAGGGTCTCTAGGGCCTAATAAAGGTTGTCGAGACTGAAGCTCCCAACCCGCAGCTGGAAGCGACATCCAATATATGCCACCCTAGTTTCTACCAGTGTCTCCTTGGAGGGCTCAGTGACCTCTCTCTGCTAAAATTTGGAATCAGGGGTAAAGGAAATACAGAAAGACCAGAAGTGTTGCTCTGATATTCCTTGGGCCTCAATTTTCCAATCTGTGAAATGGGGGGCTTAGCTTGCCTAGGAAGATAGAGAGGATGGGCCCCAGGCAGGCAGATCCTCAGAATGCCGGGAGTGAAGCCTGCAGTACCAAAGGCCACAGAGCAGTGGTGACTGCTGGGAGAACGACTCAGCACCCCCATTCCCTGTGCAGGGAAGACCACTTCTTTCTTCATCTCCACCCTACCCCTGGCAGCCTGGGCACCTGTGTGTTGGTTATTTCTTCCAGAAACCAGACTTCCACCCCTGGTCATCTTGGGAGGCCCTGAGTGGATGGCTCCAGGACGGGCACCCTGGGACCTGATCACAAGCAGCTGGACTACTCCAAGTCACCTTAGGATTTGGGAGCAACTGGACTCAGTCCCTTGATAAAAGCAGGGATGGGACAAGCAGAGATGAAAAGACAAAGATCTGAGTGGAGTTAGATGTAGGGAACCGCATGATCCACTCTGCTGGTTTCTTGCGTTCCTGGGGTTACCTGGGACCTCCAGTGGGCATCTTGTCTCCAGGCATCACAGTACTTTACTCACCATACAATTTCCCCCCTTTCCTATAAGTACCCACTAGCAAAGAATAAAGGGGGCCAAGAAAGTGGGGAGGCGATGGGTGGCTAGGGCATCACACTCAGAGGAAAGTTCAGGAGAGAAAAAGCCAGGCTTGTGTCTTGGCCGCTGGCCTTGTGGGTCTGGCGTCCATTCAGCCTATTTCTGCAGAAGCCCATCAGAAACATTCTTAGGGAAGACGCTGCACTCAGAATCAGATGTCCTCCTTCCCTGGTCAGTTCCCCACTGCCCCAAGTCCTGAGTCAGCCCCTCAGGGACAAAACCAGAAACAGCCGAGACATCCTGATGAGGTGTTATTCATTGCCTGTGCATGTTTGAGGAGAGGGCAGGAGGGCACTCCCCGTTCCGGACAGCATGCACCATGGTGCCTGCCAAGCCAGTGCTGGGGTTCACAGGCCCCAAGCTTCCCAAGGAGGCCTCTCCACATAGCTCTGGGGCTTGGTGGTCAGCGAAGCCTCCTCCTACCAGCGTTCTCATCCTTGGGTGCCCCCATCCTCAGGGCTCGCTTTCTGTTCACCTGACTTCGCAGCCCCCTGTGAGAGAGGCCTCCCCGCAGGCAGTTGGCCGCTTCCCGGCTTCTCAGTAGATCAGTCTTGCTGCTGTGCCCTGGCTCAGCTGCTATAGTGGCTGCAGATCTCTTAGTAATGATCTCCCTCCAGGAGCAGGGGAGCGAGATGCTGCCACTGCTCCTGCCTGGGCTGCCAACATCAAAGCTTTCCGTGTGGCTTTGGTAGAATGTTAAGAACTGCGAGATAATTAAGTTGCATTTCTGTGCATTGTTTACTGTTGCTCTCATCCAATCGCTATTCCATAGGGGCTAATCTGTGTGGGGTTATTTTTTTTTTCCCTTTGCAGTGCCTGTTTTGTACCACATTCTTCATTATGCTTCAGTTACAATTTTAATTTTACTATTATTAAATCTTCCCCAAAGCTGTATTATTCTGCGCCTCTGAGCTGGAATTCCTGATTTGGGGACTGTTTGCATCTGGGCCTGTTCACAAATGATTGTTCTTGTTTACAAAAGAACACACATTAAAACCCAGCACTGGAGGAATCCTGGCTCCCTTCCCTCCTCCCTGCCCCTGGCTCACCTGGTTGTAAGAATTAGAGGAGGGGGATATGGGGAGCAGAAGGGGTTTTTCTGTTGAAAGAGCACCTTTGTGGCCTCCATTGGTCAAACCAGAGGACAGGAAGTTGAGTGTATAGGCTGGGCAGTGAGCTGGAGATTTGGTTTCATGGCCTGTGGGATACCAAGAGCATAGGGCTTCATGTTTATCCTAGCAGTAGTGAAGAGCATGGGCTTTGGAATCAGATAGATCCAGACTTGAAATTCAATTTCTTTGCTTCCCAGGCATCTGATATGGGTAGTTACATAACGTACCTCTGCCTCAGTTTCCTTGATGCAACACTGAGTATGAAGATGATGGTAATACTCTTTTGTTGGTAAGAATTGAAAGTGGTAATGTTTTGGGATGGTGCCTACCATATGGTTAAGACTTAGGAAAGGGCAGCACCATAGTCTGTTGTGTGTTGCTAAAACAAAGTCCCTGAGTCTTGTCCTTTATAAAGAAAAGATTTTTTTAATGCACAGTTCAAGAGCATGGCACCAGCATCAACCGTGCTCGGGGGGGAGCCTTGTGGCAGATGGCATCACATGATGAGGTAGGAAGCAAGAGAGATTTGGGGACTAGCCTCTCACCCTTTGTATAACAACCCACTCTCATGTTCAGTTCCTATTTTCTTCTGAGGGTGAGGCACCAATCACCTTCTTTTTTTTTTAAGATTTATTTATTTATTTGAAAGTCAGAGTTACAGAGAGAGAAGGAGAGGAAGAGAGAGAGAGAGAGAGGTTTTCCATCTGCTGGTTCACTCCCTAATTGGCTGCAACGGCTAGAGCTGTGCTGATCTGAAGCCAGGACCCAGGAGCTTCCTCTGGGTCTTCCTAAGTGGGTGCAGGTGCCCAAGGACTTGAACCATCTTCTACTGCTTTCCCAGGCCATAGCAGAGAGCTGGATCAAAAGTGGAGCAGCCAGGACTCAAACCGGCACTGCAGCTCAATAGGCTAATCCTCTGCCTGCGGCGCCTGCACCCTGGGTTCTAGTCCTGGTCGGGGCACCGGATTCTGTCCCGGTTGCCCCTCTTCCAGGCCAGCTCTCTACTGTGGCTCAGGAGTGCAGTGGAGGATGGCCCAAGTGCTTGGGCCCTGCACTCGCATGGGAGACCAGGAGAAGCACCTGGCTCCTGGCTTCGGATCAACGCGGTATGCCGGCCGCAGTGCGCCAGCCGTGGTGGCCATTGGAGGGTGAACCAATGGAAAAGGAAGACCTTTCTCTCTGTCTCTCTCTCTCACTGTCCACTCTGCCTGTCAAAAAAAAAAAAAAAGGCACCCATATGGGATGCTGACACTACAGATGGCAGCTTTACCCGCTATGCCATAGTGCCAGCCCCCCAGTCACCTTCTACCTATAGAAGGCTCCATCACCTCTCAACATCACCACACCAGGGGCTGAGTTTCCAGCGTATGAAGCTTTGAAGGATATACTCCAACCATATCCAAGCCAAATTTGTAGGTAGTTATGCTGCTGGTATCATCACCATCGTTGCTCTGTCTGCTGCCCTTCTTGCTTCCACCATCACCCATCTGAGGCTTGCTAACTCGCATGGCTTTGTGTGAGTGCCCTGAGGCCCAGCCTGCCTCTGGTCTCATCAGCAAGCCAGCGGAGTGGAGTAGGAAGCACTTTCCATCTGCTCCTGATGACTGTTAATGGCGGGAATTACTCGTACCTGCCTTCCTAAGGAGAGCGTGGCAGACTCCACGTTCCCAAGTTCTTGCAGGAACAATCCAGCCTTGACTCAGCTAAAGATGATTGGTCCCTGGGGTTTTGAGAACTGAGGCGTCAGTTGCCACCCCCCACTGCCAAGTTGGATAGCTGGCCCCCGGCAAGACCAGCACAGCCGATTACTGGGTCTCGCCTGCCACTACACCTGACCCAGCAGTGCATGCCTGCGACTCAACTTCCATCCTGGACTTCTCTGAGTTCCTTTCTTCTTCATCACCCTGTCCCCATGCTGCCACGCACATACTAAAACCATAACTTTTTTTCCCCCTTTCCCATTATCTCTAACCCATATACTCCAGGAAGTTTAATTTGTTCTCGGTAGTAATCACCATTAACTAGAAATTGTCTTTCTCTGTGTAAACACGTCATTAGTGAAGCTGGTTTTCTGCAGGGTCCAGATTTCATTTTTATTAAAATGAAACACTTTCAGGCGCCTCACTGTGTCCAAGGAAAGAGAGTATAATTTTAACCCATTGGGTTGGCCACAGATAATTGGGCTGGCATTTGATTGGACGATTAGGGAAATATCTTCTTTGCATGCAGTATAATTTGCATTTTTTCCCCACTTATATGAAGCTAAGTCATGCTTTCGTACACAGGCAGTTTTAATGAGCATTATAAATCCTAATGAATATATTTTCATGTTCATTTTATTGGCTTGTTTTTATTACTGGAGGTCTGAAAAACAGGGCCAGTGAGGGAGCTGCAGAGAGAATGGCCGTGGAGGGAAGTGCTGTGGAAGGCCCCCCCACCCCCTGCCACCTAGGCTGTCAGGGTGGGCGGGGAGAAACAGCAGGAGGGGGCTCTTCCGAGTCCTAATCCAAACCAGAAGTTGCTCAGGACCCCCGGCGGCGATGCCGGGAGCCTGTCCCTGGCCTTGAGGGCACGAAGGCTCCTGCAGCAACCTCAGCAGTCACAGCAGCAGCAGCAGGGAAAGCAGCAAACACAACCCACCATAGCGTGGGAGAGGGAGGGGCGTGGATCCGCACAGGATTGGGCACACGGTGGATCTCGGTGCAGCTTAGCCAATGGAATCGGATTGAATTCTGCTTCGCATGGAGTTACCACGCACGGAGCACCCATTTCAAACTAGGTTCTGAAAGGCACTTCACAGGTGTGTAGCATAGCTTTCCAGCAGATGACTCACCAACTTTGCTACTATCCTAGGGTCCTAGCACATGGTTTTGAGTATCACGTGGTTGTAGAGGTCTGTTTTTTTGTTGTTGTTGTTTTTTGTTTTTTTTTTTGTTTTTTTTTTTTTTTTGACAGGCAGAGTGGACAATGAGAGAGAGAGAAAGGTCTTCCTTTTCCGTTGGTTCACCCTCCAATGGCCGCCGCAGCGGCTTGCTGCAGCCGCATTGCACTGATCCAAAGCCAAGAGGAGCCAGGTGCTTCTCCTGGTCTCCCATGCGGGTGCAGGGCCCAAGGACTTAGGCCATCCTCCACTGCACTCCCGGGCCATAGCAGAGAGCTGGCCTGGAAGAGGGGCAATTGGGACAGAATCCGGTACCCCGACTGGGACTAGAACCTGGTGTGCCGGCACCTGGCAGGCAGAGAGGATTAGCCTATTGAGCCGCGGTGCCAGCCGAGTTCTGCTTATTTCTAAACTGAGGACATATTCATTCATTCATTCATTCACTCAGTAAACATCTTAGGGTACCTCTGTGTTCTTGATATAGAGCCAGGACATGCACAAAGTGGTCCCTAAAATTTTAGCCATTTAAAAAATTAGTAATAAGGGATCATATGAGTAATCTTTTTGGTTCATCTGTGGCTCCAGTTCTAAAATCACTGCAGGTGCACCCGTCTCATTTCCTCAGCAGTGTAAGTGCACGTGCTGTGCCCTGCCCTCCTGCCCCAGGGCATAGCACTGCAGCTGACTCCTGCACACTGATCCTGACCCTTGGACTTTCTCTGCTCAACAGTTCTCTTTGGTTTATAGCTGGCAGGCACTCTTCATGTTTCCTCAGTAGCCTGGAGAGGGCCCACCTGCCTGTGCTCATGGGCTCTGACCAGCACTTGACCGTGGATTCTGCTGAAGGGAGCCAGGCTGGGGGCTTGTCTAGCCTTGTGTGTTGTCCACCTGCCCTGCTCCTCACCTCATGACCTATTCTGTGCTGACTGCCAACCCAATCCTCCCTTTCCTATCGCACCCAGATCCAATTTTATTTATTTATTTATTTTGACAGGCAGAGTGGACAGTGAGAGAGAGAGACAGAGAGAAAGGTCTTCCTTTGCCGTTGGTTCACCCTGCAATGGCCGCCGCGGCCTGCGCGCTGCGGCCAGTGCACTGCGCTGATCCGATGACAGGAGCCAGGAGCCAGGTGCTTCTCCTGGTCTCCCATGCGGGTGCAGGGCCCAAGTACTTAGGCCATCCTCCACTGCACTCCCTGGCCACAGCAGAGAGCTGGCCTGGAAGAGGGGCAACTGGGACAGAATCTGGCGCCCCGACCTGGACTAGAACCTGGTGTGCCGGCGCCGCAAGGCGGAGGATTAGCCTAATGAGCTGCGGCGCTGGCCCCAGATCCAATTTTTATTTTTTCCAGGTTGGGGCTTTCAGGATATTTGTGAAGTTAATTCAATTAAAAGTTAGTTCAATTGTCTTTGCCACCATCTCTTCAAAATGGCAGCTCAGTGCTTGTAGGTGACACCCTACCCTCCCTACTCCTCTGGCTGATGACTCATGCGGGCTTTGGCCTTATCCTCTCCCAACCCCACTACACACACACACACACACACACACACACGCCCCTTGCTGAACTCATCTTGGTGTGCCCTGCAGGGCAACCTCCCATCTACTGCCGTATGAGACAGAGGAAGCAGTGCTAGTCTGTGGAAGCAGTGCTAGTCTGTGGAAGCAGCCCAGTCCAGCAGAGAGGCCTGTGGTGTGGTTGGTGGAAAGAGTGCTGGCCCACAGTAGAAGGCCTGGGCTAAATTCTCTCTTTTATTGCTTTTCACGGTGTGACCTTGAATAACCACCTCGCTTCTGTAACCTGCAGATAGTAATCACCACGTCTCAGAGCCCCTTGGAAACTGTGTCATTCTTCAGGTGGAATGTGACCAAGTCCCAAAGAGATTCTAACCATAGGTCCTGGCCTACTTCTCATCTTGGAAGGGCTAGTGAGAGGATAAAGAGATGTGTGCTGTCAGGATGGGATGTTGCAGCTTCCTGGAGTTGGAAATTGTATGTATCTGTCTTTTCCAAAGGGGAGACACAGAATGGAAGCTCTGGCCGGAGCTTACCATAGACCAGGGTTCACTCTTAGCACTTCAGCTGGCTTAAAGACCATCACTGCCAAGCAGGTGCCTGCACGTTGCCTTCTTGCCAGCAGTGCCGGGTCTAGTTCTGACTTCACCAGCACGCTGGGGCTCTGCTGCTGGGCCCTGTTTGTCTCTGTGATGAGTACTTGATGAGCTTGTTTTCCTTGAAGATGCCAACTTCTTGGGAAAGGAGTCTTTGCCCGCCTTCTACATGTCCACTCCTCACCTCCACACCCACAGTGCTAGGCAGTTAGTCCTTTGCCCAATAGAAGCCTTTCAATGGCCACAATGGCCATGGCTGGGGAGCACCAGCGATCTCCTCATTCAATGCTCCTCACCACCAAGTCAAGACTAAGTGTCTACAATTGCCCAGCTGGACTTGCTCAGAAGGGAGAGAGGTGGCCAGAAGCACAGGGGCCAGCTCCCATGCTTATACTTGTACGATCTGCAAGTACTGTAGATAAACTCAGCTGAGAAACCAAACTTCTGTCTAAAAGTTAGAAATGCAGTGTCAGCAATCCACTGGCCCATGGCAGATTCAGCCTTCATTCACAGAGGGTGACGGGGCAGCTTATTCCTGAGCTGACCCCCCTGTTGTCCCAATCTGTGGCACACACCCTCCCTAGGGAGGGCAGCCTTTCTGTGGCCTGCAACCAACTCTGTCAGGGCGGTTGGAGGGAAAGAGAATTATGAGTAGTGAGATGGAGTTCTGTGCCCTAGACGTCGGACCTGGTTCTAGATGAGGAAGAGCAGGAGGGTGGAGGCCAGAGCATGAGGAGGAGGAGGAAGCCCTGCGGCCACCGCTCCATGGCTGCACATCCCATCCCGTTGGGTGGGCAGGAGTGGTGGGTGAGGGGATAAGGGTCAAGATAGGCTGAGAGGGAGGCAGCGGTGAGGGGAGTGAAAGGAAGCTGGTGCGGCAGACAGGCCCCCGAGAGGGCAAGCTATCTCCCCTCTTGGCTGGGCTGTGGGGGTGTTTGTTCAGCATCCAGGACTGCAGATGAGCCTGCCTAGGTCTTGGAGCCTTGCACTGCGGTGGGGAAGCAGGCTGGGTGTTTGCACTGGGCCGCTTGGGGATCTCAGGCATTATGGGATAGCAGAAGATGCCCCCTCCACCTTGCCTCCTCTCCCGCCCCCTCCTTTCTGATGCAATTCTCTCAGCCCTGGCTTTGTGTGTGCTGGGCCTTGTGCACTCTCCCATCCAAGTACTAACCAGGCCCGACCCTGCTTAGCTTCCGAGATCAGACGAGATCGGGCGCGTTCAGGGTGGTATGGCCGTAGACAAGGGCCTTGTGCACTCTCCATCCTTGGGCAGCTCCCCACCTCTTTTCTCCCCTCTAACTTTCTCAGGTCGCCCACCAGATCCCTCTAGCTCCTCCCCAGCTCCCACGCTCTCTGCCTCTGCATGGGTCTGTCCCCCCTGCAATCTATCTCTGGGATCAGTTGCTTTTGTTCACTCTGGGATCCCCTCAGCAGGTTCAGGAGTGATGTTGGGGAAATGCCCCAGGGCAGCACGGGGCAGTCACTCTGCAGTGAGCTGAGCCCAGGACACAGCGCAGAGGGGCAGAGCCCCACGTGCCAGGCCTTGCCCTGTGGTAACCTGGTTGTGTGTGTGTGTGTGTGTGTGTGACCAGGGGGCCGTTTCCTCCTTCCCTGGGCCTCAGTTTCCCCAGAAACACAATGAGACGTGCGTGCCATGCTCTGTACAGGAGACCTCTCTCTCCTGTAGTAGAGCTCTGCTCTCCCACCCCCACCCCAACCCCCACCCCCATCCTGCTAGGGCGAACTCCGCGGCTCCCTTCGCGACTGGAGCAAGGGGAGGCTGTGCAAGGCTCCGGGGTGGGAGCACACGGAGGGGATCTGCTGCCGGCCCAGTTTAGGCAAACAGCAGGGACTGCTGGCGGCGGCTCCAGCCCCCACTTAGCCGGTAACAGCTGCAGTCCAGCTGCTGGCATCCCTGCTGGGGGAGCGTGCTAAACCTCTCCGGGGTCAGCACTGTGGTATGTCGGTTTCCATAGCAACCAGCCAACGGGCCACTTTCTCAGAACAATTCCCCTACTCAGCCGGGTTCTGGACTTAGCTCAGCCCAAGGGCATGCGGCGGAGGAGCAGGCGGGAGGGGGAGAGGCTGCCCAGGGCAGGACTGGGCCCCACAGAAAGTGGCCATCTCGGTCTTGTCTTGGCGGCGTGGAGGGCGCGGATCACACGACAAGCCAGGCAGACTCTGCCGGTCCCAGCTCCGCGCCGCCGCTGCCGCCCCCGCCGCCCCGTGCGCAGCCAGCCAGGGTCTGGCCTGGGAGAAGCCTCAGGTCTTTGTCTAATGCCAGGCAACAGCTGCCTCGGCCCAGCCCAGAGCTGGAAGGACAAAGTCCTGGAGTGGTGGACAGTGGGGACCGCGGACGGGGGCTCTTCCTGGCTCCAGCTTTTCCGGGACCATCTGAATAATCCCACCTGGCCTACCCCAAGAGCCTCAGAGGACATGCAAATGGGCTTCCCATGCGTCCTCTACCCATTTTTAGAGGGTAGGGAAGAATCCCCCTTTTCAAAGCGCTCAGGAATAAACTCCCAGAACCCATGAGGTTGGTGCCGTCCTGAACACGGGCTGGAAAAGCGAAGCTGGGTGGGGGTGTGTGTGAAGATGCGTTTCAGGAACCACCATATGATGGTGTAAGTATCCTAATCTTAATTCCAAGTTGTTGTCCCCACAGAGGTAAGAATTCAAAGCAAAGGCATAATACAGTGCACAAATGAGAGCAGGATTTATTTAAAAGAGAGTGAACACGCATAACCTCACAAGGAGAGATACCCTCATGAGTGGGCCAGGGAGTTGCCCAAAAGGAGAGTGTGTGGGAGGAGGAGGAGACCAGAGAAGGACCCAGAAGCATGGTAAAGAGCAAAAGAAGGGCCACCCCCATGTTGTCAGTCTGCCCTAGGAGATAGGGGGTGCAGTTTAGCGTGCCTGAGGCTTTCTAGGAGTTTCATGGCATCTACACGTAGCTGGATTTCCATGTGGCTATGGTGGGACTCAGATGCATCAAGGGAAAGTGGGTCAGAGGTGGAATTACAATGCAAGGCTGGGCAGAATTGTGAGAAAATATTCCAGCTCTTTGTATTCCTACCTAACTCCCTGCCTAGTTCTCCCATGTCAGCCATGGACTTTGATCCTCCTTCCCTGGGGTGCGGGTGGGGTGCACTTCCCACCCTCTCCTTCTGGGTGAACTTCTGCCCCAGGGCCCTTGGACTGCATCTTGGGCTACCTTGGACTTGGGGCCCTGGGGTCTTTCTCCCTGGACAGGAACCAATTTCTAGAAAAGAGCTGCTGGCAAATGAGGAAACTGAGGTGGCGGGAGACTCTCTGAGTAGGCTAATAGCTGCAGGGTTGGGGCTGGTGCTGTGGCATAAAGGATTAAGCCACAGCCTGAAGCGCCAGCCTTCCAAATGGGTGCCGGTTCAATTCCTGGCTACCCCACTTCTGATCCAG